>NC_090376.1:155509006-155816812 GCF_036365525.1 Heterodontus francisci | reverse complement strand
AGGGGTCATAGTCTAAGGATACGGGGTAAACCTTTCAGGACTGAGATGAGGAGAAATTTCTTCACCCAGAGAGTGGTGAGCCTGTGGAATTCGCTACCACAGAAAGCAGTTGAGGCCAAAACATGGTATGTTTTCAAGAAGGAGTTAGATATAGTTCTTGGGGTGAAAGGGATCAAAGGATATGGGGAGAAAGCGGGAACAGGTTACTGAGTTGGATGATCAGCCATGATCATAATGAATGGCAGAGCAGGCTCGAAGGGCTGAATAGCCTACTCCTGCTCCTATTTTCTATGTTTCTATGTTTACCGGATGTCGAAATCCCCGCTGCCAGAAAAAAATCGCAGCCCACATTAGTGAAAATGCGCTTGATTTTTTAAAAAAGTGACTTTACTTCCTTTTTGTAACAATATATGTCATATTTAAGCATTTTTCATATAGTTGTAATTCACAAAATGTCCAACTGAATAAACACAGACAGAAGTTGTAAGGAATACCTTGAAGCTCCCACACTTTCAATGGTGCCATGTCATTGATGCTTTCAATAAGATGTTTTCTTAATTCCTTCAGCTGGCCTTTTAAATAAGGATATCGGTGCCTGTTAAAATAACAGTGTAACAGTTACACAGAGGGAGAGGCAGAAAGGGGCGTGAGCAGTGTGCATGTGGGATGGCAGGAAGGAGCAGCATGTGGGAAGGAGGAGGGTGTGGAGGGCAGGAAGGAAAAGGGTGTTATGATCTGCTTTCAGTCAACCTTCTTCATTCTATGGTTCACTCATTCGCTTTGAGCAAGCACAAGGCACTTGATGGTGGAGTATATGGAAATCTTATTGATATACATTATGAGGGGGGTAATGTATATGTATACTGAGATGCTTTTTGGTTTCGTTATTTTTTGAACTCTCCAAATAACTGTTGAAAACCATGCTCATTTATACACCTTAGTCTGTCTACATCAAAGGTACATGTCCCAGATAAGACCTCAAGTTGTCTGTTCCTGAATTCTTTGAAAACAGTCTATTTATATAAACAGTCACAACAATTCATTTCAAAAGATACTTCCTTCAAACAAGATTTCTTATCTGAACTTTTCTTGAATCCTTTGAGGAGTACTTTTATTAATGGCTTATTTTTCTAAACATTCCTCTATATTCTTGGCAATGGAACCCTGTGCCTATGTTTAATACACTAGACACCGTATACTTTAATCACTCATTGTTGATATCGTCCCAATCACGTATTTCCTTCCACAAGTATTTCTTGTCGGCAATACTAAGATAGCAAAAGAACAAGATAAGCTTCCTTCTGTAGCCCCAAGTTGCTAACATGTTCATATAGTAAAGCCTATTGCTTCAAAGACATTTGAAAGAAATTTAATTATTAACTCTTAAATCTTCAAGTTGTCCAACAAAGTGAGTTGGGTTGAAGGAGGAAGGACTGGTAGTTGGGGGAGGGGGGGGGGGGGGGCGGTGGGAAGACAGAGTAGGAAGTGTTGGGGAAGCAGGAAGGAGTGAGGAATCAAATTGGACGCCAAGTTTGAAAACAGACTGCTTCAGCCTCAGACTATGGCCAGGTAGGGGATGGAGTCAGTGGTTAGCAAACAGGGTTTGTGGTGGGGATCAAAGGCAATGGCTTTGGGCTTCCCACTATTTAATTGGAGGAAGTTTTTGCTCATCCAAAACTGGATGTTGGAAACTCAATGTGTCAAATTAGGCAGTGGAGACAGGCGGTGGTGAGATAGAGCTGGGTGTTGTCAGTGCACATGTAACGCGTTTTCAGATGATTTCTTCGAGGGGAAATATGTAAATAAGAACTAGGATTTTAAGATCTTAATAGGATTTTAAAATCACAAGATCCTGCTTTCAATATTTTCTCAGCCTTTAACAAACATTACACATCAATCTCGAGACTGAATAACAGTTACAACTCATTCAAAAACCAGGAAGAGAGATAAACTGAGTAACTGCAAGCCAGCTGGCCTAACGTGGTGGTGAGGAAACATGAGACCATAATCCGAAACAAAATTAAATGTCACTTGGAAAAACATGGGTTAATAAATGATAGTCAACATGGATTTGTTCAAGTTAAATTATGTCTGACAAACTTGATCAAGTTTTTCGATGAAATAACAGTGTTGATGAAGGTAGTGCACTTAATCTTGGGTCTTTCAAAAGACATAAAATAAAATGCCACAAAATAGACATAATAGCTAAATTGTGGCCCATGAGATTAAAGCAACAAGTAACAGCAGCAGCGTGAATACAAAATTAGCTAAGAGACAGAAAGCTGCAGGTATAGTGAAGGTCTGTTTTCAGACTGGAGGGAAGTATGCAGTGGTGAAGAGTAAATCAACAGATAAGGCTAGAGGTTACAAAATAATAAAAGGACAAAACTAAAGGCTCTGTATCTGAATGCACGTAGCATTTGAAACAAAACAGATGAACTGACAGCACAAATACAAATAAATAAGTACGATCTGATAGCCATTACAGAGACATGGCTGCAGGATGACATAGATTGAGACCTGAATATTGAAGGGTACATGGCATTTAGGAAAGACAGGAATCTAGGAAAAGGTGGAGGGGTGGCTCTGTTAATTAATGATGGCATGAGCGCAATAGAGAGGGATTACCTAAGTTCAGGAAACCAGGATGAAGAAGCAGTTTAGGTAGAGGTGAGAAGTCATAAAGGCAAGAAGTCACTTGTGGGAGTGGTGTTCAGGCCACCGAACATTAACCACATTGTAGGATGGGGTATAAAGGAAAAAATAATGGCAGCTTGTCAGAAAGATACAGCAACAATTATGGGGGATTTTAACCTATATAGAGACTGGAAAAATCAGAGGGGCAGAGGTAGCTTAGATGAGGAGTACATAGAATGTTTTCGGGATAATCTTTTGGAACAATACGTTCTGGAGCCAAACAGAGAGCAGGCTATATTAGACCTGGTATTGTGCAACGAGATAGGATTAATTAATGGCCTCATAGTTAAGGCACCCCTAGGTAGCATAATATGGTAGAATTTTACATTCAGTTTGAGGGAGAGAAGAGTGGATCCAAGACTAGTATTTTAAACTTAAATATGGGCAATTATGAGGGCACGAAAGCAGAGCTCACTAAAATGAACTGGCAAATTCTAGAGTGACAGGCTCTTCCACAGGTGCTGCAGAGAAATTTGTTTGTCGGGGCTGTTGCACAGTTGGCTCTTCCCTTGCGCCTCTGTCTTTTTTCCTGCCAACTACTAAGTCCCTTCGACTCGCCACACTTTAGCCCCGTCTTTATGGCTGCCCGCCAGCTCTGGCGAACGCTGGCAAATGACTTCCACGACTTGTGATCAAATTCACAGGATTTCATGTCGCGTTTGCAGACGTCTTTATAGCGGAGACATGGACGGCCGGTGGGTCTGATACCAGTGGCGAGCTCGCTGTACAATGTGTCTTTGGAATATAAAAAACAGCAAAGAATGACTAAAAGATTGATAAGGAAGGTAAAATTAGAATACGAGAGAAAGCTAGCTAGAAATGTAAAGACAGATAGTAAGAGTTTGTATAGATATTTAAAAAAGAAAAGTTAACAAAGTGAGCGTTGGTCCTATAGAAAGTGAGTCTGGGGAATTAATAATGGATAATAAGGACATGGCAGATGAATTGAACAGATATTTTGCAGCAGTCTTCACTATAGAGGATACAAGTAACATCCCAGAATTAGCTGCAAGTCAGGAAATGGAAGGGAGGGAGGAACTCAAGAAAATTACAATCAGGGAAGTGGCACTGAACAAATTATTGGAGCTGCGGCTGACAAGTCACTGGGTCCTGTTGGACTTCATCCTCGAGTTTTAAAAGAAGTGACTAGTGAGGTAGTCGATGCATTAGTTTTAATTTTCCAAAGTTCCCTAGGTTCGGGGAAGGTTCCATTAGATTGGAAAATAGCGAATGTAACTCCTTTATTCAAAAAGGGAGGGAGACAGAAAGCAGGAAACTACAGGACAGTTCGTTTAACATCTGTCATAGGGAAAATGTTAGAAGCTATTATTAAAGACGTTATAGCAGGGCACTTGGAAAAATTCAAGGTAATCAGGCAGTCAGCATGGTTTTGTGAAAGGGAAATCATGTTTAACTGATTTATTGGAGTTCTTTGAGGGAGTTACATGTGCTGGGGATAAAGGGGAACCAGTGGATGTATTGTACTTAGATTTCCAGAAGGCACTTGATAAGGTGCCACATCAAAGGTTATTGCAAAAAATAAAAACTCATGGTGTCGGGGAAACATATTGACATAGATAGAAGATTGGCTAGCTAACAGGAAATATAGAGTAGGCATAAATGGGTCATTTTCTGGTTGACAAGATGTAACAAGTGGTGTGCCACAGGGATCTGTGCTGGGTCATTTATATAAATGACTTCGATGAAGGGACCGGAGGTATGGTTGCTAAATTTGCTGATGATACAAAGATAGGTAGCAAAGAAAGTTGTGAAGAGGACATAGGAGGCTACAAAGGGATATAGATAGGTTAACTGAATGGGCAAAAGACCTGGCAAATGGCATATAATGTGGGAAAATGTAAAGTTGTTCATTTTGGCAGGGAGAATAAAAAAGCATATTATCTAAATGGTGTGAGATTGCAGAGCTCTGAGATGTAGAGGGATCATATGAATTAGGATCAGAAGTTGGCCACTCAGCCCCTTGAGCCTGATCTGCCGTTCAATAAGTCCATGGCTGAACTGATTTCTCCACATTACCACCTACCCCCGATAACCTTTCACCCCCTTGCTCATCAAAAATCTATCTACCTCTGCCTTAAACATATTCAAAGACTCTGCTTCCACCACTTTTTGAGGAAGAGAGTTCTGAAGACTCACAACCCTCAGTGAGAAAAAATTTCTCCTCATCTCTGTCTTAAATGGGCGACCCCTTATTTTTAAACAGTGACCCCCTAGTTCTAGATTCTCCCACAAGGGAAAACATCCTTTCCACATCCACCCTGTCAAAGCCCCTCAGGATCTTACATCTTTCAATCAAGTCGCCTCTTACTCTTCTAAATTCCAGCGTATACAAGCCTAGCCTGTCCAATCTTTCTTCATAAGATATCCTGCCCTTTCCAGGTATCAGTCTAGTAAACCTTCTCTGAACTGCTTCCAACGCATTTACATCCTTCTTAAATAAGGAGACCAATACTGTACACTGTACTCCAGATATGGTCTCACCCCTAATACCCTGTATAGCTGGAGCATAACCTCCCTACTTTTGTATTCAATTCGCTTTGTGATAAACGATAACATTCTATTAACTTTCCTAATTACACGCTGTAGCTGCATACTAACCTTTTGCGATTCATGCACTAGGACACCCAGGTCCCTCTGCATCTCAGAGCTCCGCAGTCTCTCAGCATTTAGATAATATGCTTCTTTTTTATTCTTCCTGCCAAAATGGACAACTTTGCATTTTCCATCATTATACTCCATCTGCCAGATTTTTGACCACTCACTTAACCTATCTATATCCCTTTGTAGTCTCCTTATGTAGCCTTACGTACGTTCGAATGGTGTCTCTCAAATGTTGGGATCAGAACCACAGCTCTTTTTGATATATATTAGTGACCTGGACTTGGGTATAGGAGGCAGAATTTCAACAGTGACACAAAATGTAGAACCGTTCATCAACCTGAAACGTTAAATCTGTTTCTGTCTCCACAGATATTGCCTGACCTTAGTTTTAGTTTTTAGTTTTAGAGATACAGCACTGAAACAAGCCCTTTGGCCCACCGAGTCTGTGCCGACCATCAACCACCCATTTATACTAATCCTACACTAATCCCACATTCCTACCACATCCCCACCTGTCCCTATATTTCCCTACCACCTACCTATACTAGGGGCAATTTATAATGGCCAATTAACCTATCAACCTGCAAATCTTTGGCATGTGGGAGGAAACCGGAGCACCCGGAGGAAACTCACGCAGACACAGGGAGAACTTGCAACTCCACACAGGCAGTACCCGGAATTGAACCCGGGTCGCTGGAGCTGTGAGGCTGCAGTGCTAACCACTGCGCCACTGTGCCGACTGTTGACCTGTTGAGTATTTGCAGCATTTTTTGTTTTTATTTCAGATTTCCAGCACTATTGTGTTTTGTTCTGGTAGAAATGTAGTAAACAGTGAAGAGCATAATAGTAGACTTCAAGAGGATTATGAAAGACTGGTGAAACAGGCAAACAAATGGTAGAAAAAAATTAATGCAGAGAATTATGAAGTGATTCATTTTGGAAGGAAGATGAGGAGAGCCAATCTAAACTAAAAAGTACAATTTTAAAGCAGATACAGAAACAGGGAGACCTGGAGGTTCATAGAAAAGCATCTTTGAAGATGGCAGGACATGTTGATAAGAATATAAAAAAATACATACTGGATCCTTGACTATATAATTAGAGGCATAGAGTACAAAAGAAGGGAAATAGTCATTTGGTGGCACAGAACATGAGTATTGCTGAAAATAGAGACATGTTGTTGAAGGCTTTCGTCTTGCATTCATCAGGACAATCCGCAAGAATACCAATGTAAAGAAAAACAACAACTTTATACGAGGAGAGAGTGCTGATTGGTTGGCAAGTGAACTCTGACTGGTAGAGGCATTGCCATGGAGAATGCACCAGTTTACAGAGACTAACAGTTAACTGCCAAGCTTTGTTTGAAATTTAAACCAGGCAGCTTGACTCTGATTGGTCAGGGCATTGAAATTCAATGCCAGCATGATGCTAGGTATATAGGCCGTACATCCCAAAGACCGATGGATCGTATCAAACAACATGTCCCTTCCACTGTTAGGAACAGGCAAGGTACAGGCCATACCCAACCATCCCATGCTTACAAAACTCAAAACACAGTGTCCAACGATAGATGTGATTCTGCGATTGGACAACATTTGCTAAATAATCCACAGATTAAGAATTATGCTGACAACCAATTTAAGATAGTAGGGCTCGCAGTGTGGCACATTTGCACGTACTGGAAGCTACATATATTAATACATAGGGCCCTGTTCTTTGCAAACAGAAAGAACATGTACAAACATTGCATCTGCTCCAGCTAAACAAAATAAGTGACAGCTATTTGCTGGTTCATTCCTCAGGGCAATGCCTTGACCAATCAGAGTAAAGCTGCCTGGTTTAAATTTCAAACAAAGTTTGGCAGTTAACTGTTAGTCACTGTAAACTGGTGCATTCTCCATGGTAACCCCTCGACCAGTCAGAGTTCACTTGCCAACCAATCAGCACTCTCTTCTCATTCAGTATAAAGTTGTTGTTTTCCCTTACGTTGGTATTCTTGCAGATTTGTCCTGATGAGTACAAGACAAAAAGCTTCAACAACATGTCTCTATTTTCAGCAAAAGCAAGGAAGTTATGATAAACTTTTTAAATCAATGGTTAGGTCTCAGCTACCTCAGTACCTTGCTCTACGGCAGCGAGGCCTGGACAACGTATGCCAGCCAAGAGCGACGTCTCAATTCATTCCATCTTCGCTGCCTTCGGAGAATACTTGGCATCAGGTGGCAGGACTATATCTCCAACACAGAAGTCCTTGAAGCGGCCAACACCCCCAGCTTATACACACTACTGAGTCAGCGGCGCTTGAGATGGCTTGGCCATGTGAGCCGCATGGAAGATGGCAGGATCCCCAAAGACACATTGTACAGCGAGCTCGCCACTGGTATCAGACCCACCGGCCGTCCATGTCTCCGTTATAAAGACGTCTGCAAACGTGACATGAAATCGTGTGACATTGATCACAAGTCGTGGGAGTCAGTTGCCAGCATTCGCCAGAGCTGGCGGGCAGCCATAAAGACAGGGCTAAATTGTGGCGAGTCGAAGAGACTTAGTAGTTGGCAGGAAGTAAGACAGAGGCGCAAGGGAAGAGCCAACTGTGCAACAGCCCCGACAAACAAATTTCTCTGCAGCACCTGTGGAAGAGCCTGTCACTCCAGAATTGGCCTTTATAGCCACTCCAGGCGCTGCTTCACAAACCACTGACCACCTCCAGGCGCGTATCCATTGTCTCTCGAGATAAGGAGGCCCAAAAGAAAAGAAAACAGTATTGTGTCCGATTCTGGGCACCATGCTTTTGGAAGGATGTCCAGGGCTTGGAGTGGGTGCAGTTGAAATTTTTTGGTATGCTACCAGGGACTTCAGCTATGTGGAGAGACTAGAGAAGTTAGGATTGTTTTCCTTATAGTGAAGAAGGTTAGGAGGAGATTTAATAGAGGTATTCAATATTATGAGGGGTTTCAATAGTGTAGATAAGTGGAAATTGTTTCCACTAACTGGTGAATCGGTAACCAGAGGACATAGATTTAAAATAATTGGCACAGAACCTGAGGGGAGATGAGGAGATAAAACCAGAAAATACTGGAAATACTCAGCAGGTCAGGCAGCATCTGTGGGGAAAAAAACAGAGTTAACGTTACAGGTCTGTGACCTTTCATCAGATATGAGGAGAATTAATTTTATGAAGTGGGCTATTGCGAGCTAGAATATACTCCCTGATAGAGTGGTGGAAGCAAATTCAATAGTAACTTTCAAAAGGGAACTGGATATATACCGAAAAGGAAAAATTAGCACTGCTGTGGAGAAAGATGAGGGGAGCAAGACTAATTAGGTAGCTCTTACAAAGAGCCAACACTGGCATGATGACCTGAATGGCTTCCTTCTGTGCTGTATGACTTTATGATCAAAGACACCATTTGTGACTATTGGGTCGGACAAAGAGTGACACAGGAAGGAAGGACCAAATTAAAAATAACTTACTTCAATTTCCCAAAAATAAATCCCTGAAGTTCATCAATGTCATCATCTTCTTCCAGTTCAGCAGTATTTGTACCTATATTAAAATAAGGTACAATATTTGACATGCAATCACGTCAGATCAAATGTGAGGGTTACTGATACCTTTTTACATGAAGAATATTCGCCACTGTAAACCAATGCATTGTTTACCTTAATTGTATTAATCACTCAATCATGTAAACATGTGCTTTTATTTCTTTCATATTAACAAATGCAAGCTGGCTGTGATGCAATCCTGTGGGCAGAGTTTGTCTCATAGTGGTAAGAATATGGAGCTACGAAGGGAGAATTCTACCAAAGCCATTACTGCTGGAACAGTTTTAACTAAAACAGACACACAGAGACCTGTCAGGGCATGTCCCTGAGGTGGTGGATTGCCACAGACACTTAGTTTATAGAAACTGAACTAGACAATGGCCACACAGGAATGTGTGAATGGCCTTCTTCCTGCCCCAAGATACAGTAATCATACCCATTATTGGCATATCAGCAGCAGCACAGGAAAGATGAGGCTGAGAAAACAAAATTCAAGCGGGAGCTGCCGCTGATATGCCATCAGCTAAACTGCCTTCATTAAGGCCCGCTTACAAATGGACCCCTGTGTCCAATGTTCTGCCTCATCTACTGGATCATCCCCTCCAGGATAACCCGAACCCCAAGTTCGAAGGGTTAATGAAACTGCTAGAGGAAGAGAAATAGAGATGAGGAAAAGGACAGTGAACAATTTGAACTGGAAAGGGAACAGTGGTTAAGTAGAACTCAATTTTTGAAAAACCAGTTTGTTAACAATCAGCACCAGTGTGATAAATGGGCTGCACGAGAAGCAGAGAAATGCCGTAGGCAGACAGAGCAGAACAAGAGGCTGAGGAGCTGAAGGTTGCCTACCGTGTTTTGCACCAACAGCACAAAGAAAAAGGCATGAAAATAAATCAAACTGAGCGTCAGCGTGAGATAGAGATACTGAGAGCAGTTTTTTATTTTTTTTATTTCAGAGATACAGCACTGAAACAGACCCTTCGGCCCACCGAGTCTGTGCCAACCAACAACCACCCATTTATACTAACCCTACAGTAATCCCATATTCCCTACCACCTACCTACACTAGGGGCAATTTACAACGGCCAATTTACCTATCACCTGCAAGTCTTTGGAGGTGGGAGAAAACTGGAGCACCCGGAGAAAACCCACACAGTCACAGGGAGAACTTGCAAACTCCGCACAGGCAGTACCCAGAATCAAACCCAGGTCCCTGGAGCTGTGAGGCTGCGGTGCTAACCACTGTGCCACTGTGGGTTCACAGGGTGTTGTATGTGTGACGGGTGTCGGAAAGGTAAAGATTACAGAAGTAGAGGAGGAGGAGGATTTCAGTACCGATGAGGATGACCCGAGCGGGACGACAGCCGGCCAGAAGGTCACCCATTGCCCATGGTCCTTGTGTTTCTTGCTCCAGCTCACAACCAGGAGGCCCAGGGGGCACTGGACAATGCGTTTGTGATCCCATACACAGCTAAAGCACTGCCCCTAAAATGGTAGCAGACATGTCAAAGATAGAAATAGGTAAAGATCCATAAAGCCACTTCTTGGAAATAGATCAGATGGCAGAACTGCACGGCCTAACAAGGAAGAGAAAAACAAACTGTTACTCTTTTGTTAAGACCAGGTGAGAAAGGTGTCTAGGGGTCCCTTTTAGCCTTCATCGGATCTTATTGTAACAGGGTTTATGTTTTAAACACACTGTGTTTTGAGGTCCCCCTTGGTGAATCCCTGTTCATCATTTTCCAATTATAAGGTAAAGAATGCTCTGGTTTCCTCCCACAGCTAAAGACTTGCAGGTTGATAGGTAAATTGGTCATTATAAATTTCCCGAGTATAGGTAGGTGGTAGGGGAATTGAGGGAAGATGGGGATGTGAGACGGTAATGGGATTAATGTAGGATTAGTATAAATGGGTGGTCGATAGCACAGACACAGTGGGCCGAAGGGCCTGTTTCAGTGCTGTATCTCTAAATAAATAAATGAGCACAACCAGGTTTTTCAGGTTTAAAGAAGAAAAGTGAAATTTATTAAACCTTAATCTTCAACTCTAATTCGGTTAATGCTTATGGATACACGCCCCCCCCCCCCTCACGCTAGCATACACCTGTGATACACACATGCAAATAGGGACAGAAAAGAGAAGAAAAATAAAGGAGGCAATATCAGAAGACTTTCTTGTTTACTGTGCTTCAAGCTCACTGTGGTCCTTTTGTAAGTAGTCTTGCTTTTCGTTGGGGCCCAGTATTCTTCTTAAACCTTATTCACTGTGGGAGACTTTTCTCTCTTCGGGTTCGTGTCTTCAATGGGTCTTCAGTTCCGTAAGAAAGAGATGAGAGCGGACAGGAGAGAGATGTTCTCAGTCCAGGAGCAAAGAGCTTTCTCAGTTTCCAACACTCAGTGGCAAGATCAAATTCAAACAGCCACTCAAGTGATTAATATGGTCTGACCAGGTCTTCTGTGCATCAGAGAAGTAGGGACTGAGTCCTTTGTTCCAACACTTTCTGCCAGTATGTAAAAAAGTTCTTTCTGGCGAGGGGCCTGGCAATTCCTTGTGATAGGCCCTCATTTCTTCCCGGCAACATTTTTAAGTTTTTAATGTTCATGTGGCGAAATTATGTGTGCCTCATACTTGGCAGATGGGAGCCTGCATGACACCTCCACACCCAGGGGAATGAAATGCGATTTGAAAAAAAAAGGCTCATTTCATTTCAAGGTTTGAGAGAAATATAAGATACAAAAAGAGAAAACATGCATTTCTCTCATTCATTTCCATTCATTCATCAATCTTAAACCTTATTAAAATGGTCTTTTATGGGTGCCAGTGCTACTTCAATTTCCCCCTTTTTTTCAGGAGAGTTAGTAGTGGGCGGGTCAATCCTGAACTTTCTGAATCATGCAAAGACCTTTGACTTCAGGGGATGGGTGGTTCCCCTTTCCTCTGACCAGGGGGGAGGATTGTTTGTTAATCTCCCCATTGTTCTCTGGGACACTCTTACCTGCAGGTATGTGTGCAGACTTGACTGCACTCTCTTGTGGCACTTCAGCTAGATGAGGCAATGCCGTCATGGTTTCTCTGCCCCCCAGGGGTCTCTCTTTGTCTCTGCAGGTTCCTGTAAATGCTGTTAGCAACTCTGGTGGGGTACTTCTAGAGTCTGCATTTACATAGGAGGATGTGCGGTCTAACCTTTCAAATTTTTTGGGGTGGGCTGAACGGACAGTAGGGATTTTCATCCCGGATTCCTCCCGGACTTCCTTTAACCTGCCCTTTTGGTCACTTTTTCCCCTTATCTGTCTAAACTTTTGCCAGGCAATTGCCTGCCTGTTCCCTTTTGTTCCCGCCAGGGTTCCCTTACACTTCACCAGCCCTCTGCTGGAGGGTCCTCCTAACACCGGTACAGGAGTTAGGGGTGCAGGTTTCACTGTAGGTTGGGGTTTCCCCTCAACCTGGCACATGTGGCAACTCCTGCAGTACACCACCACATCTTTGTGGAGTTTTGGCCAGTCAACTGCTGTCTAATGCGGGCTTTGGTCTTTCGTATACTGGCATGTACATCCACTATAGTCTTGTGGGCCCTTCTTAACGTTTCTCCCCGGTACCTCTGCGGCACCATTAACTGGTGAACTACTGTCCACTCCCTGCCCTGAGGTCTGTGAAGAGAACTTAATTTCCTCATCAGGACCTCATTCTTTAAATAGTAGCAATCAGGGACTCCCCCTGCTTCACTTTCACACTGGGCAGCCTGTGCTAACTCTCGCAATACTGGGTCAGCTGGCTGAGCCTAAGCTAGGAAAAATCCATTTAATTCATTCCCTGGGTCTCCTAACTTTCCAAAGAAAGTCTCGGACAAGCAGAACTCTGGTCATCTGCCAGCAGTGCCAATGCAATCTCCTCTGGGGCAGCTGGTTTGATCATGGACTGTTCCACTACACATTCAGGGACACTGCAGGGGACCGTCTCCTGCCACTGCGTTGTCTCTCTGACCTCCTCCGCTCTTTCTTTCACTACGGGGTGGGGGTGGGGGGTTGCTACCACCTTCATCCCTGCCAGATCAGGTCAGCCCCGTCCATAGGCAAACTAGGGACAACCCCTACGGTCACCACTCCCGAAACTAGGTTACACTCCAGGTGCACCCGGTGTACATGTACATACACTGCCCTTCAATACCATTCACCACCATTCTGTTGTTCACTGCACTCTCTGGGGAAAAGGTCAGGCCTTTTCCCAGTAAAAGGGATCTAGTCGCCTCTGTGTCCCTGAGAATCAGTATGGGCTTGCTTGACCCATTCCTGGGGTATGGGGTTACTTTCGCTTCAGACACAAAACCCTGACAACCTTCAGGAATCCTATTAACTTTTCCTGCACTGGCCGTAGTAAGCTTCCTGGGTTGCACTCTTACTGCAGTTAAAGCCACAGCTTGTTCTGCTGTGCTTTGCATCAGATCCCCATCTCCACTGAGTGGGTGTACCCTACCGGTTTCCCCTTTAGTTTCCAGCAGTCAGCTTTTAAATGCCCTGCCTTATTACAATGGAAGCACATAGGTCTCCAGGTTTCACTCTTGCTCACAGCACCTTCCTTTTTGGCTGGAGGAGAGCCCCCAGTGTCTCCTGCTTTCCTTTCTCTTCCAGGACTGCCTGGGCTTCTATCACCTTCCCACCCTTTGTCCTTTTTGGATTTGTGGGGCTGATTAGGAAAGGTTCTCCCTGGGAAACTGACTTATAAATTAAAGCAAACTCATCGGCCAGAACGGCCGCTTGCCGGGCTCCCTGAACCCGCTGTTCCTCTACATGGGTCTTTATTGAGAGTGATGGTGAGTTTTTAAATTCCTCTAACAGGATTACTTCTCTGAGAGTCTCATAGCTGACCTGTATTTTAAGAGCCCTCAGCCACTGGTCAAAAGCCAGCTGCTTACTTCTTTCAACCTCCAGATACATTTGATCAGCTTGCTTTTTGAGAGTTCTAAACTTTTGGCGTAGGCCTAGGGTACTTATTCATATGCCCCGAGGATAGCATTTTTGGTCAGTTCATAATTTGGTGAACTCTCTGGCAACAAGGAATAAACCTCATGGGCTTTTCCAGTTAGTTTGCTTTGTATTAAAAGGAACCAGGTCTCAGCTGGCCATTTTAGCTGTCTTGCCAGTTTCTCAAAAGACAGAAAATGCTTCCGCATCTTCCTCATTGAATTTTGGAATTAATTGAGCGAGTTTTAGCAAATTTGTACCCAGCCCTGAATTATGCTCCTCCATATTGGTCATGCATTCACTGGGGTCACTCTGTTGCTCCCTAGTTAACTCAAGCCACTTCAGCTCTCTCTCTTCGGATTCTTTTCGGGATATTCTTTCTCTCTCTCTCTCCAGTCTTTCGTGCCCTTCCCGTTCCTTCCCTCTCCTGCCTCTCTTTCTCTTTCCCCTAATTCAAGTTTCCTTTGCTCCAATTGTATCTTTGCTAACAATATCCTGTCGGATTCTGCTTCTAAGCCTATGTCTACTTCTTCTGATTCAAGGGAAAAATGGTGGGCCACTTGCCTTAGGAGTTCAGACTTCCTAGCCTTGCCACGAATAGTGATTCCACATTGGTCTGCCATTTTTCTCAACTCCTCCACAGACAGTGCTTTTAACTTATCCCAAGTTACTTCACCCTGGCTTGAAGAGCTACTCGCTTCAGTTGCAGACATGTTCATATTCAATCACATACAACCACAAGAAAACCTGCATTAAGCTTTGCTCTTTTGACTGCGAACAATTTGGCTTCCCACTTCCAATTTCTCTCTTTTGTCTGTGGGTAAAATTCTGGATGAGAGCACCCACATTTCTGTTATGACCAGGTGAGAAAGGTGTCTAGGGGTCCCTTTTAGCCTTCACCGGGTCTTATTGTAACAGGGTTTATGTTTTAAACACACTGTGTTTTGAGCTCCCCCTTGGTGAATCCTTGTTCACCACTTTCCAATTATAAAACAAAGAAATGAGTACAACCAGGTTTTCTCAGGTTTAAAGAAGAAAAGTGAAATTTATTAAAACTTAAACTCTAATTCGGTTAACATCTACAGATACACGCCGCGACCCACGCGAGCATGCATACAGGATACGCAAATGCAAATAGGGACAGAATCAAGAAGAAAAATAAAATAGAGAGGCTTGAGGCAATATCAGGATAGTTTCTTGTTTACTGAGCTTTGAGCTCACTGTAGTCCTTTTGCAAGTAGTCTTGCTTATCGTTGGGGCCTAGTATTCTTCTTAGACCTTGTTCACTGTAGGAGACTTTTCTCTCTTCGGGTTCATGTGTCTTCAATGGGTCTTCAGTTCCATGAGAAAGAGATGAGAGCAGACAGGACAGACATGTTCTCAGTCCAGGAGCAAAGAGCTTTCTCAGTTTCCAACACTCTCTGGCAAGTTCAAATTCAAACAGCCAGATATTCATGTGACTAAAGTGGTCTGACCAAGTCTTCTGTGTACTGGAGAAGCAGGGACTGGGTCCTTTGTTCCAACACTGTCTGCTAGTATGCAAAAAAGGTCTTTCCGGTAAGGGGCCAGGCAATTCCTTGTGATAGGCCCTCTTTCTTACCAGCAGCATTATGTTTTTAGCATAATATAATTAATATATTATATTTTTAATGTTCATTTGGTGAAATAATACGTGCATCATTCTTGGCAGGTGGGGACCTGCATGACACTTTAAGTTGGGAGCTAACATCTTTGCGGCACTCCCAGCCGAAGGAAAGATGGAACAGAGGAAAGATGGAACAGGAGGAATGGGATACAATGAAAGGGGCAGTGATAACAGCTATGGGCTTAGGAAGGGGAGATCCTTTTAAATTGCTGGAGGCAGTGAAACAGGGACCCACTGAAAGCCCAAATATTTATGCTGAGAGATTGTGGTCAGCATATAAAGGGGCTGACAGAGATCTGGAACGGAACCAAGCCCAGCTCCAGGGAGCAGCTTTAAACCACTGGCTGTGAACACTAATAGCCCATTTGTTACCGTATTTATAGTCTGCCTTCGAGGACTTTGATCCAGAGGCAGCAAACAATACGGCAGCGGGAGTCTTGAGAAAGATGATACTCCAATTTGAGAGAAGGCAGGCAGAAAAGGCTACAGGTAATTAGCATGCCCAAAGGGAAAGTGTGTGATATAAAGGAAATAGTCATGTGACTAAACTGGTCTGACCAGGTCTTCTGTGTATTGGAGAAGCAGGGACTGGGTCCTTTGTTCCCAAGACATGGCGACAGGAAGGAAAGCCCAAAGGGCAAGGAGCTGTCGAGTGTGACAAATATGGAGGAAAGGGACACTTTAAAGGAGACTGCAGAAAGCCTTTCAGGGAGAGAGGAAGCACTAGACAGGCACCGCCAGGTCCTAGTGCGCCCGGCTACCAGAAGGAGGTGGAGGATCTGGCAATGCGAATAAAGGAACTTGAAGCCTTGCAGGGGAAACTCCATGTAGCCCAGGGCGGGTGCGGGAGCCCCAAAGGGTATCAATGCTGATGGGGCCGTGCCCAGCTCGAGTACCTGTGTCCACTTAGGTACGAAGAGTAGGGGCAACCATGTGTGGACATTGGGGTGGAAGGGCAGACCGGGAAATAATTAGTGGATACGGGAGCATCCCCTACTGTAGTGTATTGCTCATGACCCGATTCATCCCCATGGTCCAGTGGGATCCTATTCATGTTAGAGAGATTTACAGGCATCAGGGCATTATCTAAACCACTGGGAGTCAGGGTAGGACCCCTGAAAACTAAACAGAAATGCATATTGGCAAAGTGGAGCAAACCCGAGAAGTGGGTGTTCGGAGCAGATTGGATGGCAGCACATTGTGTTGCCATGGACATGGCTAATGATTGCCTGTGGGGAAGAGTGGAAGGAGAGGAGGGAGTAGTTAGCACTCTGCTTCAACAGAGGAAGGGGTAGCCTGTTACCTCTGTCAGACCATATGATTTCCAGTCCCTATGGGCACGAGTGCCTCTGGAGTATCAGCGGGTACTGAAGGAACACCAGTATGTGTTCGCTATCCATAAGCACAATTGTGGACATATGGGTAATACAGAGGTGCAGATTGACGTTGATCCCATGTCCAAGCCACAGAGGCAATATACATTCCCCCCAAAAAACAGAAAGAGACTTAGAGATAGATGTACAATTCCTTGTGGAGCAGAATGTTCTGAGACCGATTGTCACCCACACAAATTCTCCCATCTGGCTGGTTAAGAAACGGACGGATCGTGGAGAATGACAGTAGATTACAGCATTTTAAATAGGAATATACTGTTCTGTGCTCGGACAGTTGCAGCAGTAGCAGATCTGGTAACCATCATCCCGAGCGAAGCACAGGTGTTCACAGTACTGGCCATCCCTAACGGATTCTGGTCTGTGCCCGTCCGTGAGGAAGACCAGAACAAGTACTTTTAAGGGGCAGCAGTACACCTTGACTTGCTTGCCCCAGAGGTTTCACAATAGCCCATCGATAGATATTTCACCAGTGTATGGGAGAGTGCTTGTCAGAGTTTAGGCAGCCCGACCGGCCAATCCAGTATGTAGATGAACTCCCGTTATTTTCAGAAACCAGATAAGAACATCAGGAATTATTAGAGGAACTGTTAGGACTGCTGGGAAGGCAGGATGAATGTAAATCCCAAAAAGGCTCCAGTCAGCAAGGAGGAGGTACAGCTCTTGGGTCTGACTATCAGGCATGGAGAGAGAGCCATAGAGGAAGGAAAGCATAAGGCAGTGCAAGAGTTAAACAGACCAGGCTCAGTCACAGCTCTCAGATCATTCTCGGGACTGACAGGATACTGCAGGCAATTTATTGAAGGATATGCAACTGAGGCTGCACCCCCGTTGAGACTCTTACGAAAAGGAGTGAAGAAGGTTTGGAATGAAGCATGTGATAATATTTTTGTACAGTTCACAGAATCATTACAGTGCAGAAGGAGGCCATTTGGCCCATCATGTCTGCACTGGCTCTCCAAAAGAGCAAATACCCTCAGTTCCATTCCCCTGCCGTCTCCCCATAACCCTGCACATTCTTCCTTTTCATATAACTGTCCAATTCCTTTTTGAATGCTTCAATTGAACCTGCCTCCACCATGTTCTCGGGCAGTGCATTCCAGACCTTATCCACTCGATCAGTGAAAAAGTTTTTCCTCATTCACTTTTGTTTCACTTACCAAATACTTTAAATCTGTAACCCCTCCTTTCACGAGTGGGAACAGTTTCTCTCTATCTACTCTGTACAGACCCCTCATGATTTTGAATACCTCTATCAAATCACTTCTCAGCCTTCTCCAGGGAAAACAGTCCTAACTTCTCCAATCGATCTTCAAAGCTGAAATTCCTCACCCCAGGAACCATTCTCGTGAATCGTTTCTATACTCTTTCCAATTCCCTCACACCTTTCTAAAAGTGCAGCGCACAGAAATGGACACAATACTCCAGCTGAGGCCGAACTAGTATTTAATACAAGTTCAACATAACTTCCTTGCTCTTGTACTCTATGCCCCTATTAATAAAGCCCAGTATACTGTATGCTTTATTAACCGCGCTCTCATCCTGTCCTGCCACCTTCAATGACTTATGCACATATACACCTAGGCCCCTCTGCTCCTGCACCCCCTTTAGAATTGGATCCTTTATTCTATATTGTCTCTCCATGTTCTTCCAACCAAAATGAATCACTTCAAATTTCTCTGCATTGAACTTCATCTGCCACCTGTCTGCCCATTCCACTAACTTGTCTATGCCCTTTTGAAGTTCTACACTATCCTCCTCACAGTTCACAGTGCTTCCAAGTTTCGTATCATCTGCAAACTTTGAAATTGTGTCCTGTACACCAAGGTCTAGGTCATTAATATATATCAGGAAAAACAAAGGTCCCAACGCTGATCCCTGGGGAACTCTACTTCAAACTTTCCTCCAGCCAGAAAAACATCCATTAACCACTACTCTTTGTTTCCTGTCACTCAGCCAATTTCATATCCATGTTGCTACCGTCCCTTTTATTCCATGAGCTACAGGTTTGCTCACAAGTCTGTTGTGTGGCGCTGTATCAAATGCCTTTTGAAAGTTCGTGTGCACATCAACAGCATTGCCCTCATAAACACTTTCTGTTACCACCTCAAAAAGCTCCAGCAAGTTAGTTAAACATGATTTTCCATTAAGAAATCCATGCTGGCTTTCCTGAATTAACTCGAATTTGTCCATGTGACTACTGATTTTGTCCTGAATTATTTTTTCCAGAAGTTTTCCCACTACTGAAGTTAAAGTGACTGGCCTGTAGTTGCTGGAATTATCTTTACACCCTTTTTTGAACAAGGGTGTAATGTTTGCAATTCTCCAGTCCTCAGGCACAACACCCAAGTCTAAGGAAGACTGAAAAATTACGGCCAGTGCCTCTGCGATTTCTACCCTCACTTCCCTAAGTATCCTTGGATGCATCTCATCTGGTGCTGGTGTTTTATCCACTTCTAAGTACAGTCAGCTTATCTTTATCAATTTTAAACCCCTCTAGTGTCTGACTTACCTCCTCTTACAACATTGCCTGGGTTGTACCTTCTTCCTTCGTAAAGACAGATGCAAATTATTCAATTAAATACCTCAGCTATGCCTTCTGCCTCCATGTGTAAAACCCCTTTCTGGTCCCTAATCGGTCCAACTCCTCCTTTTACCACCCTTTTACTATTTATATGCCTATAGAAAACTTTGGCATTTCCTTTAATGCCAGCTGCCAGTCTCTTATTTGCTTTTTCAATTCCATTCTGGATCTTCTACATTCAGCCTGGTTCTCAATCGTCTTTTCTGCCTGGCATCTGTCATAAACATACTTTTTCCTCTTTATCTTAATCTCTACCTCTTTTGTCATCCAGGGAGCTCTGGATTTGTTTGCCTTACTTTTCTGCTTCGATGGAACATATCTTGACTGTGCCCAAACGATCTCTTCTTTGAACATAGCCCATTGTTCATCTACCAGTTTTCCCGCCAACTTTTGACTCCAATTTATTCACCACAGCTGCATTCTTACCCCATTGAAGTTGGCCTTTCCCCAGTTAATTATTCTTACCCTGGATTGCTCTTTGTCCTTTTCCATAGTCAGCCCAAACCTTATGATACAATGATCAAAATCCCCTAAATGCTCTCCTACTGATATTTGATCCACTTGGCCCACCTCATTCCCAAGAACCAGGTCTAGCAGTGCCTTTCTCATTGGACTAGCAACAGACTGTCGTAGAAAATTTTCCTGAACATACTCTAGGAACTCTTGCCCCTCACTGCTCTTTATGCTATTAGCCCAGTCTATGTTTGGATAATTAAAGTGCCCCATTATAACAACCCTATAAATTTTGCATCTCTCTGTAATTTCCTGGCAAATTTGTTCCTCCATGTCCTTCCCACTAGCTGGTGGCCTATAGACAATACTGAGCAATGTAACCGCACATATTATGTTCCTTAGCTCAAACCAAATTGATTCTACCCTCGACCCCTCTGGGACATCCTTTTTCTCCAGCACTGCAATGCTCTCTTTAATCAATATCGCCACTCCTCCCCCTTTTTCCCTTTCCTATTCTGCCTGAACACCTCGTATCCAGGAATATTTAACACCCAGTCATAGAAACATAGAAAATCGGAGCAGGAATAGGCCATTCAGCCCTTCGAGCCTGTTCCGCCATTCATTATGATCATGGCTGATCATCCAATTCGGTAACCTGTTCCCGCTTTCAACCCATATCCTTTGATCCCTTTCGCCCCAAGAGCTATATCTAACTCCTTCTTGAAAACATACAATGTTTTGACCTCAACTGCTTTCTGTGGTAGCAAATTCCGTCGGCTCACCACTCTCTGGGTGAAGAAATTTAACCTCATCTCAGTCCTGAAAGGTTTACCCCGTATCCTTAGACTATGACCCCTGGTTCTGGACTCCCCCACCATCGGGAACATCCTTCCTGCATCTACCCTGTCAAGTCCTGTTAGAATTTTATAAGTTTCTATGAGATCCCCCCTCACTCTTCTGAACTCCAGTGAATATAAACCTAACCGACTCAACCTCTCCTCATACGTCAGTCCCGCCATCCCAGGAATCAGTCTGGTAAACCTTTGTTGCACTCCCTCTATAGCAAGAACATCCTTCCTCAGATAAGGAGACCAAAACTGCACACAATATTCTAGGTGTGGCCTCACCAAGGCCCTGTATAATTGCAGCAAGATATCCCTGCTTCTGTACTCGAATCCTCTCGCTATGAAGGCCAGCATACCATTTGCCTTTTTTACTGCCTGTTGCACCTGCATGCTTACCTTCAGCAACTTGTGTACAAGAACACCCAGGTCTCGTTGCATATTCCCCTCTTAGTTTATAGCCGTTCAAATAATAATCTGTCTTCCTGTTTTTGCCAGCAAAGTGCATAACCTCACATTTATCCACATTATACTGTATCTGCAATGCATTTGCCCACTCACTCAACTTGTCCAAATCACCCTGAAGCCTCTCTGCATCCTCCTCACAACTCACCCTCCCACCTAGTTTTGTGTCATCTGAAAATTTGGAGATATTAGATTTAGTTCCCTCATCTAAATCATTAATATATATTGTGAATAGCTGGGGTCCTAGCACTGATCCCTGCGGTATCCCACTAGTCACTGCCTGCCATTCGGAAAAAGACCCATTTATCCCTACTCTTTGTTTCCTGTCTGCCAACCAATTTTCTATCCATCGCAATACATTATCCCTAATCCCATGCACTTTAATTTTACATGCTAATCTCTTATGTGGGACTTTGTCGAAAGTATTCTGAAAATCCAAATAAATCACATCCACTAGCTCCCTCTCCTCAACTATACTCATTGTGTCCTTGAAGAATTCTAGTAAATTTGTCAAGCATGATTTCATTTCATAAATCCATGCTGACTCTGTCCAATTCACCACTGTTTACCAAGTGCTCTGCTATAAAATCTTTGACAATGGACTCTAGAATTTTCCCCACGACCGACGTCACGCGGGCTGGTCTATAATTCCCTGTTTTCTCTCTGCCTCCCTTTTTAAATAGTGGGGTCACATTAGCTACACTCCAATCTGTAGGAACTGTTCCAGAGTCTGTAGAATCTTGGAAGATGACCACCAATGCATCCACTATTTCTAGGGTCACTTCTTTAAGTACTCTGGGATGTAGATTATCAGGCCCTGGGGATTTATCGGCCTTCAATCCCATCAATTTCCCCAACACCATTTCTCTACAAATACTGATTTCCTTCAATTCCTCCCTCTCTCTGTGTTTCCCAACATTTCTGGTATGATATTTGCGTCCTCCTATGTGAAGACAGAACCAAAGTATGCATTTAGTTGAGTCATAGAGAGTCACAGCACTGAACCAGGCTCTTCGGCCCACCGAGTCTGTGCCGACCATCAACCACTCATTTATACTAATCCTACGTTAATCCCATATTCCCTACCACATCCCCACCTTCCCTCAATTCTCCTACCACCTACCTACACTAGGGGCAATTTACAATGGCCATTTTACCTATCAACCTGCAAGTCTTTGGCTATGGGATGAAACAGGGGCACCTGGCAGAAACCCACGCAGTCACAAGGAGAACTTGCAAACTCCACACAGGCAGTACCCAGAACCAAACCTGGGTCGCTGGAGCTGTGAGGCTGCGGTGCTAACCACTGCGCCACTGTGCTGCCCCATAATAAATGGTCAGCCATTTCTTTGTTCCCCATAATAAATCCCTCTGTTTCTGACTGTAAGGGACCTATATTTGTCTTCACCAATCTTTTGCTCTTCACGTACCTATAGAAACTTTTACAGTCAGTTTTTATGTTCCCCGCAAGCTTGCTCTCGTACACTATTTCCCCCTTCTTAATCAATCCCTTGGTCCTCCTTTGCTGAACTCGAAACTGCTCCCAATCCTCAGGTCTGTTGTTTTTCTTGGCAAATTTGTATGCCTCTTCCTTGGATCTAATGCTATCTCTAATTTCCCTTGTAAGCCATGGTTTGGCTACCTTTCCTGTTTTACTTTTGCGCCAGACAGGAATAAACAATTGTTGCAGTTCATCCATGCACTCTTTGAATGTTTGCCATTGCCTATCCACCGTCATCCCTTAAGTAACATTTCCCAATCCATCATAGCCAACTTGCGCCTCATACCTTCGTAGTTTCCTTTATTAAGATTCAGGACCCTTGTCTCAATCAACTACATCACTCTCCATCTTGATGAAGAATTCTATCATATTATGGTCGCTCATCCCAAGGGGTCTCGCACAGCTCGATTGTCAATTATTCCTTTCTCGTTACACAATACCCATCTAGGATGGACTGTTCTCTAGTTGGTTCCTCAACGTATTGGTCCAGAAAACCATCCCATATACACTCCATGAATTCCTCCTCTACGGTATTGTGACTAATTTGATTTGCCCAATCTATATGCAGATTAAACTCACCCATAATTACAGATGTTCCTTTATCGCATGTGTCTCTTATTTCCTGTTTAAGGCCATTCCCAACATCACCACTACAGTTTGGGGTTCTGTAATACAACCCTGCCCTTCTTTGAACCAGGTCTCTGTTATAGCCACAACATCATATTTCCACATGGCAATCTGCACCTGTACCTCACCAGACTTATTAACCACACTCATGCATTCACATCCATGGACATTAACCCTGATTCAGACTTTAGTACTTTCTCCATTACTCAACCCCACCTAATAATTTACTACTCCCTACTCTGGTGCTATTTCCCCCAGTATTCTTTGCACCTTGATATTACTCTCAAATACTTGCTCCTGGTTCCCACACCCCTGACAAGTTACCAGCTTTGCTTCCCTCCTATCTGAGCTCCCTCTCAGATACCCATCCCCCTGACAATTTATTTTAAACACTCCCGGAAAATGGGACTTACAGACAGCCCCAGCACTGGGAGCAATTAACCGAGAGAAGGATTTCACTCCAGAAGTAGCAGCCACAGACGTTAGTTTCAGTGCAGTTCTCATGCAAGAGATCAATGGAAGGTCTAGACCGGTAGCTTATGCCTCAAGCGTATTAACTCAGGTAAAAAGGGGTATATAGTCAGCGAAATGCATCTGTTAGCCACCTTTTGGGCAGTGAGGCACTTAACTGTGTATACCAGAACTCACTCAGTGACTTTGACCACCAACACACTCCAACTAGTTTATTACTGGAGGGGCGTACAAGGGAGGGAACAGTGTCCAGCGCACACCTGTCGATGTGGATTTGAAGCTTAAGACATTGCCTGGGCCTCGGTTGGCTGCTAACTTTCAGTATGAGGGAGAGCCTCACACTTGCACACTCAAAGGGGTGTGAGATAAAAATGGCGGATTTAAAACCGGTGTCAGGCAAAGCCCTCCCCCCACCTGTCAAGACTGAGGCACACATTATTTCGCCACATGAACATTAAAACTTAAAATTGCAAGCCCCTGACTGGAAAGAGATTTGCATAGTAACAGACAGTGTTGGAACAATGGGGACCCAGTCGTTACTTCGCCAATACACAGAAGAAGTGGGCAGACCAGTTTTATTCACATGCCTAACTGGCTGTTGCAGAGGTTTGAACTGAGAGTTTTAAATTGGACAAAATAGTAATTGAAATCAGAAAGCCGCGTCCTCCCGGTTGGAACAGAACCTCTTCTCCAGTCCTGCCTGCCTTCATCTCTTTCCCATGGAACTGAATCTTGTGAAAACATGTGAACCTCAAAGAGCGATAAGTCTCCTACGTGAACAAGGTTTAAGAAGACACTGGGCCCCAACGAACAACAAGACTATTTACAATAAAATGAGCTCGAACCACCTCTTGCTCAATGTGGGAGCTCAGGGACATGGCTGATGACCCTGACTCCTTCACGTGCAGGAAGTGTGTCCAGCTGCAGCTCTTGTTAGACCGCATGACGGCTCTCGAGCTGCGGATGGACTCACTTTGGAGCATGCGCGATGCTGAGGAGGTCGTGGATAGCACGTTTAGTGAATTGGTCACACCGCAGATTAGGATTGCTGAGGGAGAAAGGGAATGGGTGACCAAAAGGCAGAGAAAGAGCAGGAAGGCAGCGCAGGAGTCCCCTGCGGTCATCTCCCTCCAAAACAAGTATACCGTTTTGGATACTGTTGAGGGAGATGGCTCACCAGGGGAAGGCAGCAGTAGCCAGGTCCATGGCACCGTGGCTGGCTCTGCTGTTCCGAAGGGCGGGAAAAAGAGTGGAAGGGCTATAGTCGTAGGGGATTCGATTGTAAGGGGAGTAGATAGGCGGTTCTGTGGTCGAAAACGAGGCTCCCGAATGGTATGTTGCCTCCCAGGTGCACGGGTCAGGGACGTCTCAGATCGGCTGCAGAACATTCTAAAGGGGGAGGGTGAACAGCCAGTTGTCATTGTGCACATAGG
This sequence comes from Heterodontus francisci, assembly GCF_036365525.1. Classification (NCBI taxonomy): domain Eukaryota; kingdom Metazoa; phylum Chordata; class Chondrichthyes; order Heterodontiformes; family Heterodontidae; genus Heterodontus; species Heterodontus francisci. Next base: position 155,791,574 of record NC_090376.1, on the reverse strand, counting down.
CACTAATGATATAGGTAAAAAACGGGATGAGGTCCTACATGCAGAGTTTAGGGAGTTCGGAGCCAAGTTAAAAAGTAGGACCTCAAAGGTAGTAATCTCAGGATTACTACCAGTGCCACGTGATAGTCAGAGTAAAAATGAAAGAATAGTCAGGATGAATGCGTGGCTTGAGAGATGGTGCAGGAAGGAGGGGTTCAGATTTTTGGGACATTGGGACCGGTTCTGGGGGAGGTGGGACTATTACAAATTGGACGGTCTACACCTGGGCCGGACTGGAACCAATGTCCTTGGAGGTGCTTTTGCTAACGCTGTTGGGGAGGGTTTAAACTAATGTGGCAGGGGGATGGGAACCAATTGAGGTCAGTTGACAGTAAGGAGGTAGTAACAAAAGCCTGTAAGGAACTAGATAATGAAGTCAGTGTGACTAAGGGGAAGAGCAGGCAGGGAGCAGATGATGAATATAAAGGGACTGGTGGTCTGAGGTGCATTTGTTTTAATGCAAGAAGTGTAGTAGGTAAGGCAGATGAACTTAGGGCTTGGATTAGTACCTGGGAGTATGATGTTATTGCTATTACTGAGACTTGGTTGAGGGAAGGGCATGATTGGCAACTAAATATCCCAGGATATCGATGCTTCAGGCGGGATAGAGAGGGAGGTAAAAGGGGTGGAGGAGTTGCATTACTGGTCAAAGAGGATATCACAGCTGTGCTGAAGGAGGGCACTATGGAGGACTCGAGCAGTGAGGCAATATGGACAGAACTCAGAAATAGGAAGGGTGCGGTAACAATGTTGGGGCTGTACTACAGGCCTCCCAACAGCGAGCGTGAGATAGAGGTACAAATATGTAAACAGATTATGGAAAGATGTAGGAGCAACAGGGTGGTGGTGATAGGAGATTTTAATTTTCCCAACATTGACTGGGATTCGCTTAGTGTTAGAGGTCCAGATGGAGCAGAATTTGTAAGGAGCATCCAGGAGGGTTTTCTAGAGCAGTATGTAAATAGTCCAACTCGGGAAGGGGCCATACTGGACCTGGTGTTGGGGAATGAGCCCGGCCAGGTTGTTGAAGTTTCAGTAGGGGACTACTTTGGGAATAGTGATCACAATTCCGTAAGCTTTAAAATACTCATGGACAAAGACGAGAGTGGTCCAAAAGGGAGAGTGCTAAATTGGGGGAAGGCCAACTACACCAAAATTCGGCAGGAGCTGGGAAATGTAGATTGGGAGCAGCTGTTTGAAGGTAAATCCACATGTGATATGTGGGAGGCTTTTAAAGAGAGGTTGATTAGCGTGCAGGAGAGACATGTTCCTGTGAAAATGAGGGATAGAAATGGCAAGATTAGGGAACCATGGATGACAGGTGAAATTGTGAGACTAGCTAAGAGGAAAAAGGAAGCATACATAAGGTCTAGGCGGCTGATGAAAGACGAAGCTTTGAAAGAATATCGGGAATGTAGGACCAATCTGAAACGAGGAATTAAGAGGGCTAAAAGGGGTCATGAAATATCTTTAGCAAACAGGGTTAAGGAAAATCCCAAAGCCTTTTATTCATATATAAGGAGAAAGAGGGTAACTAGAGAAAGGATTGGCCCACTAAAGGACAAAGGAGGAATGTTATGCTTGGACTCAGAGAAAATGGGTGAGATTCTAAACGAGTACTTTGCATCGGTATTCACCGAGGAGAGGGACATGACGGATGTTGAGGTTAGGAACAGATGTTTGATTACTCTAGGTCAAGTCGGCATAAGGAGGGAGGAAGTGTTGGGTATTCTAAAGGGCATTAAGGTGGACAAGTCCCCAGGTCCGGATGGGATCTATCCCAGGTTACTGAGGGAAGCGAGAGAGGAAATAGCTGGGGCCTTAACAGATATCTTTGCAGCATCCTTAAACACGGGTGAGGTCCCGGAGGACTGGAGAATTGCTAATGTTGTCCCCTTGTTTAAGAAGGGTAGCAGGGATAATCCAGGTAATTATAGACCGGTGAGCCTGACGTCAGTGGTAGGGAAGCTGCTGGAGAAGATACTGAGGGATAGGATCTATTCCCATTTGGAAGAAAATGGGCTCATCAGTGATAGGCAACATGGTTTTGTGCAGGGAAGGTCATGTCTTACCAACTTAATAGAATTCTTTGAGGAAGTGACAAAGTTGATTGATGAGGGAAGGGCTGTCGATGTCATATACATGGACTTCAGTAAGGCGTTTGATGAGGTTCCCCATGGCAGGCTGATGGAGAAAGTGAAGGCGCTTGGGGTCCAAGGTGTACTAGCTAGATGGATAAAGAACTGGCTGGGCAACAGGAGACAGAGAGTAGCAGTAGAAGGGAGTTTCTCAAAATGGAGACGTGTGACCAGTGGTGTTCCACAGGGATCCGTGCTGGGACCACTGTTGTTTGTGATATACATTAATGATTTGGAGGAAAGTATAGGTGGACTGATTAGCAAATTTGCAGACGACACTAAGATTGGTGGAGTAGCAGATAGTGAAGGGGACTGTCAGAGAATACAGCAGAATATAGATAGATTGGAGAGTTGGGCAGAGAAATGGCAGATGGAGTTCAATCAGGGCAAATGCGAGGTGATGCATTTTGGAAGATCCAATTCAAGAGTGAACTATACAGTAAATGGAAAAGTCCTGGGGAAAATTGATGTCCAGAGAGATTTGGGTGTTCAGGTCCACTGTTCCCTGAAGGTGGCAACGCAGGTAAATAGAGTGGTCAAGAAGGCATACGGCATGCTTTCCTTCATCGGACGGGGCATTGAGTACAAGAGTTGGCAGGTCATGTTACAGTTGTATAGGACTTTGGTTCGGCCACATTTGGAATACTGCGTACAGTTCTGGTCGCCACATTATCAAAAGGATGTGGATGCTTTGGAGAGGGTGCAGAGGAGGTTCACCAGGATGTTGCCTGGTATGGAGGGCGCTAGCTATGAAGAGAGGTTGAGCAGATTAGGATTATTTTCATTAGAAAGACGGAGGTTGAGGGGGGACCTGATTGAGGTGTACAAAATCATGAGAGGTATAGACAGGGTGGATAGCAAGAGGCTTTTTCCCAGAGTGGGGGTTTCAATTACGAGAGGACACGAGTTCAAAGTGAAAGGGGAAAAGTTTAGGGGGGATATGCGTGGAAAGTTCTTTACGCAGAGGGTGGTGGGCACCTGGAACGCATTGCCAGCGGAGGTGGTAGATGCGGGCACGATGGAGTCTTTTAAGATGTATCTAGACAGATACATGAATGGGCAGGAAGAAAAGAGATACAGAACCTTAGAAAATAGGCGACATGTTTAGAGAGAGGATCTGGATCGGCGCAGGCTTGGAGGGCCGAAGGGCCTGTTCCTGTGCTGTAATTATCTTTGTTCTTTGTTCTTTGTTGTTCACAGTAAACAAGAAACACATCTGATATTGCCTCAAACCCCCCTCTCCTATATTTTCCTCTCCTCTTTTCTGTCCCTATTTGCTTGTGGATCGCGTATGCATGCTGGCATGGGCGCATCGTATATCCGTAGACGTTAACCGTATTAGAGTTTAAGTTTAAGTTTTAATAAAATTTCATCTTTCTTCTCTAAACCTCAGGAAACCTGTGTGAATTAGTTTTTCTGTCTTATAATTGGAAAGCTATGAACAAGGATTCACAAAGGGGGAGCTCAAAACACAGTGTGTTTATAATTAATCCCTGTTACAATAAGACCAGGTGAAAATAGTAACAGACCCCTAGACAACTTTCTCACCTGGCCGTAACACCGGGGTACACCCAGAGGGTAGATATCTATGTGGATGGCTCCAGCTTTGTGGAGAAAGGGGAACGGAAGACATGGTTTGGTATCTCTGACCCCAAAAGAGGTGTAGAAATGGTCATTAAATTGCCAACCACACTCAGCACACAGCAGGCCGAAGGAGCAGTTGTCACTTATGTCGTAACCCATCTTCAGGCATTTGGCACTCCTTACACTGTCTTTTCAGACTCCATGTTTACATGCAATTTCTGTACAGAATATCTAGCTATTTGGGCTCGGGAAAGCTTCACCTCTGCAGATGGGTAACCACTCGTTACAGCCCCCATGCTATAGGGGAAGCACATAAGCTGAAGGCCCATTCCAAGGTGGAACCCAGGTGGGAGGGTAACAAGAAGGCGGATATGTTAGCACAAAATGGGGCGGAACAGGGCACGCCGTGGGATCCCTACCAGTCAGGATTGGTAATGGCAATTACCCCAGGGGATAGTGATAACATACCTCTTCCTTCCGACCAGAAGGAGGTACAACAGAAGGATGTGGTGTTAAAGACAGTTTTGCAGGCAAAACAAGCAGGAACCCCAATCGAGGGTCCATTCGGAGCACCAGATACAGAAGTTAAGGAAGGGATGCTTTTTAAAGGGGACAGGTGGATAGTGCCTGAAGGGTAGTAAGGGAGGATCTCAGATCAGAAGAACAAAATATGGAATTTGTTTTGGTGGAGTTAAGAAACAGGAAGGGGCAGCAAATATTGGTAGGAGTTGTTTATAGGCGACGAAACAGCATTCGTAATTTGGGGCATGGTATTAATCAGGCGATTAGAGAAGCATGTAGCATGGAGAACACAGTAATCATGGGTGACCTCAATCTGCATATAGGCTGGGTAAACCTAATGAGCGCTAATGCTGTGGAGAACGAGTTTCTGGAGATTGTTAGGGATGGTTTTCTAGAGCAGTACGTTGAAGAACTGACTAGAAAACAGGTTACTTAAGATCTAATATTATGTAATGAGAAAGGGCTAATTAATAATCTTGTGAAAGAATCTTTAGGGATGAGTGACTAATATTTTAAAATTTTACGTTATGTTTGAAAGTGAGGTAGTTCAATCTGAAGCCAGGGATTTAAATTTGAACAAAGGAAATTATGAAGGTATGAGGGGCAAATTGGCTGAGGTGGATTGGGAAAATACATTAAAAGGTATGACAGTCAACAGGCAATGGATAGTCTTTAAAGAATTATTACGTAGTTTACAGTTTACATTCCTTCAAGGCACAAAGGAAGATAAGGATTAAAAGAAAAGGCCTATAAAGTAGCCAGAAATAGTAGTAAACCAGAGGATTGGAAGGATCATCTTCCAAAATTCTACAGATTCTGGAACAATTCCTGCAGATTGGAAGGTAGCAAATGCCACCCCACTATTTAAGAAGGGAGGGAGACAGAAAACAGGGAACTTACAGGCTAAATAGCCTCAAATCAGTATTAGGGAAAATGCTAGAATCTATTCTAAAGGATGTGATAAATGGACACTTAGATAATAATGATCTGATTGAGCATAGTCAACATTGATTTATGAATGGGAAATCATGTTTGACGAACCTGTTGGAGCTTTTTCAGGATGTTACTAACAGAATTGATGAAGGGAGTAGGTGGACATAGTATACTTGCATTTTCAGAAGGCTTTTGATAAAGTCTGCCACAGGAGGTTGGTTAGCAAAATTAAAGCACATGGGACAGCAGGTAATATACTGGCATGGGTTAAGGATTGGTTAACAGGCAAAAAACAGAGAATTGGAATAAACGGGTGGGCTGTCTTACGAGGAAAGTTTGGACAAGCCATGCTTGTATCCGCTGGAATTTAGAATAAGAGGCAACTTGATTGAAACATATAAGATCCTGAGGGGTTTTGACAGGGTGGATGTGGAAAGGATCTTTCCCCTTGTGGGAGAATCTAGAACTGGGGGTCACTGTTTAAAAATAAGGGGTCGTCCATTTAAGACAGGGATGAGGAGAAATTTTTTCTCTCAGAGGGTCATGAGTCTTTGGAACTCTCTTCCCCAAAAAGCAGTGGAAGCAGAGTCTTTGAATATTTTTAAGGCAGAGGTAGATAGATTCTTGATAAGCAAGGGGGTGGAAGGTTATCGGGGGTAGGTGGAAATGTGGAGTAATCAGTTCAGCCATGAACTTATTGAATGGCGGAGCAGGCTCGAAGGGTCGAGTGGCCGACTCATGCAAATTCACATGTTCGTAAATGGGTCATTCTCATATTGGCAGGCTGAGAGTAGTGGGGTACCACAAGGATCAGTGCTTTGGCCCCAGCTGTTCACAATCTATATCAATGATTTGGATATGAGGATTAAATGTAATATTAACCAAGTTTGCAGATGACACAAAACAAGCTGGGAATGTGTGTTGTGAGGAAGATGCAAAACGGCTTCAAGGGTATTTGGACAGACTTAGTGAGTGGGCAAGAACATGGTATATTGAATATAATGTGGAAAAATGTGAGGTTATCTACTTTGGGAGGGAGAATAGATGTGCAGAGTATTTCTTAAATGGTAAGAGATTAAAAAGTGTAGATGTACAAAGGCACATAGGTGTCCTCATCAATAAGTCATTGACAGCTAGCATGCAGATGCAGCAAACAATAGGAAGTCTAACCGTATGTGAGCATTTATCACAAGAGGATTTGAGTTTAGGAGTACTGAAATCTTGCTTCAATGTATAGAACCTTGATTAGACTGCACCTGGAGTACTGTGGTCCCTTTAGCTAAGGAAGAATATTATTGCCATAGAGGGAGTGCAAGGAAGGTTCACCATACTTGTTCCCGGGATGGTGGGACTGTCCTATGAAGAGAGCTTGGGGAAACTGAGCCTGTATTCTCCAGAGTTTCAAAGAATGAGAGGTGATCTCATTGAAACCTACAAAATACTTAAAGGGCTATCCTTTCAAAATAAATGGGAAGCCATTTAGGACCGCGATGAGGAGAAATTTCTTTACTCAGATTGTTGTGCATCTTTGGAATTCTCTACCCCAGATGGCTGTGAATGCTCAGTCATTCAGTATGTTTAAAGAAGAGATTGACAGATTTCTAAATACCAATGACATAAAGGGATACGGCGATAGTGTGGGGAAAAGGCATTGAAATAGATGCTCAGCCATGATCGTATTGAACGGGGGAGCAGGCTCGATGGGTTGAATGGCCTATTTGTGTTCCTATGTTACAGAGAGAAAGTGATACAGTTAGTGCACGGCGGTCCCAGGCAGGACATCCAGGCCCTGAGACCACAGTGGAATGGATTAATATGGAAGGATGGTGGCTCCATGTGCGGGGAGATGTGGAGGATTACTGTAAAGTTTGTTTAGCCTGTGCTGTAAACAATCCAGACCCACACAAAAGGAAGGTTAATGGGCCTTGCAGTGCATTCGCATAGATTTTATAGGGCCACTCCCAACCTCTAAAGGTAATAAATTCTGCCTGGTTCTGGTAGATAATTTTACGAAGTGGTAAGATTGCACTTCCATGCAAGTCAGCTACCGCACTATGGACAGCAAAAATTTCAGTGAGAGTAGTATTCTCTAATTGGGGACTCCCTCAGGTTGTAGAATCGGATCAAGGCAGTCACTTCACAGGACAGGTGATGCAGGCACTCTGAAGTTGTTGGGCATAGAAGGGAAACGGCATGTGGCACACAACCCACAATCTTCAGGGATAGTGGAAAGGATGAACTAGATGTTAAAGGTAGCCCTTCAGGAAGAGTTAAACGAACAGGAAAGGAAATGGGATGAGGTGCTTCCTTTAGTGCTGATGGGAATGGAGCACCAAATCAAAGGATACGGGGTATTCATCCCGCAAGTTGGTAACTGGGCGACCCATGTGTACACCTCCGCATCTGCTGTTCCCCTGCTGTTTCTGAACAAGAGATCACCGAAATTAAGTTTGTGAAAGATCTTTGGGAAACTCTGATAGAACTGAACCTGCAGGTGGTCAACAATATTAACAAATCCCATATAGAAACAGGCTGCAGTTGGCTCCAAGCAATCTGCAGGAATGTAGCATAGGTATTCAGGTGATGGTGCGAAACTATGCAAGGGGTGGGTGTGTTTGAACCCCTGTACAGAGGACTCTACAGCATAGTGGACAAGGCCAGCCTCATGGTATATGCAGTGGAGTTGCCCAAATAGGTAAAGTGGTTCCACATCAACCAGATGAAGCTAGCAACGTCCCACCAACACCTCACTGACAAGAAACTGTTATGTGCATGATGGGTTACATCATGACAATAATGTGGGATTGTGAGGAACCCCTACAAATCCCACGACAGGAGGGTGAAGATGATGCTGGTGACAGTGATGGGGCAAATGCAGAAGCAGATTGACCCCAACAGACAGTAAATGAGGTGAGACAAGAAGGGGAGGATAAAGGGGAGTCACAACCATCAGAGCAGGTATGGTCACGATATGACGTTCTGGGCCATCCCCTTCCTCACGTAGGAGGAGAAATAACAGGAAAATACAGGCAAAGAAACAATCAGATTTTCTACATACCTAATACTTCTGTGCTTGTGACCAGGTTTGCTCACAGAGCAAAGGTTTATTTGTGTATTTTTCTTTTGTAGAATATGTGGAATATATTATTAGTGTTTATGATTCTGGCCTGGGATGCAGAAGGGAAACCAAATCTCAGGACCGAGTCTTTCACTTGTTGTAATCCCGGAACTGGATCCACCCACAGCCTGGGACCGTGAGATCATGGATCATGGTTGAATGGCTTAAGGAACTGCGGTGCTGTAATGACACCAGTCCTAAATGACCTTGGCTGGAATTTTACACCGCCCCAGCAGGTCGGATGGTGGCGTGGGGGTGGCGTAAAATTGAGTGACAGGCTCTGGGAGGCCTAACCACCCCGATTCCGCCTCCAACCAAGTTTACAGAGGTCCGGAGAGTGTGGGGGGGGGGGGGGGGCGGGGGCTGAGAAGCGGCCTGCCTGCCCGTGGCCAATCAGGACCCTTAAGTGGCCATTTAGCGGCCACTTAAGGGTCCTCGCCCGCCTCCAGCGGTATTTTATCCATGGCAAGCGGGTGTGCCGGGGACGTGAAAGGCCACCCAGCTATAGGTGCCGGCCTTTCCACACCCCAGGGGGGGGCGGTCCTGGCAATCGGGCTTAGGGTGCCTGATTGAGGGCCGCCCCCGCCTCCCAATCCAACCCCGGGATCCAAGACGCCCCCCTCCCCCGAAACGTCCAGCCCAGCTTCACCAGGGTACCCGATTCCCCTGGTGAGGTCGCCCAAACTTACCTTCAGTCCCGGCTCCTTGGTATCCTCCTCAGTCGGCTGGGCTGCAGTCCCAGCAGTGGCCACCGCTCCCGTTGGCGCTGCTGAGACTAAGAGCTGCTGGCCCGCTGATTGGCCGGCAGCTCACTGAGGCGGGACCTCCTCCCTCAAGTGGGTGGAAGTCCCGCCTCGGGCCAATTAAAGCCTGGGGATCCATAAAATACGCGACGGATCCCCAGGCTGGTCGGAAGTGGGTTCGGCAACGACATTTACATCGGAGTCCGGCTCCTGTCCACCCACTATAAAATTCCAGCCATTGTGTCTTGATGCTCGAAGTGGGCAAAAAAGGCAATGTTTTGACACCAGGCCACATTGGAAAACAGGCCGATTTTGGTTCAAGGTTTCGAAAAGGTGGAGGGGAGGTCTGTTAGGTGAAGGTGCTAAGATACCCAAAGCAAGGGGAAAACGGGGAGTAGAGATACCACAGCAGCAAGGGGAACCTGAAATGATATGGATGGGAGGTCACATCAAGGGTACAAAGCAGGAAGAAGTTAGGATTAGTCTTGCTGCTAGGTTAAATTTAGATATTGTAGTTAAGGAAGAGGGGTGTGAAATATTGGGTGTGATAAACATAGGGAGAGAGGAAGTATTAATGTGACTAGCATCCTTGAAAGTTGATAAATCATCAAGGCCAGACAAAATATACCTCAGGCTGTTAAAAGAAGCAAGAGAGGAAATAGCAGAAGGTCTGACCATCATTTTCCTGTCCTCATTGGTTACAGTTGTGATGCTGGAGTATTGGAGGAGTGCTAACGTTGTACCGCTGTTTAAAAAGTGAGCGAGGAATAGACCAAATAATTACAGGCCAGTCAGTCTAACCTCAGTAGTGGGCAAATTATCGGAATCAATTCTGAGAGACAGGATAAACTGTCACTGAAAGGCATTGATTAATTAAGGACAGTCAGCATGGATATGGTAAGGGAAGATCTTGTCTGACCAACTTGATCGAATTTGAGTATTGCTGAAAATATAGATATGTTGTTGAAGCTTTTCGTCTTGCACTCATAGGACAATTGCAAGAATAACCAATGTAAGGGAAAACAACAACTTATACTGCATGAGAACAAAGTGCTGACTGGTTGGCAAGTGAACTCTGATTGGTAGAGGCGTTTCCATGGCGAATGCACCAGTTTACGGTGACTGATAGTGAACTGCCAAGCTTTGTTTAACATTTAAACCAGGCAGCTTGACTCTGATTGGTCAAGGCATTGCCCTGAGGAATGAACCAGTGAACGACTGTCACTTATTTTGTTCAGCTGAAACAGGAGCAATGTTTGTACATATTCTTTCTGTCTGCAGAGAACAGGACCCTGTGTATTAATATCTGTAGCTTCCAGTACATGCAAATGTGCCACACTGCCAGCCCTACTGACAATCTTAAATTGGTTGTCAGCGTAATTCTTAGCACACTGTGGATTATTTAGCAAATGTTGTCCAATCGCGGAATCACATCTGATGTTGGACACTGTTTTGAGGTATTGAGTTTTGCAAGCATGGGCTGGTTGGGTACTATTACTAAACTACTATTTGATTGAATCTTTTCAAGAAGTAACAAGGAAGATCGATGAGGGTAGTGCAGTTGATGTGATCTACATGGATTTTAGCAAGGCTTTTGACAAGGTCCCACATGGCAGACTGGTTAAAAAAAATAAAAGCCCATGGGATCCAGGGAACTGCAGCAAGGTGGATACAAAATTGGCTCAGTGGCAGGAAACATAGAGTAATTGATGCCAGGTGTTTTTGCAACTGGACAGCTGTTTCCAGTGGCATTCCGCAGGGTTCACTACTGGGTCCCCTGCTTTTTGCAGTATATATTAACGATTTGGACGTAAATGTAAGGGGCATGATCAGGAAGTTTGCAGATGACTAGAAGATTGGCCATGTGGTAGATAGTGAGGCGGATAACTGTAGGCTGCAGGAAGATATTCATGGTCTGGTCAGATGGGCAGAGAAGTAGCAAATGGAATTCAACATGGAGAAATGTGAGGTGATGCATTTGGGGAGGTCAAACAAGGCAAAGGAATACACGATTAATCGGAAAATACTGAGAAGTGTAGAGGAAGTGAGGGACCTTGAAGTGAGTGTCCACACATCCCTGAAGGTAGCAGGACAGATCGATAAGGTGGTTAAGAAGGCATATGGAATCCTTTCCTTTATTAGCCAACATATAGAATATAAGAAATAGGTGGTTATGCTGGAACTGTATAAATCATTGGTTAGGTCACAACTTGAGTACTGTGTGCAGTTCTGGTCACCTCATTACAGAAAGGATGTAATTGCATTGGAGAGAGTACAGAGGAGATTTACGAGGATGTTGCCGGGACTGGAAAAATGCAGCTATGAGGAAAGATTGGACAGGCTGGAGTTGTTCTTCTTGGAACAGGGAAGGCTGACGGGAGATCTTATTGTAAAGTACACATTTTTGAGAGGCCTGGATAGAGTGGAGGTGAAGGGCCTATTTACCTTAGCAGAGAGGTCTGTGACTAGGCGACATTGAATTAAAGTGACTGGTAAAAAAGATTAGAGGGGCAATGAGGAAACATTTTTTCACCCAGAGGGAAGTGGGGTACACCACCACCACCCTCTGGAACTCATTGCCTGAAAGGGTAATTGAGGCAGAAACCCTCAACTCATTCAAAAGGAATCTGGATATACCCCTCAAGTACTGTAACCTGCAGGGCTACGAACCAAATACTGGAAGGTGGGATTAGACTGGGTGGTTCGTTTTTCAGCCGGCACAGAAACGTGGCCAAGTGGCCTCTTTCTGTGCCATAAACTTTCTATGATTCTATGAAACTTGAACTTCATGATTTCTGCAGTTGATTATTGTCATAGATCTATTGTATGATTTATGCCACCGACGTAGACGTAGAAAGCTGAAGCCAGAAGCCTACGTGCAGAGCAAGAAAAGTTTATGTAAGTGTATTTATGTTCTCAGAAATTGAAATGATACACTTAAAAGGGTAGATGCTGTGAGCCAATGCATTATTTATCTTAATTGTATTAATCACTCTTAATCATGTAAACCGTGCTTTTATTTCTTTCCTATTAACGAATGTAAGCTGGCTGTGGTGGAGTCCTGTGGGCAGAGTTTGTCTCATGGTGGTAAGAAGACGGAGCTACAAAGGGAGAATTCTGACCGAAGACATTATTGCTGGGACACCTTTAACTAAAACAGACATACACACAGACACATCAGGGCATGTCCCTGTGGTGGTGGATTGCCAGACACTTCGGCTACAAAAACTGAACTGCACAATGGCCACTCGGGCATGTGTGAATGGCCTTCTTCCTGCCCCAGGATACAGTAATCACACCCATTATTGGCATGCAACTGGAGGCACCTCCACTGCTGAGGGCAGGATATGACCACATGCAGATAGTCCTGGATGGCCAGGGTGGGATTAATAAACCAATTGGACAATCCGATTTAAGGCATTGCCTTATATGCCAAGGGCCAAGGTCAGGAAGGTGTATAAAGCCCTCAAGGACATTCTTACTGCAGTCGGTAGAGTAGCCTGGACAGCCATTCAAAAGTCACGTCAGGAGATCTGTCAAAGGACTAACCACCTGAGACAGACCCTAGCTCGCGGGATTCCTAAGCAACCAGTGTCATTGTGAGTATGTACTATTGCCTAGAGATTTAATAAAGGTGTATCACATTTAGTGAAATAGTATCCAAGTTGTTGTGTGCCAGTGATATCAAGAGTAAAGACAAGAACCTTTAGACCAGAGCGGGGGTCTTACACCACTATATACTTTTTTCCTCTGCTGATTGTTTAATTTTTTTTAACACAAGGTATTTTCCTTGGACTGAGTGTCAGAGGCCACTCAGGTAATCAGACTTTGTGTGTTGTATAAAGCAGAGGGTGCTTTCAGTTGTCCAATGCCGAGGTAAAAACGAGGTTCAGCCATCAAACAGCTTACTGGAATACATTATATTCTGCCAAGTGATTTCACATTCAGACTGCAAAAGATCATGCATTCCAATGCCCCAATATTTACTGGGAGGATGTAGGAGAGACCTTAACCACTCAAAGAACCCAGAGATGTTGAGGTCCATCAATGGCAGGGCCTAATATGACTAAAATGAGGCAGTCGCCCACCTGACCACTGGCAAGATCAATTGCCTGGGAGCAGGCAAGAGCACAAGCGGACAGCAGTTGGACTATGGGGATGGCACCTGCAGTTTTAAGGGTTTGAGGCCATGATCGAAAGTGGGAAGGTGGCGGAAATGGGAACGAAGCCGTGTTCTGGAGTCGGTGGGGGGGGGGGGTGGGGTGGTGCTGCTGGCGGTGGAGGAAATGTGAATGGAGCCACAGTCAGGGCTGGGGTGGACTGTCTGGTCAGAATTTGTTAAAATTTCATACAAGAGATTATTAGCATAAATGAAAGCATCGGAATTGGAGGTAATTTTGTGAAATGGGTTGATAATTGTTTGGAGGTAAGAGGCAAAGAGCAGGGATAAAGGAAATGCTCCCTGATTGGCAGGATATGACAAATGATGTTCCTCTGGGGTCAGTACTGGGGCCACAACTTTTCACTACATTTACCAATGACTTGGATGGAGGAGTAGAGATTTACACATTCAAGTTTGTTGATGACAGTGTTTGGAAAGCATAGTAAGCTGTGCAGACAGAACTACAAAATTACAAAGGTATGTGGACAAAATAAGTGAGTGGGCCAAAGGCGAGTATGAGGAAATTAGATAGCTCCTTCAAAGAGTTGGCACAGACAATTGGCCCAAAGGCCTCCTTCTGTGCTGCACGATTCTAAGATGATGACATAATCTTAATACTAGAACTAGGCAACTTAAGAGTGAAATCTTTTTCATACAAAGGCTCTGGATGCTGAGTTAAAAGAAATATTCAAAAATGAGACTGATAGAATTTTGTTGGGTAAGAGTATTGAGGGATATGGCACAAAGGCAGGTAAATGGAGTTGAGGTACTGGTCATCCATCATCCAATAGAATGGCAGCAGAACAGGCTCAAGGGACTGAATGGCCTGCTCCTAATCCTATTCTCATATAAGTGAAGAGTCATGGAGGTAATTTTAACTGTGTCTGCATGGTGGGAAGCTAACAGTATTGGGTTGGCCGTCTGTTTTATGCCCCGCTGGCCTACCCAATTCTGCCAGCTTCCCACTGGTTAAAACTGCCCCCGAAATTTGCAGTCTGTATAGAAGATTGGTTTCAGATGGGTGGGGTGGGGGGCAGGGCTGGGTGGTGGTGGGGGGCCAGGGGTAGATGAGCCACTGAAACTATATATTATCAGGTATATGCTACTGACTGGAGGGCAAGAAACTAGGTTTGAGATTAGTAGGCAATTTAAAAAAGGGTGCAGCAGTGAAGATAGAGGCTGAGCAGATAAATTGAAGACTTAGGGATAAAAGGCTTATGTTAAATATAGTAGCCAAAAACACAAGAAAACTGAGAAATGGAAAGGAATAAAAAAAGATGAAGAAGACTAAGGGCAAGTATAAAAGATTGACAACCAGCATAAAGGCAAAATAGCAAGAACGCTCATCAACATACAATTAAAAATAGTCAAAGAAGGAGTTGGACCACAGTGCTAAAATGGGTTATCTTGCACTCGAGAGTAAGGGAACGATGGAAATGATTCGTAAATAATGTGCATTAGTTTTTACAGAACCATGTGCATTTGGGACTATAGGAATATCGGAGGATAACAGAAAACGTAATAGTTAAAAGGAATGTAGATGAAATATGGATTTTCAGAAGTCATTTCACACACCACATAAGGATCTTGTTACAAAAATTAAAACACATGGTACTAAAGGATATGTAGCTTCACGGCTGAAGATATGACTGGTACGCAGCGGGGACAAATGGAGTTTTTCAGATTGGTGGAATTTATTGTGCCCTGGGTCCACTTTTGGTTACAATTTTGATAATAAGCACAAAGGATATCATACTGAAGTTTGCTGATATCAATCAAGTTATATCAAGGCAAAAAGGTAGGGAAAATATTGCAGATTGGAAGAAGACACAGACAGTTTTAAGATCTGAACACATTGTTAAATGCAGAGAAATGTGAGGTAGTACATTTTTGGAAAAAGATTCTTGAAAGGAAGATTCTTGACAAAATGAAGGAACATTGCCATGTAGGGTTGTAAATGGACATTCAAAGATGGGGGTACAGGTATAACATGTCCGCAAAACCAAAAACATTCTGCACTTTATGGATAAGCTGACATTGAATATAATAGCAAGGAAATTGCATTCCATTTGTGCAAGAGATTGGTTAGGCTACATTTGGCATGTTGTGAACAGTTCTCCTCAGCTCATTAAAAAGAACTTTAGAGTAACTGAAAGGATACAGCAAACATTCACCATAACGTCACCGGGAAAGAAAAGTAATAGCTATGAAGAAAGGATTGAAAACTCAGCCTTTTTCACCTGAAACAGAAGGTCATTAAGGGGTATGTGGGAAGTCATGGACTCACCACGTGTCCTAGACGAACACATCTGCTGGAAGTATCACCAGCTACAGAAGCTTGAGCTCCGGGTTTTGGAACTTGAGCAGAGGCTGGAGTCATTGCTGTGCATCCGCGAGGCAGAGGACTACGTGGATAGCACCTTTAGGGAGATGGTCAGACCACAGGTTAGGAGCATGCAGGCAGAGAGAGAATGAGTCTAGGAGAACACGGCAGGCAGTGCTGGAGTCTCTGAGTTTATCTTACTTGCTAATCAGCTTCCATTTTGGATACTGGTGAGGGCAATGGTTCCTCAGGGGAGTGCAGCCAGAGCAAAGTCTGTGGCACCACTGGTGGCTCAGCTGCACAGGAGGGAGGAAGAGGATTCGATAGTCAGGAGATCAGACAGGCGTTACTGGGGCAGTAAACGTAACTCCAGGATGGTAAATTGCCTCCCTGGTGCCAGGGTCAAGGAAGTCACGGAGCGGCTGCAGGACATCCTTCGGGGGGAGGGTGAACAGCCAGAGGTCGTGGTCCACATTGGTATCGATGACATAAGTGGGAAGAGGGATGAGGTCCTGAAAGCAGGTTTTAGGGAGCTTGGAAGGAAATTAAAAAGCAGGACCTTAAGAGCAGTAATCGCAGGATTACTCCCAGTGCCAAGTGCTAGTGAGCATAGGAATAGGAGGATTGATCGATTGAACACGTGACTGGAAAATTGGTGTAGGAGGGAGGGCATCAGATTTCTGAGGCATTGAAACCAGTTCTGGGACAGGTGTGACCTGTACAAGATGGATGGGCTACACCTTAATAGGACAGGAACTAATATACTCACAAGGAGATTTGCTAGTGCTGTTGGGGAGGGTTTAAACTAGTTTGTCAGGGGGGTGGGAACCTGAAGAGTAGCTCAAATTGGAAGGAGGTAAAGCTGGTAACAGGAGGCAGAAAAGTAGTAAACGACATTAGAAGGCAGGCGAAACAAAGGAAAAAAAGGAAACGGCAGAGGCTTTGAACATGTATTTCGTATCCGTCTTCACAGTAGAACACACAAAAAGCATCCCAAGAATAGTAGAAAATCAGGAGGCAAAGTGGAGGAAGGAACTTAAAACATCACTGGAGAAAAAGTAATGGGAATACTAACGGGACTAAAGGTTGACAAGTCCCCTGGACCTGGGCCTACATCAGAGTGTCTTAAAAGAAGTGGCTGCAGAGATACTGGATGCATTGATTGTCATCTTCCAAAGTTTCCTAGATTCTGGAAAGGTTCCAGTGGATTGGAAAACTGCAAATGTGACACCTCTGTTCAAGAATGGAGGGAGACTGAAAGCTGGAAACTATAGGCCAGTTAGCCTAAAGTTTGTCATTGGGAAAATGATAGAATCCATTATTAAAGAGGTAGTAACAGGACATTTAGAAAATCATAATCAGGCAGAGTCAACATGGTTTCATGAAAGGAAAATCCTGTTTAACAAATTTATTAGAGTTCTCTGAGGATGTAAAAAGCAGGGTGGATAAAGGGGAACCAGCAGACATAGTGTATTTGGATTTCCAAAAGGCATTCATTAAGGTGCCACATAAACGATTACTACACAAGATATGAGCTCATGGCATTGGGGGTGACATATTAGCACGGATAGAGGACTGGCTAACTAACAGGAAACAGAGTCGGGCTAAATGGGTCATTTTCAGCATGGCAAACTGTAACTAGTGGAGTGCCACAGGAATCAGTACTGGGGCCTCAACTATTTAGCATAAAGATAGGTTGAATGAGTAGATAAAAATTTGGCAGATGGAGTTTAATGTGGGAAAATGTGAGGTTGTCCACCTTAGTAAGAAGAATAGAAAAACAGAATATTATTTAAATGGAGGGAGATGGCAAAATGCTGTGGTACAGAGGGATCTGGGTGTCCTTGTACATACATCACAAAAAGACAACATGCAGGTTCAGCAAGTAATTAGGGAGGTTAACGGAATGTTGGCCTTTATTACAAGTGGGATGGAGTATAAAAGTAGGGAAGTCTTGCTACAACTATACTGGGCATTGGCGAGACCCCACCTAGAGTATCGCGTACAGTTTTGGTCTCCTTATTTGAGGAGAGATATACTTGCATTGAAAGCAATTCAGAGAAGGGTCACTCAGCTGATTCCTGGGATGAGGAAAGGGTTGGCACGCTGGACCGATACTCATTGGAGTTTAGAGATTGAGAGGTGATCTTACTGAAACATATACGATTCTGAGGGGGCTTGACAAAGTAGATGCTGAGAGGATGTTTCCCATTGTGGGGAATCTAGAATTAGATGGCACACTTTCAAATTAAGGGGACTCCCATTTAAGACAGAGATGAGAAGGAAGTTCTTCTCTTAGAGGGTCATTAGTGTTTGGAATTCTCTACCCCAGTGAGCAGTGGAAGCTGAGTCATTGAATATATTCAATGCCAAGTTCGACAGATTTTTGATTGTCAAGGGAGTTAAGGGTTATGGTGGGTAGACAGGGAAGTGAAGTTAAGGCCACAATCAGATCAGCCATAGACTTATTGAATGGCAGAATCGACTCCAGGGACTGAATGGCCTACTCCTGCTCCTATTTCTTATGTCCTTGGTAAAGACAGATGCAAAGTACTCATTTAGAACCTCAGCCATGCCCTCTGCCTGCATATGTAAATCACTTTTTTGGTCCCTAGCCAGCCCTACTCCTCCTTTTACCATTCTTTTACTGTTTATTTGTCTATAGAAGACTTTTGGATTTCCATTTATACTGGTTGCCAGTCCCTTCTCATATTCCTTCGTTGCTGCTCTTATTTCTTCTTTCAATTCCTCTCTGAACTTCCTATGTTTAGCCTGGTTCTTTCTTATATTATAAACGTGACATCTGTCATTCGCACCCTTTCTCTACTTCGCCTTACTCTCTACCTCTTCCATCACCCAGGGAGCTTTGGCTCTCTTTGTCGTACCTTTCCTTCTACTGGGAACATACCTCGACTACCTGAGCTATCTCCTCTTTAAAGGCAGCCCATTGTTCAATTACAGTTTTGCCTGAAATCTTTGATTAAATTTATTTCGTTCAGATCCGTTCTTACCCTATTAAAATTGGCCCTCCCCAATTAATTATTTTTACTCTAGATTGCTCCTTGTTCTTCTCCATTGCTAACCTAAACCTTATGATACTATAATCACTGTCCCCTAAATGTTCCGCTCCTGACACTTGATCCACTTATCCCACCTCATTCCCAGAACCAGATCCAGCTGTGTTCCGCCATTCAGTGAGGTCATGGCTGATTTGTATTCGAACTCCATCCAGCCACCCTGTTTTCATATCACTTTATATCCTTCACTAACAAGAATCTATTCATCTTCACTTTAAAATTACTAATTGAGCGAGCATCAACTGATTTTTACTGGAGAAATTTCGAAACTTGTGCCATCCTTTGAGAGATGAAGTGACACCTATTTTCTCCCCATAATGGCCTGGGTCTTATCTTAGCGTTATGTCCCCTTCCCCTAGATACCCTCACCAGTAGAAGAAGTTTCTCTCTATCTACCCTATCAATTCCTTTCAAAATCCTAAAAAGTACAATCAATTCAATCCTTAATCTTCTACATTGAAAGGAATATAAACCCAGTTTATGCAACCTCTTCCAATAATCCCTGGTGCCCTGGTAATATTCTGATGTAATATTCTGCATTGTACATTGTCCAAGGGCAACATATCTTTTCGAAGGAATCTCTCGAGATAAGGAGGCCAAAGAAGATGCTCAGAACTGTATGCATTACTCGAGATGCGTTCTATGTATAGCTGCAGCAAAATTTCCTCCCCTTTATGTTCTAGGTCTCTAGTGATAAAGGCTAAAATTCCATTAACCTCTTGGATTTTTTTTTTATTTGACTACGACATTTTCGTGGTCTGTGTTCACGGGCCTCTAAATCTCGTTGACCATCCACTGTTCCTAGCTTTTCACAATTTAAATAACATCGGATCTGTCCTTTTTTTGGGCCGATATGTATGACATCACATTTAGCTGTATTGAAATCCATCTGCCACAGTTTCACCTACTCATTTAATCTATCAATATCTCTTTGTAATTTTATGCTCCAGTCTACACTACTCGCTACTATGCTATGCCATTGATTAACCTGGATATACAGCGTTATATTAAGTTATAAATTTAGTCACTGTATTTATTAATGAGGTCCCAGCACAGATCCCTTGTAGAATACTAGTCACTTGCTTCAAATTGAAGTACATACCCACTATACCTCTATCTGTCTTAAACCACCTAACCAATCTCCCAGCCAGGTCAATTTCATGAGCTATAAATTTTACTGAACAGTCTCCAATGTAGAACTACATATAAACTACAACCATAGCCATTCGGTTGTCTACTACCTAGTTACATCCCATAAATTCAGTTAGACATAGCCTTGCCTTTACAAATCCCTGTTGGCTCTCTCTAATCAGCTTAATTATAGATTCCAATAACTTTTCCACAAGAGAGGTTAGATTAACAGGTCTATAATCATCCTGAGGAGCTATATGGAGTTACACTAACAATTTTCCAATCCAAGAGGATAATTCCCAAATCAAGAGTGCTTTAGCAGATTAAGGCCAAAGCATCTGCAATTTTCTCACCTCCTTTCTTAGCATAGAAACATAGAAAATAAGAGCAGGAGTAGGCCATTTGGCCCTTCGAGCCTGCTCTGCCATTCATTGTGATCATGGCTGATCATCCAACTCAGTCGCCTGTTCCCGCTTTCGCCCCATACCCTTTGATCCCTTTAGACCCAAAAGCTATATCCAACCCCTTCTTGAAAACATACAATGTTTTGGCCTCAACTGCTTTCTGTGGTAGCGAATTCCACAGGCTCACCACTCTCTGGGTGAAGAAATTTCTCCTCATCTTAGTCCTGAAAGGTTTACCTGTATCCTTAGACTATGACCCCTGGTTCTGGACTCCCCCACCATCGGGAACATCCTTCCTTAAAAACCCTTAACGTCTTAATGCCATTATTTTCTCTAAATATAGATTTCTCTGTCATGTCCAGTAAAGACATACTTCTAAGATACAAACTTTATTCAGGTTGGACTCTAAAATTGATTTTAACTTTTAAAGAAAAGGTGGACAATGCTGCAAAAGATGGTCGCCAAAGGTCAGACAACCCAGCCTATGCATTCAAACACTACCTCACTGTCTCTTAAGGACCAAAGGATACATTCCAGGCTAAGAGGTATCAATTACACCATTCCTGAAACCATCAAGAGACATTACTGAATTGAATGGGTTCTTCTGAAACAAAGAAGGTGTGAAGTAGCCACATCACAACAGAATTACACGCATCCAGACTTTAATGATAGTCATGAATTCCAGATTCTGGCCCATTGTGTGGTCAGACCAGGGAGAAAAGCCATGTGTCAGGTACAAGAAATGTTAATGAAGAATTGTGACCTTAAAAGACAACCCTCTGGAGAGAGAGGGGAAAATCACAGCAACATCACAGAAAAGCAGTCCAGCGAGAGGATGTGGAAAAAGATTCCACATTTCAACTTGGTGCAGCAGAGAACTGAAAGTGACCCACCACCTCCAATCTGAAATCTTAACCACCAGAAATCTACAACACCTCAACAAGTCAAGACTTAAAAACAACCTAGGCCTGCATCTTTAAAAGAGACTGTTCTACTTAGAAGATTCAACAAGTTTACTGCAAACCACTAACACCTACCGCACGCTGAACCCTTAACCTTTGCCTTCTATCTATCTTCGAGAGTGTATATAAGAGTGAATGCGTGTGTGAGTGGTGTTGCGAACATTTCGGGGATTGAATATTGTTCAATAAACAGTTAACCTTCTATTTTAAACCTACAAGAAAACCTGTCACTGTCTGCTTATTTAGCAATTAAAACACTCTGGGGCTAACTCATCATTTTAAACAAATCACAACTGCGGTCAATTGGGAGGTGAATAGTGGGAACCACGCACGCCCCTTACTACCTGGTTGTATCATCTCACTTACATTAACTTTACTGAGTTCCAATCTTTAATTGGAGAATACTTGGAGAATACCGGAGAATACTTGGCATCAGGTGGCAGGGCCGTATCTCCAACACAGAAGTCCTCGAGGCGGCCAACATCCCCAGCTTGTACACACTACTGAGTCAGCGGCGCTTGAGATGACTTGGCCATGTGAGCCGCATGGAAGATGGCAGGATCCCCAAAGACACATTGTACAGCGAGCTCGTCACTGGTATCAGACCCACCGGCCGTCCATGTCTCCGCTATAAAGACGTCTGCAAACGCGACATGAAATCGTGTGACATTGATCACAAGTCGTGGGAGTCAGTTGCCAGCGTTCGCCAGAGCTGGCGGGCAGCCATAAAGACGGGGCTAAAATGTGGCGAGTCGAAGAGACTTAGTAGTTGGCAGGAAAAAAGACAGAGGTGCAAGGGGAGAGCCAACTGTGCAACAGCCCTGATAAACAAATTTCTCTGCAGCACCTGTGGAAGAGCCTGTCACTCTAAAATTGGCCTTTATAGCCACTCCAGGCGCTGCTTCACAAACCACTGACCACCTCCAGGCGTGTATCCATTGTCTCTCGAGATAAGGAGGCCCAAAAGAAATCTTTAATTTATTATTAGTTGCCATGGAATGCCTGGTATATTATCCTCCTCCTCTACTGACACAAAGTAGTATTCAACAAGTCTGCTATTTCCTTATTTTAATTTGCAATATTACCCGCATCTATTTTTAACTACCCTTGACTACACTTTGGCCACAAAATTCAGCCCCATGGTGCCAGTAGTTTCGGCGTTACAAGTGTCAGTTCATAGCAAAATGGTACCAGTGCTGTTTCCACCCACTTCTGCTGCGACCTGCAAACGTCATTTTGGTGAAGGTGTTGATGTGGGCATAACATGCATGCGTCAGATGTATGCAGATTAGGCAGACTGTAATGTCAATCAGTGTCTAGTATTGATTTGATGCCAGCCCTGACATTTTGGACCTTGCCACTCTAATTAACACTCTCTCTTAAACACACACAGCTGACTGTGCATTTAGCAACTCGAAGGACACTCACCCACCATCCACCAACGCCACCTCCCCCCACCACCCCCCCTCAACAACCACCACCGAAACCCTACTCAGAACAGTGCTATTTAAACATATTGCAGGTTAGTTGCCTATTACTTTCCACTGGCTCTGAGAGTTTGTGGAATTGCTGGGTGTTCGATGGAGTTGATAGTTGTTATTAAATTCTGCAGGGAGTGCTGCTGCACATAGGGAAGGCATTGCTTGTGACTGCAATGGTTCTGAGCAGACCACCAGTTCCAAGTCATGGGGGCTAAAGCACCAGTCCCCCGTGGGCTGTAGCATTAGAGGAAAATGGTGCATAGGCAGTAAAGAAGAAGACAAGCAACTCACAGAGAAGAGGAGGAGGCGGAGAAGAAGGGCTCTCAACAGGAGGCCTTACCCATTTAGAGTCTTCCAGGAGCACTTCTCCTACTTCCACCTAAGCTAAGAGCAGTGTGTTCAGAGTCTGCAAGTCACAAAGGAGATGCTCACAGAATGCTGCCACTTCTTTGAACCTGAATGGGGAGGGTGATGAGGCAGAGGTCATGGTACATGTTGGTACCAATGACATAGGTAGAAAGAGGGATGAGGTCTTGCATCAAGAATTCAGGGAGTTAGGCAGTAGACTAAAAAGCAGGACCTCTCGGTTTGTAATCTCTGGATTACTCCCAGAGTAATTGTGCTAGTGAGTATAGAAATAGGAGAATAGTACAGATGAATGCGTGGCTTAACAGTTGGTGCAGGAGGGAGGGTTATAGATTTCTGGATCACTGGGACCGTTTCTGGGGAAGGTGGGACCTGTACAAGCGGGAAGGTCTACATCTGAACCACAGGGGGACTAACATCCTTGCTGGCGGGTTTGCTAGTGCTGTTGGGAAGAGTTTAAACTAATTTGGCAGGGGGAGGGGATGCAGACTCCTAGCAGAATAGGGACACAGCTAAACACAGGAAAGCAAACAAGCCAGAGGGTATGCAGCGGAAGTACGTTTCAAGAGAGTAAGACCAGGATGGAAGGCCTCTACTTTAATGCCAGGAGTATTGCAGGTAAAACGGATGAGGTAAGGGCAAGGATTGACACATGGAATTGTGATATAGTAGCCATCACGGAGACATGGTTGAGGGAGGGGCAGGATTGGCAGCTCAATATCCTGGGATATAGAATCTTCAGGCGAGACAGAGGAGGGCTAAAAGAGGAGGGGGCATTGCAATATTAGTTCAGGAGTCAGTTACTGCAGTAAGGAGAGATGATATCTTGAAGGGGGCATCAAATGAAGCTTTATGGGTAGAGTTTAGGAATAGAAAAGGGACAGCCACATTGCTAGGTGTTTATTATAGACCCCCAGATAGTCAGCGGGAAATTGAGGAGCAAATATGTGCGCAATTCGCAGAGGTGTGTAAAAATAATAATAGGGTAATTATATTAGGTGATTTCAACTTTCCCAACATTAATTGGGATAGTCATCCTGTTAAGGGCTTAGATGGAGTGGAGTTCATAAAATGTATACAGAAGAACTTTTTAGCTCAATATGTAGAGAATCCAACAAGGGAGGGTGCAGTGCTGGACCTAATTCTGGGAAATGAAGCCGGACAGGTGGTTGATGTGTTGTTGGGAGTTTGCTGGGGCCCCGGCAGAGAATTTTGTATCATCATTAGCCACAGGTGAGGTACCAGAAGACTGGAGGATAGCTAATGTTGTGCCTTTATTTAAGGGCAGCAGGGATAAGCCAGGGAACCACAGGTCGGTGAGCCTTACATCAGTGGTGGGAAAGTTATTGGAAGGGATTCTGAGAGACAGGATTTATATGCATCTGGAAAGGCATGATCTGATTTGGGATAGTCAGCATGGCTTTGTGCGTGGGAAATCATGTCTCATGAATTTGATTGCGTTTTCCGAGGAGGTGACCAAGAGGATTGACGAGGGGAGGGCGATGGACGTTGTCTACATGGACTTTAGCAAGGCCTTTGACAAGGTCCCGCATGGTAGGCTGGTCCAGAAAGTTCGAACACATGGGATCCAGGTTGAGCTAGCCAATTGGATACAAAATTGGCTTGGTGATAGGAGGCAGAGGGTGGTAATGGAGGGTTGTTTTTCAGATTGGAGGCCGGTGATCAGTGGTGTGCCGCAGGGATCGGTGCTGGGCTCTCTGTTGTTTGTCATACATATTATTGACTTGGATGTGAATGTAAAGGGCATGATTAGTAAGTTTGCAGATGACACCAAAATTGCTGGTATAGTGGACAGTGAAGAAGGATGTCTAAGGTTACAAAAGGATATAGATCAACTGGGAAAGTGGGCAAGGGAGTGGCAAATGGAATTTAACGCAGACAAGTGTGAAGTGATGCATTTGGGAAGTTAAACCAGGGCAGGACATATACAGTGAATGGCAGAGCCCGGGGAGTGTTCTTGAACAGAGCAAAATTGGGGTGCACGTTCATAGTTCCCTGAAAGTGGCAACACAGGTAGACAGGGTGGTGAAGAAGGCGTATGGCATACTTGCCTTCATCGGCTGAGGCATTGAGTACAAGAGTTGGGACATCATGTTACAGTTGTACATAACGTTGGTTTGGCCGCATTTGGAGTACTGTGTGCAGTTCTGGTCACCGCACTACAGGAAAGATGTGGTTAAGCTAGAGAGGGTTCAGAAAAGATTCACAAGGATGCTGCCTGGTTTGGAGGGCTTGAGTTATAAAGAGAGATTGGATAGGCTGGGTCTGTTTTCCCTGGAGCGAAGGAGGCTGAGAGGGGACATGATAGAGATATATAAAATTATGAGAGGCATAGATAGGGTAGACAGCCAGAATCTGTTTCCCATGGTAGGGGTGACTAAAACTAGAGGGCATAGATTTAAGGTGAGAGGGAGGAGGTTTAAAGGGGATCAAAGGGGTAAATTTTTCGCACAAAGAATAGTGGGTATCTGGAACGAGCTGCCTGAGGAGGTGGTGGAGGCAGGAACAGTAGCAACATTTAGGAGGCATCTGGACAGGTACTTGAATGAGCAAGGCATAGAGGGATATGGAATTAATGCAGGCAGGTGGGATTAGTATAGCTAGGCATTATGGTCGGCATGGACGCAGTGGGCCGAAGGGCCTGTTTCTGTGCTGTACGACTCAATGACTCTATGACTATGACTCTGTGACTCGGGTCCTGAATCTAAATAAAGGAAACTATGAAGATAGTTTGGCTATGATAGATTGGGGAACGTTACTTAAAGGGTTGACTGTGGATAGGCAATGGCTAGCATTTAAAGAGCGCATGGATGAATTACAACAATTAGTCATTCCTGCCTGGCACTAAACTGGCACTAAAATAAAACAAAAAGGGACGCTCAACCATGGCTTACAAAAGAAATTAGGGATAGTATTAGTTCCAAGGAGGAGAAATATAACATGGCCAGAACAAGCGGCAAACCTGAGGATTGGGAGCAGTTTAGAATTTAGCAAAGGAGGACAAAGGGATTCATTAAGAAGGCGAAAATAGAATATGAGAGTAAACTTGCAGAGAACATAAAAACTGACTGTAAAAGCTTCTGTCGATATGTGAAGAGAAAAACATTAATGAAGACAAATGGGGGTCCCTTACAGTCAGAAACAGGGGAACTTATAATGGGGAACAAAGAAATGGCAGACCAATTTATTTTTATTCATTTTATTTTTATTTATTTAGAGATACAGCACTGAAACAGGCCCTTCGGCCCACTAAGTCTGTGCCGACCATCAACCACCCATTTATACTAATCCTACACTCATCCCATTACCCTCCCACATCCCCACCTTCCCTCAATTCCCCTACCACCTACCTGTACTAGGGGCAATTTATAATGGCCAACTTACCTATCAACCTGCAAGTCTTTGGCTGTGGGAGGAAACCGGAGCACCCAACGAAAACCCACACGGTCACAGGGAGAACTTGCAAACTCCGCACAGGCAGTACACAGACTTGAACCCGGGTCACTGGAGCTGTGAGGCTGCAGTGCTAACCACTGCATATCATTAAATACATACTTTGCTTCCGTCTTCACAACGGAGGACACAAATTACCTCCCAGGAATTCTGGGGAACATAGGGTCAAGTGAGAACAACGAACTGTATGAAATCAGTATTAGTAGGGAGGTGGTTAGGGAAATTGATGGGATTGAAGGTGATAAATCCCCAGTGCCTGATAATCTACATCGCAGAGTACTGAAGGAAGTGGCCCTTGAAATAGTAGAAGCATTGGTGGTCATTTTTCAAAATTCTAGAGACTCTGGAACAGTTCCAACAGATTGGAGGGTAGCTAATGTAACCCCACTATTTAAAAAAGGAGGTAGAGAGAAAACAGGGACTTATAACCTGGTTAGACTGACATTAGTAGTGGGAAAAATGCTAGAATCCATTATAAAAGATGTAATAGCAGAGCATTGGGAAACAGTGAAAGGATCGGACAAAGTCAGATGGATTTACAAAAGGGAAATCATGCTTGACAAATCTACTGGAATTTTTTGAGGATGTAAATGGTAGAATAGATAAGGGAGAACCAGTGGATGTGGTGTATTTGGACTTTCAGAAGACTTTCGATAAGGTCCCTCATAAGAGATTAGTGTGCAAAACTTCTTTTGGGCCTCCTTATCTCGAGAGACAATGGATACGCGCCTGGAGGTGGTCAGTGGTTTGTGAAGCAGCGCCTGGAGTGGCTATAAAGGCCAATTCTGGAGTGACAGACTCTTCCACAGGTGCTGCAGAGAAATTTGTTTGTTGGGGCTGTTGCACAGTTGGCTCTCCCCTTGCGCCTCTGTCTTTTTTCCTGCCAACTACTAAGTCTCTTCGACTCGCCACAATTTAGCCCTGTCTTTATGGCTGCCCGCCAGCTCTGGCGAATGCCAAAACTAAAGCACATGGTATTGGGGGTAAGGTACTGAAATAGATAGAGAACTGGCGGGCAGACAGAAAACAAAGAGTAGGAATAAATGGGGCTTTTTCTGAGTGGCAGGCTGTGACTAGTGGGGTACCGCAGGGATCAGTGCTAGGACCCCAGCGATTCACAATATATATTAATGATATAGATGAGGAAATTAAATGTAATATATCCAAGTTTGCAGACGACACAAAGCTGGGTGGGAGTGTGAGCTGCGAGGAGGAGGATGCAGAGAAGCTCCAGTGTGATTTGGACAGGTTGGGTGAGTGGGCAACTATATGGCAGATGCAGTATAATATGGATAAATGTGAGGTTATCCACTTTGGAGGCAAAAACAGGAAGGCAGATTATTATCTGAACAGCGATAGATTGGGAAAGGGGGAGATGCGGCGAGACCTGGGTGTCCTTATCTACTCTCTCAACCTGTCCTGCCACCTTCAATGACTTATTCAATGACTGAAGCTAAGCATGCAGGTGCAAGAGGCATTAAGAAGGCAAATGGTATGTTGGCCTTCACAGCGAGAGGATTTGAGTACAGGAGCAGGGATGTTTAGAGATACAGCACTGAAACAGGCCCTTCGGCCCACCGAGTCTGTGCCGACCATCAACCACCCATTTATACTAATCCTACACTAATTCCATATTCCTACCACATCCCCACCTGTCCCTATATTTCCCTACCACCTACCTATACTCGGGGCAATTTATAATGGCCAATTTACCTATCAACCTGCAAGTCTTTGGCATGTGGGAGGAAACCGGAGCACCCGGAGGAAACCCACGCAGACACAGGGAGAACATGCAAACTCCACACAGGCAGTACCCAGAATTGAACCCGGGTCGCTGGAGCTGTGAGGCTGCGGTGCTAACCACTGCGCCACTGTGCCGCCCATGTCTTGCTGCAGTTATACAGGGCCATGGTGAGATCACACCTTGAGTATTGTGTGCAGTTTTGGTCTCCTTATCTGAGGAAGGACGTTCTTGCTATGAAAGAAGCGCAGCGAAGGTTCACCAGACTGATTCCTGGGATGGTAGGACTGCAGTATGAAGAGAGATTGGGTCGATTAGGATTGTATTTGCTAGGGTTCAGAAGAATGAGAGGGGATCTCATAGAAACCTGCAAAATTCTTACAGGACTGGACAGACTAGATACAGGAAGGATGCTCCTGAGGGCAGGGGAGGCGAGGACCAGGGGTCACAGTCCAAGGATCAGGGCTAAGCCATTTAGAACTGAGATGAGGAGAGATTTCTTCACCCAGAGAGTGGTGAACCTGCGGAATTCTCTACCGCGGAAAGCAGTTGAGGCCAAATCACTAAATATATTCAAGATAGAGTTAGATATAGTTATTAGGGCTAAAGGGATCGAGAGATATGGGGAAAAAGCGGGAACAGGGTTCTGAGTTTGGATGATCAGCCATGATCGTATTAAATGGCAGAGCAGGCTCTATGGGTCGAATGGCCTACTCCTGCTCCTATTTTTCGATGTTTCTTGTACTCTATGCCGTTATTAATAAATCCCAGGATACTGAATGCTTTATTACCTGCTCTCTCGACCTGTCCTGCACCTTCAATGACTTATGCACATATACACCTCTGCTCCTGCACCCCCTTTAGAATTGCACCCTTTCTTTTATATTTTCTCTCCAAGTTCTTCCTACCAAAATGAATCACTTCACATTTCTCTGCATTGAAATTCTTTTTTTTTATTCATTTATGGGATGCCCATTCCACCAACTTGTCTATACCCTCTTGCAGTTCAAAACTATTCTCCTCACAGTTCACAATGCTTCGAAGTTTCATATCATCCAGGGAGGCCAAGCAGTACTGAAGGGGTGGGGTAGGGAATTAGGAAAGCAGAATACCTGAGAGTGGAGAAGTGAAACGAGTAATGACAAGAGAAGAGAGGGATCTAGGAGAGGTAAAGAGAAAAGAAGTTGAAAAGAACGAGCAAAAGTTGAAATGGAATAATGGGCTTGGGTCCACAGCAGCAGCCAAAATGTGCACATAAATGGACTCGGAAACCTCCAGTTACATATGTCTGGTTACATAAATATTAGGGTACAAAAAACCTTGTAAGACACAGGAAATAGAAAATAGTTAGGAGTTAGAAAATAGGGAAGGATTCCAGAGTTAAGTCAGAGGACCCGTGGTGGGATAACAATAACATAGGTAGGGTGGAGTCAGCATGGAGCATCGGCAAGCTGTTGTCAGAGTTCAGAGAAAGGTTAAGTGTGTAAACTCCAGAAGCTATTTGAGTGTAGAGTATCAGAGGACGTACTGATGGAGATATTTTCATAGGAAGGCGTACAGAGTCAGCTGATAGATAGAAAGATGATGTCAAAGTTGGAGGACACCATAAAATGCAGAAGCAGCAGAGGTTTGCACTTCAGCCCAGGCACATGATTTTATGTCCAGGAACAGACTATAAAGCTGAAAAACCAGTATAACCAGTAGCCAGTCACAGGATCAGCATGTCTCTCAGTCGCAGCAGTGGTGGGAGAAAGGGCTATAAACTGAACAAATTTAACTTTAAATACCACAAAAGAACAGCAAATCAGAGACAGAAGTTGAGCCTTACGAAATAACCAGTGTTATCCAGAGCAGAAGCATCTTCCTGATGTCGAGAGAAGTCCAGGAATTTGAAACCAAGTTTGAGAATTCTAAATCTAGATTTTTCCAATCTTTTCCACAGCTCACAGATCAAAAAAGAGCAGCATATTCTAGGCAGAAACAGAGTCTTATGGTTTATTCCAATGTAGTCCGGTGCAGAAATGTGGACTTGATGTCCAATGAAGTTCAGAAATTGGAGAGCAAATCCACATCCAGGTCTTTTCCAGATCTTAACCAGAGCTCACAAGGTAATGTCAAGGGATGGAGTTTGAACTAACAGATAGGCTGCGTAAATCAACAGTTAACTTGAGGTTTGGGCTAAAAGCACCAACTGTTAGAATCAGAGGAACATAAACAGCAGAAGAGAGGATTTAGGTGGAGAAAGAGCAATGGGTGGCAGCTAATGGCCACAGATAGACGTGCATAGTGAGGAGCTCCCTAGGGAACCGACTGCCCATCAGACATCTTGAAACCTTGGAATAGGGCCAAAATCATGAATTAACTGGCCATTCATCACACCGCTATGC
Source organism: Heterodontus francisci (assembly GCF_036365525.1). Classification (NCBI taxonomy): domain Eukaryota; kingdom Metazoa; phylum Chordata; class Chondrichthyes; order Heterodontiformes; family Heterodontidae; genus Heterodontus; species Heterodontus francisci. Next base: position 155,760,989 of record NC_090376.1, on the reverse strand, counting down.
ATGAGATGATGCTGGTGAAGAATGACTGCGATATTTACCAACATAATGGTCACTGCACTTAAAGTAATTCACTGTGTGAAGCTTGAAGGTGATCATGTCCTATAAAAAGAGGTTTTATATGAATTTTAACATCTCTTACTTTCTCCAGATTTGATAACTGTATTTTTAAACGTGAATACTATTGCATTCAATATACCGCTGTAGCCACTGGTTTCCACTTATCTCATAATGCTGCACAAATAGAGTTAGCAGCTACATCTTTTTAAAAAAACACAGGACTTTACTTGAAACTTGGCATCTTATGAAAAGGTTGCATAAAATATCCCAGAAAGAATACAACAGAAAAAGCTCCACTTGAAATATCTACTTCAACTAATTAATCTTGAACACAGTATGTGCATAGAATTAAAGATAAAACTCATACCTTCAAACTGAATGTCATCCACCGCTTTGTATTCTGTACTTTTAATAGCAAGTTCAACGCCATATCCTGAAAGGCGCACTTTCTTAGGGCTGGCTTTCTGTGAAGGACACAGTTTCCACCAGTGTAAGATATATAAAGCATTTCAGTTGTCAAACATACAAGAACATTAATTCCCAGAAATGTTCATTATATTTGGACTCTGCTACTTTGGAACAGAAAAACATGCTGTAAAGGTAAGTAATTCTGATCTAAAGGTGTACAGCATAAACATCGGCAAGAGGCAGTTGGGCCAAATGGTTTGATTCTGTGTTGTATATTCTATGTAATTCTATGTAATGTGTAAACTGCCCTTCAGTAAATCCAACTTTCTTTAAAGTGATTATAGTAATATACTGCTTAGTACACCAAACCACAAACACATGCTAAGAACTCAGTAAACATTTGATGCCAATGAAGTCTCTCTTTGGCCTCCTCACTGTTCCCCCCCACTGTTGTTGAAAGGGCCCTCAACCGTGTCCCGCCCATTTCCCGCACCTCTGCCCTCAACCCTTCCCGTCCCTCCCAGAACCGTGACAGGGTTCCCCTTGTCCTCACTTTTCACCCCATCAGCGTCCATATCCAAAGGTTCATCCTCCGCCATTTCCGCCACCTCCAGCGTGATGCCACTACCAAACGCCTCCCTTTCCCGTCAGCATTCTGAAGGGATCGTTCCCTCCGCGACACCCTGGTCCACTCCTCCATTACCCCCACCACCTCGTCCCCGTCCCATGGCACCTTCCCCTGCAATCGCAGGAGTTGTAATACCTGCCCATTTACCTCCCCTCTCCTCACTATCCCAGGCCCCAAACACTCCTTTCAGGTGAAGCAGCGATTTACTTGTACTTCTTTCAATGTAGTATACTGTATTCGCTGCTCACAATGTGGTCTCCTCTACACTGAGAAGAAAAGCGCTTTGCGGAACACCTCCGCTCAGTCCGCAAGCAGGACCCTGAGCTTCCGGTTGCTTGCCATTTCAACACTCCCCCCTGCTCTCATGCTCACATCTCTGTCCTGGGACTGCTGCAGTGTTCCAGTGAACATCAACGCAAGCTCGAGGAACAGCATCTCATCTACCGATTAGGCACACTACAGCCTGCCGGACTGAACATTGAGTTCAATAATTTCAGAGCATGACAGCCCCCCATTTTACTTTCATTTTCAGTTATTTTTCTTTTTTTCTTTTCCATTTTTTACAATTTTTTTTTTGCATTTATTTCATTTCATCTTAGTTTGTTTAGTTTGCTTACCCACTGTTTCTTTTCATGTTTGCACTTGCTGCTGTTCATCTTCAGTCCGTTAACACCTTATCTGTACTAATGCTTTGTCTTTCAACACACCATTAACATATTGTTTGCATTTGCTCCATGGCCTTTTGGTCAGCTATGTGGCCTTGTCCAATCTACACCTTCTCCTTTGTTATCTCTGCCCCACCCCCACCTCATTTGCTTATAACCTGTGGAATTTCTAATATTTGTCAGTTCCGAAGAAGGGTCACTGACCAGAAACGTTAACTCTGCTTCTCTTTCCACAGATGCTGCCAGACCTGCTGAGTGGTTCCAGCATTTCTTGCTTTTATTACAGATTTCCAGCATCTGCAGTATTTTGCTTTTATTCCGGTTCGTGGAGCACTGACACCAGAGCTGGGGAAAATCGGGGCTGTACCGTTGGGATGGTCTACTGCTGAACCATGCTGGGGCCAGTGTTCTAGCAAGCCAAATAACTAGGGACGTAGAGAAGATTTTAAACTAAATACTGGGGGCAGGGATGAAATTTGGGAAGAGGTGGTAAATCAAAGAGTAGAGACAAGGCAAGAAAAGTATTAATATTGGAAATGATAAACAGACCATGATAAGAAGGGACAGAGAACACAAATCTAAGAGTAAATCAGCAGATAAGGCTAGCAGTTACAAAAATAACAAAACAACAAAAATAATAAAAGGACAAAACTAAAGGCTCTGTATCTGAATGCACGTACATTCGATACAAAACAGAAGAACTGACAGTGTAAATAGGGAGAAAAATGTACGATCGGATAGCCATTACAGAGACATGGTGCAGGATGACATAGATTGGGACCTGAATATTGAAGGGTACATGACATTTAGTAAGGACAGGAAGCTAGGAAAAGGTGGAGGGGTGGCTCTGCTAATTAATGATGGTATTAGCTCAATAGAGAAGGATGACCTAAGTTCAGGAAACCAGGATGTAGAAGCGGTTTGAGTAGAGATGATTAGATTAGATTAGAGATACAGCACTGAAACAGGCCCTTCGGCCCACCGAGTCTGTGCCGATCATCAACCACCCATTTATACTAATCCTACACTAATCCCATATTCCGACCAAACATCCCCACCTGTCCCTATATTTCCCTACCACTTACCTGTACTAGTGACAATTTATAATGGCCAATTTACCTATCAACCTGCAAGTCTTTTGGCTTGTGGGAGGAAACCGGAGCACCCGGAGAAAACCCACGCAGACACAGGGAGAACTTGCAAACTCCACACAGGCAGTACCCAGAATCGAACCCGGGTCCCTGGAGCTGTGAGGCTGCAGTGCTAACCACTGCGCCACTGTGCCGCCCACTATGAGAAATGATAAAGGCAAGAAGTCACTGTGGGAGTGGTGTACAGGGCCCCTAACAGTAGCCACACGATAAGACGGAGTATAAAGGAAGAAATAATGGGAGCTTGTCAGAAAGGTATGGCAATGATCATGGGGGAATTTTAATCTACATACAGGCTGGAAAAATTAGATGGGCAAAGCCAACCTAGACGAAGAGTTCATAGAATGTTTTCGGGATAGTTTCTTAAAACAGCACACTCTGGAACCAATCAGAGAGTAGGCGATACAAGACCTGGTATTGTGCAACGAGATAGGATTAATTAATTGCCTCATAGTGAAGGTACAACAAGGCAGCAGCAATCAAAATATGATTGAACTTTACATACAGTTTGAGGAAGAAAAAAATGGATCTAAGATTAGTATTTTAAACTTATAGAAGGGCAATTATGAGGGCATGAAAGCAGAGCTAGCAAAAGTGAACTGGCAAAATAGGTTAAGGGATAGGTCAACAGAGATGCAGTGGCAGACATTTAAGGGGATATTTCAGATTACACAGAATAGATACATTACAATGAGAAAGAAAAATTCCAAGGGAGGACCCACCATCCATGGTTAACTAAAAAAGTTAAATATAGTATCAAACTTAAAGTAAAAGTATATAATTGTGCAAAGATGGGTGGCAGGTCAGAAGATTGGAATATTTTAAAAAGTAATGAATGACTAAAAGATTAATAAGGAGGGAAAAACCAGAGTATGAGAGAAAGCTAGCTGTAAATATAAAAACAGATAGTAAGAGTTTCAATCGATATTTTAAAAAGAAAAGAGTTAGCAAAGTGAGTGTTGGTACTGTAGAAAGTGATAAGGGAAATTTAAGGAGATGGCAGATGAACTGAACAGGTATTTTGCATCAGTCTTCACCATAGAGGATACAAGTAACATCCCAGAAATAGCTGTAAATCAGTAAATGGAAGAGAGGGAGGAACTTGAGAAAATTACAATCACTAGGGAAGTGGTACTAAGCAAACTGTTGGAGCTGCGGCTGACAAGTTCCCGGGTCTTGATGGACTTCATCCTATGGTCCTAGAAGAAGTGGCTGGGGAGATAGTTGATGCGTCAGTTTTAATTTTCCAACAATCCCTAGGTTTGAGAAGGTTCCATTAGATTAGAAAATAGCTATTCTTTATTCAAAAAGGGAGACAGAAAGCCAGAAACTGCAGGCCAATTAGCTCAACATATGTCCTGGGAAAATGTTAGAGCTATTAAAGATGTTATAGCAGGGAACTTACAAAAATTCAAGGTAATCAGGCAGAGTCAATTTGTGAAAGGAAAATCAAGTTTAACCAATCTATCGGAATTCTTTGAAGAAGTAACATTGTCTGTGAATAAAGGGGAACCGGTGGATATACTGTACTTAAGAAGGCATTTGATCAAAGGTTATTGCGGTGTAGGGGGTAACTTATTGGCATGGATAGAAGATTGACTAGCTAACAGGAAACAGAGAGTAGGTATAAACGAGCAAGATGTAACGAGTGGTGTACCACAGGGATCAGTGCTGGGGCCTCAAGTTTTTACAATTTATATAAATGACTTGAATGAAGCGACCGAAGGTATGGTTGCTAAATTTGGTGATGACACAAAGATAGGTAGGAAAGTAAGTTGTAAAGAGGACATTAGGAGGCTGCAAAGAGATATGGATAGGTTAAGTGAGTGGGCAAATGGAGCATAATGGGCGAAAATGTGAAATTGTCCATTTTGGCAGGAAGCATAAAAAAGCATATTATCTAAATGATAAAAGACTGCAGAGCTCTGAGATGCAGAGTGATATGGGTGTCCTACTGCATCAATCACAAAAGGTTATTATGCAGGTACAGCAATTAATTAGGAAAGCTAATAGAACGTTATTGTTTATTGCGAGGGGAATTGAATACAGAGGTAGGGAGGTTATGCCGCATTTATACAGGGCATTGGTGAGACCACATCTAGAGAACTGTATACTGTATTAGTCTCCTTATTTAAGGAAGGATGTAAATGTGTTGGAAGCAGTTCGGAGAAGACCAGGAATTGGTGGGTTGTCTTATGAGGATAGGTTGGACAGTCTAGGCTTGTATCCGTTAGAGTTTAGAAGAGAAAGAGGTGACTTGATTGAAACATACAAGATCCTGAGCAGGTCTTTCTTTTTATTCATTCGGGGTACACGGGCGTCGCTGGCTCAGCCAGTATTTTTTGCCCATCCCTAATTACTCTTGAGAAGGTGTGGTGAGCCGCCTTCTTGAACTGCTGCATTCCTTGGGGTGTAAGTACAACAACAGTGCTGTTAGGAAGAGTATTGCAAGATTTTGATCCAGCGACTGTGAAGGAATGGCAATATATTTCCATGTCAGGATGGTGTGGATTGGAGAGGAACTTGCAGCTGGTGGTATTCTCATGCTTCTGCTGCCCTTGTCCTTCTAGATGGTAGAGGTCGCGGGTTTGGAAGGTGCTGTTGAAGGAGCCTTGGTGAGTTGCTGCAGGGCATCTTGTAGATGATACACACTGCTGGCACTGTGTGTCGGTGGTGGAGCGAGTGAATGTTGAAGGTGGTGAATGGGTGCCAATCAAGCAGGCTGCTTTGTCCTGGATGGTGTCGAGCATCTTAAATGTTGTTGGAGCTGCACCCATCCAGACTTGGAACAGAAGAGGCTGAGGGGTGACTTGATTGAGGTGTATAAAATTATGAGGGACCTAGATAGAGTAGATAGGAAGGACCTGTTTCTCCTAGCGGAGAGGTCAATTACCAGAGGGCACAGATTTAAGGTGATTGGTAAAAGGATTAGAGGGGACTAGAGGAAAAACTTTTTCACCCAGAGGGTGGTGGGTGTCTGGAATTCACTGCCAGGAATGGTGGTGGAGGCAGAAACCCTCAACTCATTTAAAAGGTCCTGGACATGCACCAGAAGTGCTCTAACCTGCAAGGCTATGGACCAGGTGGTGGAAGGTGTGATTAGATTGGGCAGATAGATTTTTCGGCTGGCGCAGACGCAATGGGCTGAATGGCCTCGTTCTGGGCCATAATTATTCTATGTTTCTTTGCATTGTGGATGGTGGACAGGCTTTGGGGAGACAGGAGCTATGTTACTCGCCACAAAATTCCCAGCCTCTGACTTGCTCTTATAGTCACAGTATTTATTTGGCTGATCCAATTCTGTTTCTGGTCAATGGCAACCCCCAGGATGTTGATAGTGGGGGATTCAGCAATGGTAATGCCATTGAACGTCAAGTGGAGATGGTTAGATTCTCTCTTTTGTTTGAGGTGGTCATTGCCTGGCACTTGTGTGGCATGAATGTTACTTGCCACTTATCAGCCCAAGCCTGGATGTTGTCCAGGTCTTGCTGCAAATGGACATGGGCTGCTTCAGTATCTGAGGAGTCACAAATGGTGATGAACATTGTGCAATCATCAGCGAACATCCCCACTTCTGAGGGTCACTGATCAAGCAGCTGAAGATGGTCAGGCCTAGGACGCTACCCTGAGGAACTCCTGCAGTGATGTCCTGGAGCTGAGACGATTGACCTCCAACGATCACAATCATCTTCCTTTGTGCTAGGTGTAACTCCAACCAGTGGAGAGTTTTCCCCTAATTCCCATTGACTCCAGTTTTTCTAGGGCTCCTTGATGCCATACCCGGTCAAATGCTGCCTTGATGTCAAGGGCAGTCACTGTCACCTCACCTCTTGACTTCAGATCTTTTGTCCATGCTTGGATCAAGGCTGTAATGAGGTCAGGAGCGTCAGTGAGCTGGTTATTGTTGAGCAAATGCCATTTGATAGCACTGTCGACAACCCCTTTGCTGAACCTCACTTTGCTGAAAATCGAGAGTAGTCTGATAGGGCAGTAATTGGAAAAGGTACTAAACTTGTGGAGCTGGTAGCTCCTGCCTCCCTTTCACTGACAAGTTTCCCAACCCCTGGAAAACCCGTGCAGAAGCAGTGAATTTTAAATTGGGCTTCCAATTGCACTGACAGCCAGATTTAAGTATGATAATAAGGTTTCCTGCCACTCCACAGGACACTTGAACACCACGATATCCATCACCATAAAAACAGCAATGGGTGTGTGGGTTAGGGTCACGTTTCGCTCATTTGACAGCTTATTAAGTAATTGGCCAGGTTGGATTTGTCCTGCTTTTTGTGTACAGGACATACCTGGGCAATTTTTCCACATTGCACATTATATGCCAGTGCTGTAGCTGTACTAGAACAGCTTGCTTGGGGAGCGACGAGGCTTCAGTACTATTGCCAGAACTTGTCAGGGCCCATAACCTTTGCAGAATCCAGTTCCTTCAGCTGTTTCTTGATATCACATGGAGTGAATCAGATTGGCTGAAGACTGGCATCTGTGATGCTGGGGACCTCAGGAGGAGGCTAAGATGGATCATCCACTCAGCACTTCTGGCTGAAGATGATTGCAATTGCTTCGGCCTTGTCTTTCGCAATGATGTGCTGGGCTCCCCCATCGTTGAGGATGGGGATGTTTGTGGATCCTCCTCCTTCTTTCAGTTGTTTAATTGTCCACCACCCTATCCTGGGCAAGTTGCTGGAGTCCATAATCAAGGATAGGGTGACTGAACAGTTAGAAAAATTTCAGTTAATCAGGGACAGCCAGCATGGATTCATGACGGGAAGGTCATGCCTGACAAATCTCATTGAATTTTTTGAAGAGGTGACTAAGGTAGTGGACAGGGGAATGTCTATGGATGTTATTTATATATGGACTTCCAGAAGGCATTTGATAAAGTCCCACATAAGAGACTGTTAACTAAGGTAGTTGAGGGCAAATTTTTAACATGGTTAGAAAGTTGGTTGAGTGGTAGGCGACAGAGAGTGGGGATAATGGGTAAGTACTCCAATTGGCAGGATGTAACTAGTGGTGTCCCGCAGGGATCTGTGTTGGGGCCTCAAATATTCACATTATTCATTAACAACTTGGATAATGGCATAGTAAGTCATATATCCAAATTTGTTGATGATGCACAGTTAGGCAGCCTAGATGGTAGCATAAAATTTCAAAGAGATATTGACAGACTAGGTGAGTGGGCAAAACTGTGGCAGATGGATTTCAATGCGGGCAAGTGTGAGATTATCCATTTTGGACCAAAAAAGGATAGAGCAGGGTACTTTCTAAATGGGAAAAGGTTAGGTACAGTGGATGTCCAAAGAGACTTGGGGGTTCAGGTGCATAGATCTTTAAAATGCCACGAGCAAGTGCAGAAAATAATCAAAAAGGCTAATGGAAGGCTAGCCTTTATATCTGGAGGATTGGAGTATAAAGACACAGGGGTTATGCTGCAGTTGTACAAAACCCTGGTTAGACCCCACTTGCAGTACGATGAGCAGTTCTGGGCACCACACCTTAGGAAGAATATATTGGCCTCGGAGGGAGTGCAACGTAGGTTTACCAGAATGATACCTGGACTACAGGGGTTAGGTTATGAGGAGATTACACAAATTAGGCCTGTTTTGTCTAGAATTTAGAAGGTTAAGCGATGATCTGATCAAAGTCTTCAAGATATTAACAGGCGGCACAGTGGCACAGTGGTTAGCACCGCAGCCTCACAGCTCCAGGGACCCGGGTTCAATTCTGCGTACTGCCTGTGCGGAGTTTGCAACTTCTCCCTGTGACCGCGTGGGTTTTCGCCTGGTGCTCCGGATTCCTCCAACAACCAAAGACTTGCAGGTTGATAGGTAAATTGGCCATTGTAAATTGCCCCTAGTGTAGGTAGGTGGTATGGAATATGGGATTACTGCAGGGTTAGCATAAATGGGTGGTTGTTGGTCGGCACAGACTCGGTGGGCCGAAGGGCCTGTTTCAGTGCTATATCTCTAAATAAATAAAAAGACAGGCTAGATAAAGATAAATTATTTCCACAGGTTGGAGATTCTAAAACTAGGGGGCATAGTCTAAAAATTAGGAGCAGACCGTTCAGGAGAGATGTTAGGAAGCACTTCTTCACACAAAGGGTGGTCGAGGTTTGGAACTCTCTCCCACAAACAGCAGTTGAAGCAAGAACAGTTGTTAATTTTAAATCTGTGATAGATAGATTTTTGTTAAGCAAAGATATTAAGGGATATGGGCCAAAGGCAGATATATGGAGTTAGGCTGCGGATCAGCCATGACCTAATTGAATGGGGGGACAGGTTCGAGCAGCTGAATGGCCAACTCCTGTTCCTATCTTCCTATGTTCCACTCACGACTGGATGTGGCAGGAGTACAGAGCTGAGATCTGATCCATTAGTTGTGGGATCATTTAGCCCTGTCTGTTGCATGTTGCTTCTGCTGTTTGGCATGCAAGTCATCCTGTGATTTAGCTTCACCAGGCTGACACCTCATTTTTAAGTCTGCCTGGTGCTGCTCCAAGCACACCCTCCTACACTCCCCATTGTACACTTGGAGGTTCCACCGAGATGACCAACTCCCTGAGTGCTAGCACGGGAGAATAGCGTGGTGCCTCGCGGGTCAACAGCTCAATGAACGCGGCTGCCTGATCTCGGCATTACGAGGTTTTGACCGAGGAAATGCACACGCTCACCTGTGTAGCATTACCAGGGTAAGTCAGAAGTTGAGGGAGGTTACAGTCCCCCTCAGAGGGAGGTTAGAGTCCCCCTCGGGGTTAGAGTCCCCAGAAGTTTGAGGGAGGTTCGAGTCACCCTCAGAGGGTGGTTAGAGTCCCCGTCCAGATCCGGAAAAGTTTGAGGGTGGTTAGAGGCCCCCTCGGAGGGTGGTTAGAGGCCCCCTCGGGGTTAGAAGCCCCGTCAGAACCAGGTCAACGAGATTGGTAGGTAATTCGGAAGCCAGCCGGCAAGGTAAAGTCTGATTAGCTTTTGTTGTAATTATGGGAAATTCATTAACAAAGGGGACTGGGGTCCCCCCCCCCACACCAAGGGAACACCTAATGCATATATGTAGATACATTATGGGCCTGAAAGCATTCTATATGTCCCGAGATGGGTGAAGTGGACGCAGGGTAGGGGAAAGATGTTCCCGCCCGACGGTACCTTTAATAAGAAGTGCTTAGATGAGTCGCGGAAGAAGAGTCAGGAAAGTGCACAAAGGTCTGAGGAAGTGAGACAGGCACCCAAAGCCAGGATCCTGGTCGTGCAAACACAAAAGGGGCCGGCTCCTAAGAAGTCAGAACCTCCTGTTGAGCAGGAGGAGGAAATTTCAAGTGAGTAAAAACAAGTTACCGTATCTTTTGATTCAAATGTGTGAATGTTGGAAGCTTCCATGAATTGAATGTCTGGGATGTACAGCTTGTGTTCTGTACAACTGACTGTCGGTAACTCTTTGTTGTTTGGCCTTAATGATGAAGGAATGAGTCTGTTACTTTTTCTATTTTTACACGTGTATATTTTGTGGGAACCTATTTTGGTTGTGAATTAGTTGAAACTTGACATCGGGACAGGGAATTTGACAGAGATTTTGGTATTTTGAATTCATAACCCATTAGGAAATCAATTTTCAAAGTTGTTTGGAATTGAATGGGTGTGAAAAGTGATTGTTGAGTGTATTAATTTCAATTTAAGATTGTGCACCCAGGAATGGGATGTAAAATTGAATTATATTTTAAGTTAACATTTTATTTTGATTTTAAAAGTTGGTTTTGCAACTGTGAAAAGGCAATGAACAATTTTGTCAGAGATAAGCTTCAGCCTTGAAGGTCTGAAGAGGTTTGGCAGAATTCCAATTTGAAGTTTAAAACACTACTTTAATTGGAGTTCCAATTTAAAATCTGTTCTAGTTTTTTTTTGGAGTTTAAATGAAAGACATGTTTTACTGACTGTTTTAAGTAGCAAATGTCAGGAATTGGATATTGGTTTAAGGGAGAGAAGGATAAACAAAGGAGAAATAGGAAAGATTCTGTCTGTTTAAAGTTTGTGTAAGGAGTTGGTGTTAAATCTTTTGTGTTAAGAATGTTAAATAACTTTTTCTTTAGTTTTTGGTTTTATTACAGGCATTTGAAAAGGCGCCTGAGAAAAAAGAAAAATGACGTAATTTATATATCTTTTTTTTAAAAGAGCACGTGCTATTCTGTTCTGTGTGTAGTTAATAAGTATTATAAGTTAATAAGTCTGAGTTAAGTTTATACGATTAAGGTTAATTGACCTGTTAAGTTGAAAAAAAACTGGAAATTTCATTTATGACCACAATGAACTTTCAAGTTTAGCATGTCAAGTTTTGGGGGAGTCTTAAGTTCCGGACATAAGACTCACTCATATTACATTGGCAGTTTTGATTTTTAAATATTTATTGCAATGAATTGGAATTTGGAATCATCTTTGTTATATAAAAAATCCTTGGATTAGAAACCTCTTACAAAAGATGCAAAAACAAAATTGGAAACAATTGGAGTTTAATCTAAAATGCTGCCTTTCCTGATGGAGATGCTTTCCTTTGAAGTTGAAAATGTTACAAATGATTTTGTTGTTTTCCAACCCTAAGGATAGCAAAAGGATTGAGAAAAAAAATAAGATTAAAATGGAGTGTAGTTCTTTTCGATCAGAGAAAGAACAAAGAACAAGGAACAGTACAGCACAGGAACAGGCCATTCGGCCCTCCAAGCCTGTGCCGATCTTGATGCAGAAAAGGTTTTGTAAAGTGACGCAGCTGAGAAGATTTTGCTCCGCCCCCTTGGAGACAAAAAAAATCCCCCCGCTGCAGCTACTGTTTTTCCATTTAATCCACCACACAATTTTGCATTGCTGAGAGTAAAATTTATATATAATGGACATTATTAAACCTTAAATTTCTAAATTGACAGATAGAATTGGACAAATTAACCCATTGGGCCCAGGGGCAGAGCCACAATGGATTCTTTGTGTTTTTTTTAAGCAGGTGACGGCAGGTTCCAAGGCCACATGAGAACTGATGCCACAGCAAGAGATCCAGCAGCTTTAAGAATTTAAAAACTTAATTGCAGACATCAAATGTCACAGCATCTTTATCAATGAGACAATTGACCTACTGGAGGAGCTCCTTCAACTCCTTTGGAAGGTTGGAGTGAAAGTTAACCCAGAAAAGGCACAGATATTGAAAGAAAAGGTTTATTATTTGAGAATAGTGATAACACAGAGAAAACATGAGAGAGAGCAGATGCAAGTACAGACAATCCTCAAACTTCCAACTCCCCCTACCACAAGATACTAAGGCTCTGAGATCATTTTTGGGCCTTGTTGGGTATCGCAGGAACCTCACTGATGGGTTTGACTTAAAGCCAGCCCCTTCATATAATATCCTGCAAAGAACTACTATATGCCTGGCGGACAATTTAATCTGCTGAGTATTTCCAGCATTTCTTGTTTTTGTTTCGGATTTTCAGCATCTGCAGTATTTTGCTTTTATTTTAGTGGACAATTTAATCTACCAGGTGTGTCAGATTTTGACAGCAAAGGCCCTCCAGGGACCTTTTGTGTCAAAATCATTGGGGGGTGTACAAGGGAAGGAGCCAGCAATCAAACCAGCACTCAAAATTTATTAAGCTGACAACAAGCACCAGTCACCACGGTTAACCCCACATCCGAATTACTAACGAGTAAGGTTACGACCCAACAGCCACAAGTGACTGGTCTCCCTTGCCCGGCCTTGACTACAGGACCAGAAAATAATAAAAAGTAATAAAATTGTATATGATAATATAAAGCTTGAGTTGGTACCGGTAATATTGAATATCTCAGATATCCAGCTACCTGACTGGTGCCCTGAGAAGACCCGAGAGTTGTACAAGGTATTACTGTAACAACTGTTGAGACAGGAATTTGGTAATGAGAAAATAATAAAGGGAAAGAGACATAAACGCAGCTTAGTGAATAATGCAGCCACAGTCCTTAATACAGGAACTTCAATTGTCAATACTATAGATTTGGAAAATGTGGACCAGAATGTTAGAACTCTCAGTCAGCTAGTAAAGGATATTTTGAAAAAGGAACAAAAGGCACAGAAGTGGTGTAGCTAAAGTAGGATAGGATCTGACAAAAACAGTGACAGGACTGGTGAAAGTACGGGAAGGTCATGCTCATACTATTAATGATATCATAGAAAAGGTAAAGGAGGTCCACGACATTTCAATTAATGAAAGTGTTTGTAGTACATATGGTCCGTGGATGTTAGAACAAACGAAGGAAAATTGGAGGCAAATTGATGCAGGACAGGTACCAGTTTGGATCAATTACACCCAGTTGGAGGACTTAGCTAGTCACACAAATGATAAAATTACCAGGTGCCAACTCAGAAAACTTAAGGTATGGAAAGGTCAGGAATGTGTAAATACAGGATCTATGAGTATTGGAGTAGTGTTGGGAATACCTGTAATTTTGAGAGATAAGTTAGGGATGCAATTACATGAAGTAGCTAATATAGGGGTGATAAGGGGAAAAGATTATATAAAATACTATGATATTTTACCCTAAGTTATGGAAATTGAGAAAGAGGTAGTTGGAACAACATTGTCTGAGTGTAGTCTGGAAAACCAGGTGGTCATATGTCCTCATCCTATATATAAAACGGCAGAATCAAAATGTGGGTTTAATGCCACTGTGAATTGCACCATGGAGACGAGGAAAGCATTATCAGGGCTAACCCAAGTGGCCTATATGGGAAAGTGGAGATATTGCTTAACCACCACAGCGAAGAATTACCAGTATGGACATAACCGGACTTGTCCGGTGAACAACAGTATGTTTTGTTTCAACCCACAAATACCAACCAGGGTGGGGAAGATGGAGTTGGTCGACATACAAAAACGAAAGACAGAAAGTATTAAGGAGGGTTTGACAAATTACCTCTGGGAATATAAATATACTATTGCGCAATTGCCCACACGCTTGGGTAAAGAGAGACAGCAGCTAGAAGCCATTGGTGGTAGTGTACTACAATCTGGAACAACAGTTGAAGAAGCTACAAGATGAGATTGACGAGATAAACGATTCAACCTGGTGGGAGGACTTATGGAATCGGGGGTCAAATATGCAGATACACCCCTGGTTTAGAATTATCTCCCATGTCCTGATAGTGGTTTTGGGTATCATGGTGTTATATGTGACCTACTTAATTTGGAAACTTAAGAAATTAATTAGGCGATGTGAGAGGATGTATGAATACAGGATGGACAGCTACCTTAAAGACAATCAGTGTTCAAACTTGCTCTATAAAAGATAGACATTTAGTTATGCCACACAAGGGTGATTGCATAACCTATTCATATATACTTAAAATGAATTAATGAATGATCAACATGCTCTAAGAATGAAATTGCGGCTGTATTATGTTCGCACAATTGATTATGTAATGGTGATGATACAAATGCCTAAATGTATGGGATACAACTATGTGCTGCTATTACTGTAGCCAAGTTACTGTTATGTGAAAATGTGCCTAGGTATGGAATCCCTGAAATCATATCTAGTGACAATGACCCTTGACTTCTTGCTGGTGGCACAAGGGGGCGGTCTGTGCAGCTCATCCTGTACGCTGTCATTCAACTCTTCCTCTGTTGCATCCGCTCCGTTTGCCGGTCACAGAATCTCCAGGGTCCAGTTGACAGTCCAACAACCCATCTCCTCCCTCTCCTCAGGGACCAGGACCCCACTAAGGATGAAGCCCAGCAGCTAGCAAACATAGAACTTGAGTGAGGACTGGGGATTGTCCTTTCAGGACAAAAGTGGGGAAGTGTGGAACCTGAGGTGAGCCACCCTCAGACAAGGGGTGTGGGTTTGCCTGGTCAGTATATTTCTCACACTAACTGTTCCTTAGGAATGTGTCATGTCTGGGTGATGAGATAAGAAGAGTGTTGTTGAAGCAAAATGTCTCTTTCTGTTATTGCGCTGTACCAGCTGCAAGGCCAATGGTGAGATAGATATGTAAACAAAGGATTGAAAATTATTGTATCTTATTCATTTAGAGCAAAAACTGAATTGTAATATTATTGGTGCTTTAGAATGCAAATTAAGGATTGAACTATTGTTGTAAGATTATTGGTTGCAGAATAGTATAATTGCCATTGTTTTACTGAAATTCTTCAGAACATCGCACTGAGTCTCAATGTGAGCTCTACTGTGTTTGTTCTCCTTGTGCACAAGTTAATAAAGTAGGTTGCGAGTACTCGCCGTGCCAAGTCTGTTTATTTTCCTACAGTTTCTTCGACAGTACCAGGGTTGGTCCCCTGGCATGATGGTAATGGTAGAGTGGGGGATATGCCGGCCATGAGGTTACAGATGGTGGTTGAATACAATTCTGCTGCTGGCCCACAGTGTCTCATGAATGCCCAGTTTTGAGCTGCTAGATCTGTTCGAAATCTATCCCATTTAGCAGAGTGGTAGTGCCACACAACACAATGGTGCTTGCAATCAGTGTGAAGACAGGAACTCGTCTCCACAAGGACTGTGCAGTGGTCACTCTTACCAATACCATCATGGACAGATGCATCGATGACAGGTAGGTTGGTGAGGATGAAGTCAAGTAGGTTTCTCCCTCTTGTTGATTCCCTCACCACCTGCTGCAGACCCACTCTAGCAGCTATGTCCTTTAGGACTCGGCCAGCTTGGTCAGTAGTGGTGCTACCGAGCCACTCTAGGTGATGGACATTGAAGTCCCCCACCTAGTGTACATTCTGTGCCCTTGCTACCCTCAGTGCTTCTCCAATTGGTGTTCAACATGGAGAAGCACTGATTCGTCAGCCGAGCTGGGGGCGGCGGGGGGGGGGGGGTGGGTAGGTGGTAATCAGCAGGAGGTTTCCTTGCCCATGTTTGACCTGATCCCATGAGACTTCACGGGGTCCGGAGTCAATGCTGAAGACTCCCAGGGCAACTCCCTCCCAACTGTCTTGCGCTGTACCACCACCTCTGGTGGGTCTGTCCTGCCGATGGAACAACATATACCCAGGGATGGTGACGATGGTGTCTGGACTCTGGGACACTGTCTGCAAGGTATGACTATGTCAGGCTGTTGGTTGACTAGTCTGTGGGAAGCTCTCCCGATTTTGGCACAAGCACCCAGATGTTCATAAGGAGGACTTTGCAGGGTTGACAGGGCTGGGTTTGCCGTTGCCGTTTCCAGTGCCGATGTCTATGCCGGGTGGTCCATCCAGTTTCAATCCTTCTCTTAGACTTTGTAGCAGTTTGATACAACTGAGTGGCTTGCTAGGCCATTTCAGAGGGCATTTATGAGTCAATCACATTGCTGTGGTGGGTGTGAATTCAAATTCGACCATCAGCTGTGGTGGGATTCTAACCCATATCCCCAGAGCATTAGCCTGGGGCTCTGGGTTACTAATCTAGCAACATTACCAGTTCACCACCGCCTCCCTGTCTTGACATCCACCTTGACAGGGTGGATGTGGAAAGGATGTTCCCTCTTGTGGAAGAATCTAGAACTAGGGGTCACTGATTCCACATAAGGGGACGCCCATTTAAGACAGAAATGAGGAGAACTTTTTTTCTCTCAGAGGGTCATGAATCTTTGGAACTCTCTTCCTCAAAAGGTGGTGGAAGCAGAGTCCTTGAACATCTTATGGCAGAGGTAGATAGATTCTTAAAATCATAGAAAGTTAGAAAGCTTATGGCACAGAAAGAGGCCATCATGTCTACGCCGGCTGAAAAACGATCCATCCACTCTAATCCCACCTTCCAGCATTTAGTCCGTAGCCCTGCAGATTACGGCACTTGAGGTGCATATCCAGACTCATTTTGAATGAGTTGAGGGCTTCTGCCTCAACTATGCTTTCAGTGAGTGTCAAACCCCCACCGTCCTCTGGGCGAAAAAACATTTCCTTATCTCCCCTCTTATCTTTCCACCAATCACTTTAAATCTAAGCCCATTAGTCATTGCCGTCTCTGTTAAGGTAAATAGACCTTTCACCTCCGCTCTATCCAGGCCTGTCATAGTTTTGTACATTTCAATCAGATCTCCCCTCAGCCTTCTCTGTTCCAAGGAGAACAATTCCAGCCTATCCAATCTTTCCTCATAGCTGCATTTTCCAGTCCTGGCAACAACCTCGTAAATCTCCTCTGTACCCTCTCTAGTGCAATTACATCCTTTCTGTAATGAGGTGACCAGAACTGCACACAGTACTCAAGTTGTGGCCTAACCAATGATGTATACAGTTCCAGCAGAACCTCCCTGCTCTTATATTCTATACCTCGGCTAATAAAGGAAAAAATTCCATATACCTTCCTAACTATCTTATTGACCTGTCCTGCTACCTTCAGGGATCTGTGGACATTTACTCCAAAGTCCCTCACTTCCTCTGCACCTGTATTTTCCGAATAATCATGTATTCCTTTGCCTTGTTTGACCTCTGCAATGTCAATGACCTCACACTTCTCCGGGTTGAATTCCATTTGCCACTTTTCTGCCCATCTGACCAGACCATCAACATCTTCCTACAGCCTACAGCTATCCTCTTCGTTACCAACCACACGGCCAATCTCTATCTACAAACATCTTGATCATGCCCCCCACATTTACGTCCAAATCGTTAATATATACCACAAAAAGCAGGGGATCCAGTACTGAGCCCTATGGAATGCAACTGGAAATAGCCACTGAGCCAATTTTGTTTCCACCTTGCTGCATTTCCCTGGATCCCATAGGATTTAATTTTTTAACCAGTCTGCCATGTGGGACCTTGTCAAAAGCCCTGCTAAAATCCATGTAGACCACATCAGCTGCACTACCTTCATCTATCTTCCTTGTTACCTCTTCAGAAAATGAAATCAAGTTGGTCAGACAAGATCTTCCCTTAACAAATCCATGCTGACTATCCTTGATTAATCTGTGCCTTTCTAAGTGACAGTTTATCCTGTCTCTCAGAATAGACTCCAATAATTTGCCCACTACTAAGGTTAGACTGACTGGCCTGTAATTATTTGGTCTATCCCTCACTCCCTTTTTAAACAGAGGTACAACAGAGGTAAGCAAGGGGTGAAAGGTTATCGGCGGTAGGCAGGAATATGAAGTTGAGCTTACAATCAGATCAGCCATGATCTTGAATGGCGGAGCAGGCTCGAGGGGCCGAGTGGCCTACTCCTGCTCCTAATTCATATGTTCGCTTGATCTCAACGAGTGAACATTGCAATACAGTCCACTCCAGTTAATTCTGTCATTTTTGCATTAAAAGTGATATGATCCAAAGTGGCATCCCATAAGCACAAAGTGGCATCCCATCCACAACCATTCACTCCATCCACCACCGACACACAGTTGCAGCAGTGTGTACCATCAACAAAGCGCCAAGGCTCCTTCAACAGTACCTTCCAAACTTGCGACCTCTACCACCTAGAAGGACAAGGGCAGCAGATGCATGGTAACACCACCACCTACAAGTTCCCCTCAAAGCCACACACCAGCTTGATTTGGAACTTATCACTGTTCCTTCACTGTCGCTGGGTCAAAATACTGGAACTCCCTTCCGAACAACACTGTGGGTGTACCTACCCCATATGGACTGCAGCAGCTCAAGAAGGCGGCACAGTGGTGCAGTGGCTAGCACCGCAGCCTCACAGCTCCAGTGACCCGGGTTCGGTTTTGGGTACTGCCTGTGCAGAGTTTGCAAGTTCTCCCTGTGACCGCGTGGGTTTCCTCCAGATGCTCTGGTTTCCTCCCACATGCCAAAGACTTGTGGGTTGATTGGTAAATTGGCCATTGCAAATTGCCCCTCATGTAGGTAGGTGGTAGGAGAATTATGGGGATATAAGAAGGAAAAATGGGATTAATATAGGATTAGTATAAATGGGTGGTTGATTGTTGGCACAGACTCGGTGGGCCGAAGGGCCTGCTTCGGTGCTGTATGTCTCTATGACTATAAGGCGGCTCACCACCACCTTCTCAAGGGCAATTAGGAATGGGCAATAAATGCTGGCCAAGCCAGGGATGCCCACATCTCATAAACAAATAATTTTTAAAAATTTGAACTATGCAATAATTTAAATGCAGAGGTTTTTCAACTAATAGACTGCATAACAGAAATGTTTATAAAACAATGAGCTCAAAACAAAGAAATCTATTCTTACAACTCACATTCTGAAAAAAATGTGCTAAATGATTTTCTACATTTCAATATGTAGCTGATAGGATACTGCTGTTCATGACCAAACATTGATTGTTTTACCAGTTTCAATTTCTGGTAAATTGTGAATAGCATGTACACCTTCTTCAAAGAACATCAAATAGATTAGCTGTAATTTATTAGTTTGCAGCTGTAGATTTTAAGCAAATTGCTATTGAGGTTGAGTGGTCAATGAACTCAGAATTGTTACATCAAACGCAAGTGCAAAGATCCCCCGATAGATCAGTAAGTAATTGAACTGTACAGATCAGGGATTTCCAGTTTGATTCTTGAATTGTGCAAGTTGGCTTATCACAGTGGAGATTCATGACAGACTCTAAATTACAATGTAACAGAAACCAGCTAAAAACCAATTTAAAAAATATGCATTTATATAGCGTCTTTCACGACCACCGGACGTCTCATCGTGCATTGCAGCCAATGAAGTATTTTTGAAGTGCAGTCACTGTTGTAGTGTAGGGAACGTGGCAATCAATTTGCACACAGCAAACTCCCACAAGCAGCAATGTGATAATGACCAGATAATCTATTTTTGTGATATTGATTGAGGAATAAATATTGGCCCGACACTGGGGATAATTCCCCTGCTCTTAGAGTCATCGGGTCATTTTGGTACATAAGGAGGTCATTTGGCCCATGCAGTCCATGCCGGCTCTGTTTCCCCTGTCTATACCTCTAGCCCTGCAAGTTTATTTCCCTCAGGTACCCATCCAATTTCCCTTTGAAATCATTCACCATTTCTGCTTTCATCACCCTCGTGGGCAGTGAGTTCCAGGTTATACCACTTGCTGCATAAAAAAATTGTTTCCCACAAACCGCACCCCCCCTGCCCCCCCACCCACTGCATCTCTTGCCCAAAATCTTTTATTTGTGTCCTCTAGTCCTTGCAGCCTCAGGTAATGGGAACAGATTATCTTTCTCTACCTTACCTAAACCTGTCCTTGTGATGGAATCCACAGTTTTGCGGGACCAATGGGGGATCATGTACAAGCTGTTGTCTGAACAGATGACTTGTCAAATGTTCTGTTAGATGCACTGACACTGGTTTCAAAGCTTGTTTTTTTCTGAGACAGACACTAACTAAAAGGGGAACTAAAAATTTCAGGTTTCTGGGGAAACAGAAACTGGCTGGAACCAGACAGAGCTATCCAAGCTCAGATCACACAGTGATGGAGTGCAGGCAAGCTGAAAAAGTGAAGTTTGGATCCAGGAGCTGATAATAGGTAGATGCAAGTTACTGCAACTACATGTTACTTAAGGTAATACTGGTGGATCCACATCAACAGGACTGTCGTGAGCAGAGCTGAGGTGCTTCTGGAGAAATGTGCCATTTTGGTGAAGACTGTACCGATGGAGTTCGGACTGAAGGGGACCTATTTTCGGATGAAAATCGGTGGCTGCATCTTGGAAGAAAGGAGCTGGAAATCTACCTGAGGAAGTTCAGAGCTTTGAAGAACTTTGTGGCTGTCGCTTGTGCCATATATGCTGAATGGACTTGCCAGTAAATCTGTGAGATCTTTGTTGTATCTGGTAATGTGTAATTTGTAATATATATAGACCGCAATGTCGTTCATTCACATTTAATTTCTGCTGATTTTGGTTTGATTGTTTAAATATGAGTTATAAAAGTGAATCTTGTCCATTTGTCTTTATTGGGGCTGTTCTCCATGGGGACCATAACAATATTGGGGGCTTCTCCAGGATTGATACAGATTAGGCTGTGAAATGAGTTCACTGGAATTTTCCAGAATTTAAGCAAACAAGATTTCATATTTACTTTTGCTGCATTCAGTGAGAAATCAACATGCGTACCTTTGATTCTCAGGCCTTTGTAAAGAAAAAGGATTTGTCTCTTAGGGCCTTGGAACAGTTGACAAAAGTTAATTTGAAGGCTATAGCAGGGAACACAGGGTTCAGCGTAGAATTAGGGGCTAGGAAAGCAGAGATCATTAAAGAATATGCTCCTCAATTGAAGCTTGGGAAAGAAAAGCATATTTCTGTTAATATTCAAGTAGAACTAGCCAAAATTGAATTAGCAAAAGAGAGCATAAAATTGGAAACGGAAAGAGAAGAAAATGAAAAAAATGCAAAAACTTGAATTCAAAAAGAGAAATGAAAAAACTTCAAAAGAGAAAGAGAGAATTTAGATTAGATAACTCATAGCTTATGAATATGCACTGGAGGTGAAAGCTGAGGATGACCTGCTGCAAACACCTCGTAGCTTTGATTTCACAAAGATTATTCATTTCATACCTAAATTTTGTGAGGAGGAAGTAGAAATGTACTTTGTGTCATTTGAGAAAATTGCTACAAATCTAAATTGGCCTAAATCATCTTGGACAAGGCTCCTACAGAGTATTTTCATAGGGAAAGCTTTGGAGGTGTACTCATCTCTTTCAGAATAGCATTCACGGGACAATGAAAAGTAAAGACTGCTGTTCTCAATGCCTATCAGTTGGTACCAGAGACCTACAGACAAAAATTCCGAAATTTAAAAAAGGAAACAGGGCCAGACATATGTGGAATTTGTGAGAGAGAAGGAAATGGTTTTTGATAGGTGAAATTGACCAATGAATGTTGCACAAGACTCAGAGGCTTAGGGAAGTGATTTGGATAGAATAATTCAAAAATAGTGTCCTTTTGGGAATAAGGCCCCCCCTGGAAGAACATAAAGTTCGTAAAGGAAGTTGCAGTGGTGGCAGATGATTATGAACTGAATCACAAGAAGAGTAGTCACAGGTCCTAATTTGGAAACTTTCAGAGAAATTGGAGAGATAAGAAGTTTGAAAATGAAAAGAAATATGGTTCTATTGAGAAAGGTAGCAAAGATAACGTAAATAGTCCTCAGGTTAGTAAAAGAGATGGTCCGGAGAAAAGTTTGGTTCAAGAGAACCGACATGCTACTTTTGACATAAAAAAGGACATGATGGCTGAGTGTTGGAAGTGGAAAAACAAGCCCGCAGCATCTGTGCAGTCACATGGTGTCCCCCCCAGGAAATACTGTCCTAGCTGGTAACGTTCACATCAAACAGGTAGTTTCTCCCACATTCACTGATAGAATCAGGTTGCAGAAGGCTACAGAAGCTTTTTATTTGAGGGTGAAGTATCCCCATGTTTGCCTGGTGAAGCCGGCAAGTCAACTGCTATCCTTAGAGATACAGGGATGGCATAGTCACTAATATTGGCAGGTGACATGAGTTTCCCCCACGGTAGTTCATTGAATGCGAAGATGTTAGCTCAGGATACTGATGGAAATTACTTACCCATTCCTCATATAGGATTGATTTCAAGTGTGACTTCGTCACTGGACCTGTTACCATTGATGTCATTCCTAGTTTGCCTATTGAAGGTGTGGATTATTTTGCTAGGAAATGACTTGGCTGGGGATAAGGTATTGAAACCACTGGTGGCGTCAAGAAATACAGCTTAAACTGCGGAAACTGAGGTTTTGCAGGAAGAATTTCCTGGGCTATTACCGTATTGTGTTGTGACTAGGTCCCAGGCTCACAGGGTTACACAAGAGACAGATTCAAGTTATTGGAGGACAATTCGGATGTTTGGTAGACTGAAACCTTTTTCAAGGACTTAGATAGGGATGTTGGTGGTAAAGACTCCAAGGCTAACAATGCTGAATTGTTTAGTAGATCTTCCTTGGTTGAGTCACAACAGGCAGACCATGATTTGAGTAGCTTGTCTCAGATGGTATGTTCTGCAGCAGAGGCTGAAAAAGTCCTCAAGTGTTATTGTATCATTTTGATGAGGAAGTGGAAACCTCCCCCAAGGCCCACTGATCAGGAATGGCCTGTAGTTCATCAAATTGTTGTTCCTCCTTGCTACCACAGTGAAATTTTGAGAATGGCCCATGAAATTCCAGTCGCAGGTTAGACTCAGGTACATTTTTGCATAAGAATGTGGTTGACTTTGCAAGACATGTCACACACCACAGATGCTTGGAAAGCCATAGCCTCCAATTAAGCCAGCCCCATTAATACCAATACCTGCATTTGATGAACCATTAGTAGGAATCTGGTTGATTGTATTAGACCCTTGCCTAAGACTAAGTTGGGTCACAAGTATCTCCTAATCATCATGGATTTGTCTACTCGATTTTCAGAGGCAGTACCATTGAAGAGGATCACAGCAAAAGTTGTGATTGAGTCCAGTTTTTCACTAGGTATGGATTGCCAAAAGAAATTCAGTCTGACCAGGGGTCAAATTTCATGTCTGGTGTATTTCAGGAGGCCATGTGTCATTTAGGAGTGAAACAGCTCAAGTTGTCTGTCTGCTTATCACCTGAAGCCCCAATGTGCTTTGGAGAGGTATCACCAAACCGTAAAGATTATTATTAGAGCCTATAATCTTGAATATCCCCAGGACAGCTTTATCATTCTTGTATTCGCTACTAGGGGCATGCCAAATGAGTCCATTGATTTCAGTTCCTTCAAATTATCTATAGGCATGATGTTAGGGGCCCCCATAAACTCATTGAGTGTGTTTTGGCACAGGAGGAGGAAACTACCTTCCTAGATTATGTGTTAAAGTTCCAAGAAAGGCTCTCAAAAGCTTCTGCGGTGGCCAGAGAACATCTCAAGGCTTCTCAATAGGTGATGAAAGCACAAGCAGAGAGAATAGCTCAGGCACTTAGTTTTCAATCTGGTGATAAGGTTCTAGTCTCATTGCCTTTGCCTGGTGAACCCTTGAAAGCTAGGTTTTATGGACCCTACTGTATCAAAAGGAAACTCAGTGAGATGAACTAGGTAGTCAGTATCCCAAACAGACATTAAGAATCAAAGGGTGTGTCATGTACCTATGCTGAAAAGGTACTATGACCGTGAGCATTGTCAGCCAGTAGGTATAGCACAGGTGGTAGAGAATGTAGATGATGATACTGATGAACCAGATGATGAGTCTGAGACTCAAAGTTCTCAGAATGAGCCTCTTGTGGTGAATCTGGTGAATGCAGAGGAGCTGGAGGGCCGGAATGAGGAGCTACACCATCTACCTGAGCAACAGAGGAAAAACACAGCTGTTCTATTGAAGGAATATAAGCCTGCATGCACAGATAAGCCAGGTCATACTTCTCTGGCTATTCATGAGCTTTATGTAGGGGTAGCTAAACCCCTACAGACTCAATCCTAGCAAATTGTTCAAAGTCAGGGAAGAGGTTCAATACAGTTTAAATAATAATATAATTGGAAGTTTGAGTTCTCCTGTCGTTCTGGTATCAAAACCAGATGGTTCGCAAAGATTCTGCAATGATTATTGAAAGCTAATGTAGTAACTAAGCTGGACTCCTATCTGACCCCAAGGTTCGATGATTGTATTAATAGAGTGGGGAACTCTGCCTTTATTAGCAAGTTCGATTTGCTTAAGGGATATTGGCAAGTCCCAAAATAATTTCTGCTTTTGTAACACCAGATGATCTGTTCCAATGTAAAGTCATGCTATTTAGTATGCAAAATGCACCAGCTACATTTCATAAATTAACAATCAAGTGATTGCCGGGTTGAGTAATTGCGTACATCGATGACCTTTTAGTGTACAGTGACATTTGGAGTGATCATTTCAAACATTTGAGAAGGCTATTTGACCAGCTGGCCAAAGCTAACTTCCTCATAAACCTGGCAAGGAGCAAGTTTGCCAAGGTCAAGAATGCTTATTTAGGACATATCGTGGGTGAAGGTCAAGCGTTACCACAAGAGGTGAAGGTTCAGGGGATTACAGACTTTCCTGTGCCCAAGACAAAGAAAGATGTGTTATGATTTCTGGGTAGGTTGGAGTCAACGGGAAATTTGTTCCTAATCTCAACACAGCAATCACCCCATCGACAAATTTGTTGAAGAAAAATGTGAAGTTGGAATGGTTAGAGTCATGCCAAATGGCGTGAGAAGTTAAAGGTTATTTTGAAAAAGGAGCCAGTTCTTGCAGCCCCAGATTTTAGTAAGCCATTCAAGGTGGCTATCGACACCAGTGACGGAGCAGCACCGCTCCTACCCCTACAAGATGATGATACTAGTATGGAACGGCCTGTTAGTTACTTCTCTAGGAGGCTCAATAAGCATCAGAGAAAGTACTTGACCATCTTATACTTCAAACTGTTGAAGAGCCAGTACATGTAATCAATAGTCAAGGGGAAATACGAGGTTATAGAGACCACAACACTCTTGTGTTTCCAGAAAGGTTCAGAACAAAGAACCTCAGACTGTTTTATTGGTGTTTACACTGAAAATTATGCATGTTTCAGGAAAAAATATGTAATGGTTGATGCTCTGTGCAGAGTTTAAAGAAGGGGCATAAGAGAGAAGGAAGACTCTGAGTTATGATAATTTTATGATGTTACTCCTAATTGTCACATTTACTTGGTTTGTTTTATGGGTTAAGTGCTTATGATTTTGTAAATACGATATGTATAATTGTGGAATATAAAAACCTTGCCTGTACAGTACGTAATAAGCTATTCGTTAAAATGTTTATGATAATAACTTGCTGAATTTCTAAACTGTACTAAAGAAAACTTTACTACAGTAAAGCTTCATTTCCAAGGGAGAGAAACAGCGATGGAATTCATGGTTTTCCAGGACCAGTGGGAGAGCATGAGCGAGCTGTTGTCTGGATAGATGACTTGGTGAATCATAGAATCATAGAGAGATACAGCACTGAAACAGGCCCTTCGGCCCACCGAGTCTGTGCCGACCAACAACCACCCATTTATACTAATCCGACATCAATCCCATATTCCCTACCACATCCCCACCATTCTCCTACCACCTACCTACACTAAGGGCAATTTACAATGACCAATTTACCTATCAACTTGCAAGTTTTTGGCTGTGGGAGGAAACCGGAGCACCCGGCAGAAACCCACGCGGTCACAGGGAGAACTTGCAAACTCCACACAGGCAGTACCCAGAACCGAACTTGGATCGCTGGAGCTATGAGGCTGCGGTGCTAACCACTGCGCCACTGTGCCGCCCCAATAGGAGTATCATTGCATTGGCTGGGAATATTCTGTTAGGTGCACTGACCCTGGTTTCAATGCTTGTTTTTTTGAGACAGATCCTAACTGAAAGGGGAACTAAAACTTTAGGTTTCTAGGGAAACAGAAACTGGTTGGAACCAAATTAAAAAGACAGAGCCATCCAAGCTCAGATCACACAGGGATGGAGCGCGAGCAAGCCAAAGAAAGTGAAGGTTGGGTCCGGGAGCTGGCAATAGGCAGATGCGAGTTACTGCAGCTACATCTGTTACATAATGGCTGGATCCACATCATCAAGTCGGTCGTGAGCAGAACTGAGGCAATTCTGGAGAAGTGCGCTGTTTCGGTGAAGACCATACCTGTGGAGTGCGGGTTGAAGGGGAACTGCTGTCGGATGAGAATCGGTGCTTCATTTTGGAAGAAAGGAGCTGGAGACCTACCTAAGGAAGTGCAGAGCTTTGAAGAACTGTGCGGCTGTAGTTGGTGTCATATATGCTGAATGGACTGCCCAGTAAATCCGCAAGACCCATCTAGTTGTATCTGATAGTTAATGTGTAATTTGTAATACTTATGTAGACTGAGATTGGTCTGTTTAATTCATGTTTAATTTAATGTTGATTTTGCTTTGACTGTTAAAGTAGAAGTTTATAAAAGTGAAATCTTGTCTATTTTTTATTGCGGTCATTTGGTAAATTCAGGACTTTTGGTTTGTTAATGTCTACAGGGAACATAAGTCATAACCTTGTACACTGCTTTCAAATCTCCCCTCAATCTCCTTTTCTTCAAGGAAAACAATCTCAGCTTTTCCAACCTAACCTTGTAGCTAAAATAACATCTCTATAATCATTTTGGTAAATCTCGTCTGCACCCTCCGAGGACTGTGACCTTCCATCAGAACTGACCTCAACCATTAACTCTATTTCTCTCCACAGACTCTGCCAGATCTGCTGAGTATTTCCAGCATTTTCTGATTTTATTTCTGATTTCTAGCAGCTACAGTATTTTCATTTGATTAATTTTTAAATAAGACATTTTGTTGTATTGGATATAGAAATGTCATGATTTTTAAAAAGGCAACAAACAGTCAGTTTCTTAAAATTTGTGTCATTCACAACTTCAAAAATATCTATATACTAGAACATATCTCAAAGAATCATCCACTAAGCGGTACTGTTCTATAGCACTTGGTGGCATTGCTGTTTTTCAGAATTAACGTAAAGCTAAATCTCCATTTGTAAATGTTTCTTAATGCATGCCGAGTATTATTTTAGTACAGACATCAGTAGAAAATTATGATGCTGCCTTAAGAACATTAAAAAAAACAAATTCAGAATAGGGGCCGGAATTTTTGCCTCGGCGGACGGAGCCATCCACCGACCGAAAAGTCTGTGGCGAACCTGCTTCCATCTGGCCTGGGGAACCAATACCCACTTTGCGGGTCCCAGGCCTTTAACTGAATCACAGAATCACAGAAGAATACAGTGCAGAAGAGGCCCTTCGGCCCATCGAGTCTGCACCGATGCATTAAAGACACCTGACCTGTCTACCTAATCCCATATGCCGGCACTTGGCCCATAGCCTTGAATATTATGATGTGCCAAGTGCTCATCCAGGTACTTAAAAATAAAAACTGCGGGAAATACCTCAGTAGGTCAGGCAACATCTGTGGAGAGAGGAACAGAGTTAAGGGGCTGAATTTGCGCCACAGAGATAGGAAACAGGAGCGGAATTTGTTTTTGGGTCAGACACCTTGCTCCAGTGAGAAACTGATTAAAATCAGATTTTCACGGGATGAGCCCTTAACTGATATAGAGATGGGTTTCCTGTCCGCTTAGAGCCAGCAGTGGGCAGAAACTGAGATGGGTCAGATGAAATGTAGACTAATTTAGGCACCCCGTGGCAGTCATCACTGAGGCTGCTGGTTGTCCTGAGGAGAAAATCTGCAGTTTGTGCCAAAGTCCTCGACTGCACCAGAGGGAAACAAGATGTCACGGAGAGCCAGAGGCCTGGCACCCGGGACCGGGCAGACTCTCTCTTCATTGATGCTGACCTCAATCTAATGCTAGAGGCCGTGAGGGATATGAGGGGGGTCCTCTTCCCAAAGGGTGGTAGGAGGCCACCTCATAATGCAGCAAGGGAACCTCTCTGTTTAGCATCATCTCCCTCCACCTCCAATTCCTCCTCCTCCTGCAATGAGCTGTCTCCTTCCAGGGCCTCATCGTCCTCATGGTCCGCACCTCTCTGGAGGGCCATGTTATGGAGAGCGCAGCAGACCACAATGACTGATATCCTTGAAGAAGGGTATTGGAGGACACCACCTGACTGGTCCAGGCATCGGAATCACATCATCAGAAGCTTGATCGCTAGTCTTGCTGAACAGGTGGCAATGGTTGTATCACCTCTGTGCCTTTGTTTAGGGATGTCAGTAGCATCTCTTCAAGGAATTTCCTGCACTTTAAGGGTTGGAGTGGAGGTCTGAGGGAGCCTGGACTGGTGGAGGATGAAGGAGTCAGACCACTGCCAGGAAAGCAAGCGCACATGGAGGAAGCTCTTGTTGTGGTCGCGGACAAGTTGGACATTGAGTGTTGATGGATCTCACTGGCCAGTCATTAGGTGTCTTGATGGTCAAATAGGTACAACTGATGATGCCCTGTACCTGGGGGAAATCCAGCGACAGAGGCAAAATCCGATGTCCTCTGTCTGTGCAATGCTGGGTTTGTCATTAAATGCATATGTTGTCTAGTTAAGGCAAAGTGGCGAGCGAGATGCATTGGTGTGCAGCCATTTTTGCAGTGCCACTTAGTTTTTTTCCCCTTTCGTGGGATGTGAGCATTGCTGGCAAGGCCAGTATTTATTGCAACCCCTAACTGCCCTTAAGATGGTAGTGAGCCACCTTCTTGAACCACTGCAAGTCCATTTGGTACAGGTACATCCACAGAGATGTTAGGAAGGGAGCTTCAGGATTTTACCAGCAACAGCAAAGGAACAGCAATATCATTTCAAGTCAGAATGGGAACTTGCAGGTGGTGGTGTTCCTATGCGTCTGCTGCTCTTTGTTAAACTGTTAATTGTGTCAATGGTTAGTCAATGTTTGTCATTGTCAATGTCAATGGTGAAGGTGCTAAGTTGGGGGAAGACTAATTATAACAATATTAGGCAGGAACTGAAGAATTTAGATTGGGGGCGGCTGTTTGAGGGTAAATCAACATCTGACGTGTGGGAGTCTTTCAAACGTCAGTTGATTAGAATCCAGGAACAGCATGTTCCTGTGAGGAAGAAGGATAAGTTTGGCAAGTTTCGGGAACCTTGGATAAAGAGGGATATTGTGAGCCTAGTCAAAAAGAAAAAGGAAGCATTCGTAAGGGCTAGAAGGCTAGGAACAGACGAAGCCCTTGAGGAATATAAAGAAAGCAGGAAGGAATTTGAGCAAGGAGTCAGGAGGGCTAAAAGGGGTCATGAAAAGTCATTGGCAAACAGAATTAAGGAGAATCCCAAGGCTTTTTACATGTATATAAAGAGCAAGAGGGTAACCAGAGAAAGGGTTGGCCCGCTCAAGGACAGAGGAGGGAATCTATGTGTGGAGACAGAGGAAATGGGCGAGGTACTAAATGAGTACTTTGCATTCACCAAGGAGAAGGACTTGGTGGATGAAGAGCCGAGGGAAGGGAGTGTAGATAGTCTCAGTCATCTCATTATCAAAAAGGAGGTGTTGGGTGTCCTGCAAAACATTAAGGTCCCCAGGACCTGATGGGATCTACCCCCAGAATACTGAAGGAGGCAAAGGAAGAAATTGCTGGGGCCTTGACAGAAATCTTTGTATCCTCATTGGCTACAGGTGAGGTCCCAGAGGACTGGAGAATAGCTAATGTTGTACTTTGTTTAAGAAGGGTAGCAAGGATAATCCAGGAAATTATAGGCCGGTGAGCCTTACGTCAGTAGTAGGGAAATTATTAGAGAGGATTCTTCGGGACATGATTAACTCCCATTTGGAAACAAATGAACTTATTAGCGAGAGGCAGCATGGTTCTGTGAAGGGGAGGTCGTACCTCACTAACTTGATTGAATTTTTTGAGGAAGTGACAAAGACGATTGACGAAGGAAGGGCAGTGGATGTTGTCTATATGGACTTCAGTAAAGCCTTTGACAAGGTCCCTCACGGCAGACTGGTACAAAAGGTGAAGTCACACAGGATCAGAGGTGAGCTGGCAAGATGGATACAGAACTGGCTCGATCAGAGAGACAGAGGGTAGCAGTGGAAGGGTGCTTTTCTGAATGGAGGGCTGTGACTAGTGGTGTTCCACAGGGATCAGTGCTGGGACCTTTGCTGTTTGTATTATATATAAATGATTTGGAGGAAAATGTAGCTGGTCTGATTAGTAAGTTTGCGGACGACACAAAAGTTGGTGGAGTTGAGGATAGTGATGAGGATTGTCAAAGGATCGGTTGGAGACTTGGGCAGAGAAATGGCAGATGGAGTTTAATCCGGACAAATGTGAGGTAATGCATTTTGGAAGATCTAATACAGGTGGGAAGTATACAATAAATGGGAGAACCCTAAGGAGTATTGACAGGCAGAGAGATCTGGGAATACAGGTCCACAGGTCACTGAAAGTGGCACCGCAGGTGGATCGTCAAGAAGGTAGTCAAGAAGGCATACGGCATGCTTGTCTTCATCGGTCGGGGCATAGAGTATAAAAATTGGCAAGTCATGCTGCAGCTGTACAGAACCTTAGTTAAGCCACACTTAGAATATTGCGTGCAATTCTGGTCGCCACACTACCAGAAGGACGTGGAGGCTTTGGAGAGGGTACAGAAGAGGTTTACCAGGATGTCGCCTGGTCTGGAGGGCATTAGCTATGAGGAGAGGTTGGATAAACTTGGATTGTTTTCACTGGAACGACGGAGGTGGAGGGGCGAATGATAGTTTACAAAGTTATGAGTGGCAAGGACAGAGTGGATAGTCAGAAGCTTTTCCCAGGGTGGAAGAGTCAGTTACTAGGGGACATAGGTTGAAGGTGCGAGGGGCAAAGTTTAGAGGGGATGTGCGAGGCAAGTTCTTTACACAGAGGGTGGCGAGTGCCTGGAACTTGCTGCCGGGAGAGGTGGTGGAAGCAGGTGCGATTGCGACGTTTAAGAGGCATCTTGACAAATACAGGATGGGAATAGAGGGATACGGTCCCCGGAAGTGCAGAAGGTTTTCGTTTAGACAGGCATCAAGATCGGCGCAGGCTTGGAGGGCCGAATGGCCTGTTCCTGTGCTGTACTGTTCTTTGTATATGCAGGTGAAGGGTGTTAATTGGGGTCTTAGTTGAGCTCTTATAAGCAGACACTCACTGAGACTGGTGGAGAGTTTGAGTCAGGAGTTACATGCTCCTCTGCACAATAAATGTGAAACTGAGTAAATATAGGCTCCAGCATTATTCTTCCATAGCAAGGTTTCTGGAATTTAACACTCTTGTCCTTCTAGGTGGTAGAGGTTAAGGGTTTAGAAGGTGCTGTCAAAGCAGACTTGGTGAGTTGCTGCAGTGCATCATGTAGATGATACACACTGCTGCCATTGTGCATCGGTGGTGCAGGGAGTGAATGTCTCAGGTGGTGGATGGGGTGCCAATCAAGTGGACTGTTTTGTTCTGGAGCGTGTGGAACTTCTTGAGTGTTGCTGGAGCTGCACACATCCAGGCAAGTGAAGAGCATTCCATCACACACCTGACTGGTACCTCTTAGATGGTGGACAGACGTTGGGGTGTCAGGACATGAGTTACTCATTGTAAAATTCCCAGATTCTGACCTGCTCTTGAAGCCACAGTATTTATGTGACGGGCCCACTTACGTTTCTGCTAAATAGTAACCCCCAGGATGTTGATGGTCAGGTATTCAGCAATGGTAATGCCGTTGAACATCAAGGTGAGATGGCTAGATTCTCCCTTGTTGGAGATGGTCACTGCCTTTTTTTAAATTTGTTCCTGGCATGTGAGGGTCACTGGCTAGGAAAGTTTTAGTTTAGAGATACAGCACTGAAACAGGCCCTTCGGCCCACCGAGTCTGTGCCGACCATCAACCACCCATTTATACTAATCCTACACCAATTTCATATTCCTACCACATCCCCACCTGTCCCTATATTTCCCTACCACCTACTGATACTAGGGGCAATTTATAATGGCCAATTAACCTATCAACCAGCAAGTCTTTAGCATGTGGGAGGAAACCGGAGCACCCGGAGGAAACCCACGCAGACACAGGCAGCACCCAGAATTGAACCCAGGTCGCTGGAGCTGTGAGGCTGCGGTGCTAACCACTGCGCCACTGTGCCGCCCCTCCAGATTTATTTATATTTATTGCCCATCCCTAATTGCCACTGAGAAGGTGGTGGTGAGCTGCCTTCTTCAACTGTTGCAGTCCATGTGGAGTCGGTACACCAACAGTGCTGTTAGGAAGGGAGTTCCAGGATTTTGATCCAGCAACAGTGAAGGAATGGCGATATAGTTCCAAGTCAGGATGGTCTCTGGCTTGGAGGGGAATTTGCAAGTGATGGTGTTCCCATGCATCTGCTGCCCTTGTCCTTCTAGATGGGAGAGGTCGTGGGTTTGGAAGGCGCTGTCTAAGGCGCCTTGGTGCGTTGCTGCAGTGCATCTTGTAGTTGGTACACACTGCTGCACTGTGTGTCGGTGGTGGAGTGTGTGAATGTTATTGGATGGGGTGCCAATCTAGCGGGCTGCTTTGTCCTGGATGGTATTGAGCTTCTTGAGTGTTATTGGAGCTGCACCCATCCACGCAAGTGGAGAGTATTCCAACACACTCCTGACTTCGACCTTGTAGATGGTGGACAGACTTTGGGGAGTCAGGAGGGGAGTTACTCACCGCAGGATTCCCAGCCTCTGACGTGCTCTTGTAGCCACGGTATTTATATGGCTACTTCAGTTCAGTTTCTGGTCAATGGTAACCCCCCAGGATGTTGATAGTGGGGGATTCAGTGATCATAATGCCATTGAATGTCAAGGGGAGATGGTTAGATTCTCTCTTGCTGGAGATGGTCATTGCCTGGCATTTGTGTGGCGCGAATGTTACTTGCCACTTATCAGCCCAAGCCTATATATTGTCACGGTATTGCAGGATTTCGACACAGACTGCTTCAGTATCTGAAGAGTCGTGAATGGTGATGAACATTGTGCAATCATCAGCGAATATCTCCACTTCTGACCTTATGATTGAAGGTCAGTGATGAAGCAGCTGAAGATGGTTGGGCCGAGGACACTACCCTGAGGAACCCCTGCAGTGATGTCCTGGAGCTCAGATGATTGACCTCCAACAACCACAACCATCTTCCTTTGCGCTAGGTATGACTCCAACCAGCAGAGAGTTTTCCTCAATTCACATTGACTCCAGTTTTGCTAGGGTTCCTTGATGCCATACTCGGTCAAATGCTACCTTGATGCAAAGGGCAGTCACTCTCACCTCACCTCTTGACTTCTGATCTTTTGTCCACGTTTGAACCAAGGCTGTAATGAGGTCAGGAGCTGAGTGGCCCTGGCGGAACCCAAACTGAGCGTCACAGAGCAGATCATTGCTGAACAAAGTGCCACTTGATAGCACTGTCGCTGACACCTTCCATCACTTTACTGATGATGGCGAGTAAACTGATGGGGTGGTAATTGGCTGTGTTGGACTTGTCGTGCTTTTTGTGTATAGGACATACCTGGGAAATTTTCGACATTGCAGGGTAGATGCTAGTGTTACAGCTGTACTGGAATAGCTTGGCTCGAGACGTGGCAAGTTCTCGAGCACCGGTCTTCAGTACTATTGCCGGAACATTGCCAGGGCTCATAGCCTTTGCAGTATCCAGTGCCTTCAGCCATTTCTTAGTATCACACAGAGTGAATCGAATTGGCTGTAGACTGGCATCTGTGATACTCGGGATTCAGGAGGAGGCCAAGGTGGATCATCAACCTGGCATTTCTGGCTGAAGATTGTTGCAAATGCTTCAGCCTTACCTTTTGCACTAATGTGTATGGCTCCCCCATCATCGAGGATGGGGATATTTGTGGAGCCACCTCCTCCAATTGGTTGTTTAATTGTCTACCACCATTCACAACTGGATGTGGTAGGACTGCAGAGTTCAAGTCTGATCCGTTGGTTCTGGGATCTCTTAGCTATCTTTCACATGCTGCTTACGCTGTTAGGCATACAAGTAGTCTTGGGTTGTAGCGTCAGCAGGTTGACATCTCATTTTGAGGTATGCCTGGTGCTGCTCCTGGTATGCCCTCCTGCACTCTTCACTGAACCAGGGTTGCTCTCCTGGCTTGATGGTAATGGTAGAGTGGGGGATATGCCGGGCCATGAGGTTACAGATTGTGTTGAGTACAATTCTGCTGCTGCTGATAGCCCACAGCACCTCATGGATGCCCAGTTTTGCATTGCTAGATCTGTTCGAAATCTATCCCATTTAGCACGGTGATAGTGCCACACAACACGATGGACAGTATCCTCAATGTGAAGGCGGGACTTTGTCTCCACAAGGACTGTGCAGTGGTCAATCCTACCAATACTGTCATGGATAGAAGCAGCTGCGGCAGGCAGATTGGTGACGACAAGGTCAAATATGCTTTTCCCTCATGTTGGTTCCCCCACCACCTACCGCAGACCCAGTCTAGCAGCTATGTCCTTTCGGACTCGGCCAGCTCAATCAGTAGTGGTGCTACCGAGACACTCTTGGTGATGGACATTGAAGTCCCCCACACAGAGTACATTTTGAGCCCTTGCCACCCTCAGTGCTTCCTCCAAGTGGTGTTCAACATGGAGGAGTACTGACTCATCAGCTGAGGGAGGGCGTTAGGTGGTAATCAGTAGAAGGTTACCTTGCCCATGTTTGACCTGATGCCATGAGACTTCATGGGGTCTGGAGTCGATATTGAGGACGCACAGGGTAACCCCCTCCCTACTGTAGACCACTGTCCCGACACCTCCACCCTGCCAGTGGGACAGGACATACCCAGAGATAGTGATTGCAGTGTCTGTAAGGTATGATTCCGTGAATATGACTCTGTCAGGCTGTTGCTTGACTAGTCTGTGGGACAGCTCTCCCAACGTTGGTACCATCCCCCAGATGTTAGTGAGGAGGACGTTGTAGGGTTGACAGGGCTGGGTTTGCCATTGTCGTTTCCAGTCCCTAGGTCGATGCCGGGAGGTCCGTCCAGTTTCATTCCTTTTTATTGACTCCGTAGTGGTTAGATACAAATGAGTGGCTTGCTAGGCCATTTCAGAGAGCATTTAAGAGTTAACCACATTGCTGTGGGTCAGTAATCAGTTACTAGGAGACATAGGTTTAAGCTGCGAGGGGTAAAGTTTAGAGGGGATGTGCGAGGCAAGTTCTTTAAACAGAGGTTGGTGAGTGCCTGGAACTTGCTGCCGGGGAAGGTGGTGGAAGCAGGTACGATAGCAACGCTTAAGAGGCATCTTGACAAATACATGAATAGGATGCGAATAGAGGGATACGGTCCCCGGAAGTGCAGAAGGTTTTAAGTTTAGGCAGACATCAAGATCGGCGCAGGCTTGGAGGGCCGAATGGTCTGTTTCTGTGCTGTACTGTTCTTTGTTTTGATCTGTATTAGTTGAGGGTACAAGGTCGCAGGGACAGACATTTAAAGTTTTGGGCAAGAGACATAGGGAGGATGTGAGGAAGAACTTTCTTTTTTAAAATTAGCAAATTATAATGGCCTGAATAATGGACAGGATGAGAGAACTGCTAAAATCCCTGTTCCCTTCCCAATTGTCCATAATCAGTCAGCTTTTGAGAGGAAGCTGTCTGTTTTTTTTTTCTTTTTAAAACCAGAGTGGGTGGACAATTTGAATAACCAGCAGCAAGCTCTTCGTGGGTTCAAACAGACAGAGAATTGTTTATATATGCACTTACCCCGAAATCTAATGCCAAAGCACTCACTCACGCAGTCACACACATAAACACACTCAAGGAAAGTACAACTAAAAGAGAATAGTGCATTTTTACAGGTTACAAGCAAAAGAACAGTTCCTAATTCAAGTGATTGTCTTGTTCTGGACAACACGCATTGCATGCCTGATGAAGATTCCTTCACTCCAGAAGTGTAGTGTAAGTAAGTTTAACAGCCAAAGTCGTGTTCCGAAGTGGTTTTCAGGATTCTCTTAAAGTGGTGGAGTTTCTGCAGGTCACGAAGTTGGTTGCTTGTACTCACAATACCAGGAGGTCAGTTTGCTGTATTGGTGGACCCGAAATGGAACAGGTTTGCAGACCTTGCGATGATACAGTTTCCTTTAAGGACCAGATGGTACTGCCTTGTTTGTTCCTGTTTCTTTTTGCAGTCAGTATTTAAAGACTAAAAAGGAGACAAACATGTCTGCCCTACCATGTGACTTCTCACAGTTCCTTTCCCAAATATGGTGGTGGTCTTAGGTTGATTAGCCACATGCGGGTTTATTGTTGTAAGACATTAATCCAGAGATTCGGGGGGATGGAGGGGGGTGGGGTTTAAACACAATCACCACCTTTGTCTCAGACTAAACCCATTCAAGAATGTCTCGATGGTTACAGGATGGGCACAGTTGACACCTCTTAGTCTGGAATGAGACAGTTTTTGAATTCGCTGGCCTGGTCATCTGCCCTTCGGCAACCATCTTTGCAGCATACTGTTCACTTTTTAAAGGAAAACTCAAATTCAAAGAGTCCACATTGAATAAAGTTTGTATCTTAAAAGTTAGGAATTATAGATCTTTACTGGGCTTAACACCTGGAACCCGCTGCCTACGAGGGTGGTGGAAGCTGAAATGATGAATGATTTCAAAAGGAAATTAAATGGGCACTTGAAAGAAATAAACTTGCAGGTCGACAGGGATAGAACGGAAGAATGTGGCTGACCGGATTGCTGTACAGAAAGCATCAACTCCTCCTTCTGTGCCAAAATTATGTAGTCAAGTAATAAATGGCATTACAGCATTAATGATAATCTGTATTTCTAGAGAGTGTGCTTTTTCACCCAAAAAACTTTAACAACCCAGTTATGTAATAAGGGTTTATGGGGGAATATTTTTGTGTTAGGCCTAAAATGGGCATTATATTGGCAGTGTGCCCACAGTACCCATCCAAAGACAAACAGCCAAACCTCTGAAGTTCTGCAGAGAGTAGGTCCCCTTAAGGATCACGGTGGCAATCTATGTGTGGAGCCACGGGAAATGGGCGAGGTCCTAAATGAATATTTCTCATCCGTATTTACTGTGGAGAAGGTCATGTAAACTAGTGAGTTCAAAGGAGGGAACAGCGATATCCTGGAGCATATCAACATTACAAAGGAGGTGGTGTTGGAGGTTTTGAAGTGCATTAAGGTGGATAAATCCCCAGGGCCTGACCAGGTGTATCCTAGGATGCTATGCGAAGCAAGGGAGGAGATTGCTGGGGCCCTGGCAGAGATTTTTGTATCATCGTTAGCAACGAGTGAGGTACCGGAAGACTGGAGGATAGCTAATGTTGTGCCTTTATTTAAGAAGGGCAGCAGGGGTAAGCCAGGGAACTACAGGCCGGTGAG
This sequence comes from Heterodontus francisci, assembly GCF_036365525.1. Lineage (NCBI taxonomy): Eukaryota > Metazoa > Chordata > Chondrichthyes > Heterodontiformes > Heterodontidae > Heterodontus > Heterodontus francisci. The sequence goes on along the minus strand of NC_090376.1, from coordinate 155,723,339 downwards.
CCTTTCATCAGTGGTGGGAAAGTTATTGCAAGGGATTCTGAGAAAGAGGATTTATATGCAGCTGGAAAGGCATGGTCTGATTAGGGACAGTCAGCATGGCTTTATGCGTGGGAAATCGCGTCTCACGAATTTGATTGAGTTTTTACAGGAGGTGACCAAGAGGGCAGGGCGATGGACGTTGTCTACATGGACTTTAACAGGGCCTTTGACAAGGTCCCGCATGGTAGGCTGGTCCAGGAGATTCGAACACATGGGATCCAGGGTGAGCGAGCAAATTGGATACAAAATTGGCTTGGTGATAGAAGGCAGAGGGTGGTGGTGGTGGATTGTTTTTCAGATTGGAGGCCAGTGACCAGTGGTGTGCTGCAGGGATCTGTGCCGGGCTCTCTGTTGTTTGTCATATATATTATGACTTGGATGTGAATGTAAGGGGCATGATTCGTAAGTTTGCAGATGACACCAAAATTAGTGGTATAGTGGACAGTGAAGAAGGTTGTCAAAGGTTACAACAGGATATAGATCCACTGGGAAAGTGGGCAAGGGAGTGGCAAATGGAATTTAACGCAGACAAGCGCAAAGTGATGCATTTTGGGAAGTTAAACCAGGGCAGGACATATACAGTCAATGGCAGGGCCCTGGGGAGTGTTCTTGAGCAGAGACACCTTGGGGTGCAAGTACATAGTTCCCTGAAAGTGGCAACACAGGTAGACAGAGTGATGAAGAAGGCGTATAGCATACTTGCCTTCATCAGCCGAGGCATTGAGTACAAGAGTTGGGATGTCATGTTACAGTTGTACATAATGTTGGTTAGGCCGCATTTGGAGTAGTGTGTGCAGTTCTGGTCGCCGCACTACAGGAAAGATGTGATTAAGCTAGAGAGGGTGCAGAAAAGATTCACAAGGATGTTGCCTGGTTTGGAGGGCTTGAGTTATAAAGAGAAATTGGATAGGCTGGGTCTGTTTTCCCTGGAGCGAAGGAGGCTGAGAGGGGACATGATAGAGGTATATAAAATTATGAGAGGCATAGATAGGGGAGATATCCAGGGTCTGTTTCCAATGGTAGGGGTGACTAAAACTAGAGGGCATAGATTTAAGGTGAGAAGGAGGAGGTTTAAAGAGGTTTAAAGGGGATCAAAGGGGTAAATTTTTCGCACAAAGAATATTGGGTATCTGGAAGGAGCTGCCTGAAGAGGTGGTGGAGGCAGGAACAGTAGCGACATTTAAGAGGCATCTGGACAGGTACCTGAATGAGCAAGGCATAGAGGGATATGGAATTAATGCAGGCAGGTGGGATTAGTATAAATAGGCATAATGGTCAGCAGGAACGCGGTGGGCCGAAGGGCCTGTTTCTATGCTGTATGACTATGACTGGGGCCCTAGCACCGATCCCTGTGGTACCCCACTAGTCACTGCTTGCCGCTCGGAAAAAGATCCGTTTATTCCTACTCTTTGTTTCCTGTCTGCCAACCTGTTCTCTATCCATGTCAGTACATTACCCACAATCCCATGTGCTTTAATTTTGCATGCTAACTCTTATGTGGGACCTTATGGACAACCTTCTGAAAGTCCAAATACACCACATCCACTGGTTCTTCCAGATCTAATACTACTAGTTACATCCTCATAAAAATCCAGTAGATTTGTCAAGCATGATTTCCCTTTCATAAATCCATGATGGTTTAGTCCAATCCTGTCAATGTTTTCCAAGTTCTCTGCTCTTACATCTTTTATAATGGACTCTAGCATTTTCCCCACTACTGATGTTAGGCTAACTGGTCTATAATTTCCTGTTTTCTCTCTACCTCCTTTTTTAAATAGTGGGGTTACATTAGTTACCCTCCAATCTGTTGAAACTGTTCCAGAGTCTCTCGAATTTTGAAAAATGACCAGCAATGCATCTGCTATTTCAAAGGCCACTTCCTTAAGTACTCTGGGATGTAGATAATCAGACCCTGGGGATTTATCGGCCTTCAATCCCATCAATTTCCCTAACTCCATTTCCCTACTCATACTGATTTCATACAGTTCCTCCTTCTCACTAGACCCTATGTTCCCCAACATTTCTGGGAGGTAATCTGTGTCCTCCTTTGTGAAGACAGAATCAAAGTATGTATTTAATTGGTCTGCCATTTCTTTGTTCCCCATTATAAATCCCCCGTTTCTGACTGTAAGGGACCCACATTTGTCTTCATTAATGTCTTTCTCTTCGCATATCTATGGAAGCTTTTACAGTCAGTTTTTATGTTCTCGGCAAGCTTATTCTCAAACTCTTATTTTCCCCTTCTTAATCAATCACTTTGTCCTCCTTTGCTAAATTCTAAACTGCTCCCAATCCTCAGGTTTGCTGCTGGAACCCCACACAAGATTGTTAATTAATCCTTTCTCATTACACAATACCCAGTCTAGGGTGGCCTGTTCTCTAGATGGTTCCTCAACGTATTGGTCCAAAGAACCATCACGTACGCACTCCAGGAATTCCTCCTCTGCAGTATTATTGCTAATTTGGTTTGCCCAATCTATATGTAGATTAACATCACCCATAATTACAGTTGTACCCTTATTGCATGCATCTCTAATTTCCTGTTTAATGCCATCCTGTGCATCACTTTTTTTATTCATTCATGGGATGTGGGCATCGCAGGCCAGGCCAGCATTTATTGCCCATCCCTAATTGCCCTTGCTAGAGCATGTAAGAGTCAACCACATTGTTGTGGGTCTGGAGTCACATGTAGGCCAGACCAGGTAAGGACAGCAGATTTCCTTCCCTAAAGGACATTAGTGAACCAGATGGGTTTTTACAACAATCGACAATGGTTTCATGGCCATCATTAGACTAGCTTTTAATTCCAGATTTTATTAATTGAATTCAAATTCCACCTTCTGCTGTTTGGGGGTCTATATACAACCCCCACCAACATTTTCTGCCCCTTGGTGTTTCTTAGCTCCACGCATACAGATTCCACATCAGGATTCTAAGCTCATATCCTTGCTCACTATTGTATTGATTTCCTCTTTTACTAACAATGCTACTCTACCTTCTTTCCCTTTTTTCCTGTCCTTCCTAAATATTGACTACCCCTGGATGTTCAGTTCCCATCCTTGGTCACCCTGCAGCCATGTCTCCGTAATCGTAACTATTTCATATCCATTTGCATCTATTTGCGGGGTTAATTCGCCTACCTTATTGCAAATACTCCGCGCATTGAGACACAATGCCTTTAGGCTTGTCTTTTAACATTCTTAGTCATCTTAGCATTATTTCGCACTATGGCCCTATTTGTTTCTTGTCCTTGATTTCTATGCCTTGTTTCCTCCTCCTCAGTCACCCCGCTCAGGTTCTCATCCCCCTGCCATTCTAGTTTAAATTCTCCCCAACAGCACTAGCAAACACCCCAGCGAGGACATCAGTTCCAGTCCTGCCTGGGTGTAACCCATCCCGCTTGTACAGGTCCCACCTTCCCCTAAACCGGTCCCAATGTCCCAGGAAGCTAAATCCCTCCCCCTGCACCATTTCACCAGCCATGCATTCATCTTGTCTAATCTCCTGTTCCTATACTCACTAACACGTGGCACAGAGATTACTAACTTTGGAGGTCCTGCTTTTTAATTTAGCTCCTAACTCCTTAAATTCATCTTGCAGGACCTCATTCGTTTTTCTACCTATGTCGTTGGTACCAACATGTACCACGACCATTGCAGCCACTCCGATAGGAAGATAGAAAGAATTAATATAAAAGCAAAATACTGCGGATGCTGGAAATCTGAAATACAAACAAGAAATGCTGGAATCACTCAGCAGGTCTGGCAGCATCTGTGAAAAGAGAAGCAGAGTTAAAGTTTCGGGTCAGTGGCCCTTCTTCGGAAGAATTAATGTGTGGCTTGAGGCAGGGTGGAGGAGAGAGGGCTTGGGACATTGGGACCAGTTCTGGGACAGGTTGCACCTCAACAAAACTGGCACCAATGTCCTCGTGGGAAGGTCCACTAGTGTGACTGGGGAGGGTTTAAACTAAATGGAAATAAATTACACTTAAAAAAAAAGAAATGAAGTAACTAAAAATATTAATTAGATGCCAGCTAGAACGTACTTGATTTGAAACCACAGTCCATCTGCTAACCTGACTGGACAACAGTGATGAGATTTCTCTATATTTTGCCTCTACCTGAGAAATAGAAAGTTGAACCAAATAGGGTTTTAGTTTAGTTTAGAGATACAGCACTGAAACAGGCCCTTCAGCCCACCGAGTCTGTGCCGACCATCAACCACCCATTTATACTAATCCTACACTAATTCCATATTCCTACCACATCCCCACCTGTTCCTATATTTCCCTACCACCTACCTATACTAGGGGCAATTGCTAATGGCCAATTTACCTATCAACCTGCAAGTCTTTGGCATGTGGGAGGAAACCAGAGCACCCGGAGGAAACCCACACAGACACAGGGAGAACTTGCAAACTCCACACAGGCAGGACCCAGAATTGAACCCGGGTTGCTGGAGCTGTGAGGCTGCGGTGCTAACCACTGCGCCACTGTGCCGGTCTTTATTAGTTATTTTTTAAAAATAAACAGAGCAACTCAGATCTGATCCCTGCACCACATTAGGCCACTGAAGTTTCTAAAAGATAAATCTCAAGTATATAAAAGGGACTAGTGCTTTTTTTTTTTTACACATTTGTATAGATAAACAAAATTATAAATCAAAATAGGAGCAGGAGCAGGAGTAGGCCATTCAGCCCTTTGAGCCTGCTCTTCCATTCATTATGATCATTGCTGTTCATCCAACTCTGTTCCCACTTTCCTTCCATATCTTTTGATCCTCAATGGAATTATTAGCACAGACACCTCAGTGTGAGTTCCATACCATGCTGTTCATCTTGGATCAGATGATCCCTGACAATGATGTCATCCTGATGAGACCTTTGAGCCCCGCACCATGCCCAGCCACCTCCCTGTGTAGCCGGAGCACCCTGGTGTTCTGCATCCTCCCTCTCCGGCTCCACTTCCTCCTCTTCCATCTCTTCCACCTCCTCTTCCCCCAATGAACTGTCTCCTTCTAGGCCTCAAGGTCCACATCTCTCTGGAGGGCAATGTTCTGGAGAGAGCAGCAGACCAGCACAATGAGTGAGACCCTTGCAAATGTGTATTGCAGGGTGCCACCCAACCGGTCCAGGCACCAGAATCACATCTTCAGAAGCCCGATGGCCTGCTCAGTGGTGGTCCTGGTTGTATTTCCTCTGTGCCTCTGTCTGTGGCTCTCATAGTGAGGTGAGTAGACATGTCTTCAGGGGATATCTCTTGTACCCTAGAATCCATTCACGTACTTTGGGGGTTGGAGTGAAGAGCTGCTGTAGCCTGGACTGCCGGAGGATGACCAGAGTTATAGAAACCACCAGGAAAGTGAGCACACACAGGGAGGATGCTGTTGTTGAGGTCACAGACCAGCTGAACATTGAGGGAGCCCTTCCAGTGGCGCAGTGGTTAGCACCGCAGCCTCACAGCTCCAGGATCCCGGGTTCAATTCTGGATACTGCCTGTGTGGAGTTTGCAAGTTCTCCCTGTGACCGTGTGGGTTTTCGCCGGGTGCTCCGGTTTCATCCCACAGCCAAAGACTTGCAGGTGATAGGTAAATTGGCCATTGTAAATTGCCCCTAATGTAGGTAGGTGGTAGGGAATATGGGATTACTGTAGGGTTAGTATAAATGGGTGGCTGTTGGTCGGCAGAGACTCGGCGGGCCGAAGGGCCTGTTTCAGTGCTGTATCTCAAAATAAATAAATAAATAAAATAAAATAAACCCAAGAGCTATATCTAACTCCTTCTTGAAAACATTACGTTTTGACCTCAACTGCTTTCTGTTGGTAGTGAATTCCACAGGCTCACCACTCTCTGGGTGAAGAAATTCCTCCTATCAGTCCTGAAAGGTTTACCCCGTATCCACAGACTATGACCCCTGGTTCTGGACTCCCCCACCATCGGGAACATCCCTCCTGCATCTACCCTATCAAGTCCTGTTTGAATTTTATAGGTTTCTATGAGATCCCCCCTCGCTCTTCTGAACTCCAGCTAATATAATCCTGACTCAATCTCTCCTCATACGTCAGTCCCACCATCCCAGGAATCAGTCTGGTAAACCTTCGCTGCACTCCCTCTATAGCAAGAACATCCTTCCTCAGATAAGGAGACCAAAACTGCACACAATATTCCAGGTGTGGCCTCACTAAGGCCCTGTATAATTGCAGCAAGATATCCCTGCTCCTGTACTCGAATCCTCTCGGTTTGAACGCCAACATACCATTTGCCCTTTTTACCACCTATTGCACCTGCATGCTTACCTTCAGTGACTGGTGTACGAGAACACCTAGGTCTCGTTGCATATTCCCCTCTCTCAGTTTATAGCCATTCAGATAATAATCTGCCTTCCTGTTTTTGCTAACAAAGTGGATAACCTCACATTTATCCACATTATACTGCATCTGCCATGCATTTGCCCCCTCACTCAACTTGTCCAAATCACCCTGAATCTGTGATCCAACCACACTGGACACATTGGTAGCTTTATCACTAAAGTTATTACATCTTTGCACAGTTTCATTTTAGAAAAGAAAAACAACTTGATCAAAATAATTCTTCCTTTCCAAAAAGCAAACTTGTTAAAAGATAAAGGCTCCACAGTGCTCCAAAAACAGAAATTGCTGAATTGGGTTAGGTCTGCGCTGTAAGCCTATGTTTACTGTGAATTTAATTGAAACTAGTTAAACCTATTTCACAATCAAACACAGTCCTGTTCTCACCTGACATACGTAGAGGTTCCAGCAACATTACTGAATATAGATGAGGGGCACGAACCTGGCTGAGATCAGCAAAATTTACGAGACCAGGGGCTGAATCTGTTACCCTTCCTGGTATATATAACTTCATGCATTGCATTTACAGAGTGAACTACTAAGACACCTGCAGTAGAATGTTTAAACTGGTATAGTCTTAAGGAATGCGAAGAATAAAAGAAATGCCACCTTTGAAACTATAGCAGTCAGTGATAATCAAGACAAAATTATTTTATATTTACAATAATCATGCAAACCAAACTTTTCGCACATACCTGCACATAATGCCGCAGAACATAAATAACTTCCCCTTTGCCAGCTTTCTCAGACAGAATCTTGTGGAATTTAGAAAATGCTTTTGTGCCAATTTCAGCATACAAGATGACAACTGGAGCTTTTGCATTCTTTGTTGGAAATGTATGGTCTCGTTTAAACAAGTATGGTTTGGGTCTGTAAACAGAAATTAGGTCAAAATTCTAAGATCTATCCCACATTTTAAAAAATTATCACAACTCAACTGCTTTAACAATTTTCTGTGATGCAGTGTAACAAATGAGGTTAAGCGGATTTAATTTTACAAATTTAAACAATAACAGGATTATGACAATCTCTGCCAGAAAATCAATGCAGCATGCACCAACTTTAAAATGACAATAGCTTGGAAAGCTGGACAATGAAAATAACGTTTGCATGTAACAATGTCAAGAAAATCATCAATGTGATGCAATTAATGGTTTAGCAGAAAGTAGAAGTTATTTTCTAACTGAGCTTCCTGCCTCTTTGCCAAAGCACATTCCTGACATTTTGCTTCTTCATTGCTATGAACAACACAGAACTCAACACATTGATAAGAACATTGAAACAGGCTACTTAGCCCCTAGAGCCTGTTCCGCCATTCAGTTAGATCATGGCTGATCCGTACCATTTATCAGCCTTTGATCCACAGCCCTTAGTACCCTACCAAACAAAAATCTACTCAATATCATTACTGAAAGTTTCAATTGACCCAACATTTGAAAGAGTGTGTTCCATCTTTCCATGATCCTGTGTGTGAAAAGCATTATCCAATTTCACTCCTCAAAGATCTAATTCTAACTTTAAGATTGTATCCCTTTGTTCCGGACTCCCTGACCATAAGAACATAAGAAACCTGTGCAGGAGTAGGCCATATGGCCACTTGAGCCTGTTCTGCCGTTCAATAAGATCATGGTTGGTCTTCTAGCTCAACTCCACTTTCCTGACTTAGCCCCACATCACTTGATTCCCTAAGTGTCCAAAAATCTAATCGATCACAGTGTTGAATATGCACAATGACTAAGCATTCACAGCCCTCTGGGATAGAGAATTCCAAAGATTCACAACCTTCAGGTGAAGAAATTACTCCTCATCTCAGTCTGAGGTCAGAGGCATCAGCCTCCCAGCATTCACCCTGTTAAGCTGGTTAAGGATTTTACACATTTAAATTACATCACCGCTCATTCTTCTAAACTTCAGAGAACACAGGCACATTCTATTCAATCTCTCCTCATAGACCAACCCTCTCATTCCAACTATCAATCTAGTCAACTTTCACTGCACTCCCTCTAAGGCAAGTATATCCTTCCTTAGATAAGGAAACCAAAACTGTACACAGTACTCAAAGGTGTGGTCTCACCAAAGATCTATCCCATTGAATCTTGACATCATTTTGAGCACCTTGATTAGATCACCCCACAATCTTTTATATTCAAAAGCTTACAAACTATGCCGATAAATTAACTTTTTTAGCCTCAGTATATTTCTAGTAAATCTGTGCTGCACTCCCAAGGCCAGTATATCATTCATGATGTAATATTGCTATTCAAAGCTCTGAAATGATGTGCAAAACGCTGGGAATGTCTTTGGGAAGAAAGGATTCGAGAAACTAAATTTTAATTTACCAATTCACAAACTATTGTCACTTTAAAATTAAGAGCTGCTAATTTAAGAAGTTGTATTCCACACAATTATAATTTGAATGTATTGATTTATTTCCTAACAATTTATTCAGCACTGATGCAGCACTTCTGAACAGTCATCCTCAATTTTCAAATCCATATTAAATTTCCCCATAAGCTACCAAAATGTAAAACAAAATCATTGCTTTACTTTAGGATATTGTCAAGGACAGGGACAGGTGGGTGAATGGTTGGTAGGGGGAAGGAAAGAGGTGGGACAAGCAATAAACCTGCTCCAAGGAGACTCAGGAAACACACAAACAAGGACTGCTGGATCCAGGAGATAATTGTTCTTCTAACTGTTGGACCCAGCGCGTATGCATGTGTAACACGATCAGACACCACTGCCCCCAGCCCTGACTCTTCCAATCTCCCCTGACCTTCCCCACGAGGTCTCCGACCTCCCCACTGTTAGGGTCTGAAGTTCTGTTAATGGATGATAAAGACTTGGTAGTTCAAGATAATAGGGTGAACAGGTGTTGAATGTAGTTAATTGTATTCAAGTGTGTATATATAAGAGCCAGCCAGCACTGGCTGTGGGTGTTGTTTGGAGAGCAGAAGTAAACTCTGTGGCAAGCAATAATCAATCTACACCAAATCATCCTAGTCTCTGTCTTCTTCACAAACAGGCTTGGAAGTTTCTCTAACATAGGTAGCAGAGAATGGCTGCCTGAAAGTGAAAGTTGGAGACTACGATTTGTTCTCGGACAGGAGATTAGAATTGGAGCTTTTTTTCTGAGAAGGCTGTATTAGGAAGTTTTTTTTTTAAGAAAGATGACAAGCCAAGCATAAGGTATCGGGATATGATTTTTCCACTGCTGTTTTGTGAAGCCGAACCTTACGATCAATGGAAGAATGAAGTTGATCTGTGGACACAGGATACATCTTTACCAAAAAGGAAGCAAGGAATAGCCCTTGCACTTTCACTTCCTGCCAGAAGCAAGATCAGGGGTAAAGTGTTCTCGGAGCTAGAGGCTCATTTGGACAATGAGGAAGGTTTGGACAATCTCTTGAAATTTATGCAGAACATTTATATGAAAGATGACTTATCAAGTGCCTGTGATGCATGGTCGGACTTTGATAAATTTAGAAAAATGGATGGTTCTTCCATAGAAGAGTAGATTATGGAGTTTAACTGACTACATGCAAGGTTGCAGCGATTCTGCTTGGAAATTCCTAGATCAGTACTTGCCTTCAAATTGTTGGATTGTGCTAGGATATTGAACATGGATAGGCTCTTGGTATTAACCGGAGTTAGATTCAAAGAAAAAGATAAGTTGCTTGATCAGATGTCTGACGCCCTAAAAACACTTTTGGAAAAACATTCCTTTCCAGCTGCTTTTATGGCGCAGGTAGGCTCTTCAGCAGTGACACTGAAGGTGGAGAATACAATGCCAGCAGCATTTCGGAGCCTCTCAGTAATGCTGCCCAAACGTCAGTACGAAAGGAGAAACACACAAAAGACGAATGAGGATAGAGACCCTTTTGGCAGCTCTAACGATGGCAGGAATTGGGCAATTATGGCAGAAGAATGAATGCCAGGAATAACCAAGGGGTGGTCAACAGGTATTTCTGATGTGACTCAAAGTATCACTATGCGTTGTATTGTCCAAAAAGCAATAACAGGGTTTTTGAGATGACACAATGACGTGAAACGTTCAGAAGGCGAGGATGACGCTACTGATTAATCCGAAGGAATTATGCTGGTCACGAGAAGCTTCAGTCCGGTAAGGAGTGTCTTGAGTTGCAGATTCATTGAATTGTACAGTACTTGACAGGGTGTACGTCCACAGTATGTGGAGTGGACTGGTTAAGGTGTTACATAGATTCTTTAAGTAAGGAAGACTGAAATAAGGTCAAAGAATATGACAGTTCTACCTGTTTCAGGTTTGGGGATGACAACACGTTGGAATCACTAAAAAGAGTGGCAATTCCATGTAAAATAGCAAAGGTAGATCATTTTATTAGTACGGATGCAGCATCCAGTGATATACCTCTGCTGTTAAGTAAACTGTATAAAAAAGGCTCGGATGAAATTGGATATGGAACATGATAAGGCGAATTGTCTTTGGGAAATCTGTAGCTTTGCAGTTCACAGTCAGGATATTATTGTATTCCTTTAGCAAGACCTAACATCTCTAAGTAGGATGTTAAAGAAGTATTAATGGCATCCAGGGTTAGGGATTTAAAGGAGAAAAGGCAAATTATTTCAAAACTACATCGACTGTTTGCACATCCACCTTGTCAGAGGTTGAAGATTCTGTTAAAATGTGCAGGGGTAACAGATAATGACTAGACTAAACTTATCAAAGGTAGTGAAAAATTTGATAACTGTAAAAAAGAAAAATACAGGAAGACGCCATCGCGAACCACAGTGAGTCTCCTATTAACAAGGGACGTAAATGAAACCGTAGCAATGGACTTGAAGGTATGGGATGAAGCCAAAAACATTTTTTCTTCTACACTTTATAGACGCAGCGACTAGATATTCAGTCTGTCTACGGCAATTTACAGAAAAGACAAAGTAATAGTGGACAAGATAATGGAAAGGTGGACAGGATTGGGATTGGGAGCACTGGCTAAGTTTCTAACTGACAATGGAGGAGAATTTGCCAATGATGAGTTCAGGAGTATGTGTGAAAATATGCACATTGTAGCAATGCACACTGCAGTAGAAAGTCCTTTTTAGTAATGGAAATTGAGAGAGAAATCTTGCCGTGATTGACGAAATGCTTCGAAAAATTTTAGCCAACTAGCCAAATTGTACATTGACTGGCGTGGGCAGTACATGCAAAAAACATGCTTCAAATGGTTGGAGGCTAAGGCCCCATCAATTAGTTTATGGCAGGAATCCAAAAATACCTTTGGTCACGTGGGGTCATCCCCTGGCTTTAGAGGGGACTACAATTAGTTCAATTTTTGCAGAACATTTGAATGCCATCCATGCAGGGAGAAGAGCATTTATTAAGGCAGAGGTTTCAGAAAGAATCAGGAGAGCTTTGAGGCATTGGATCAGGCCATCAGAAAAGAATTTTGATACCATGGATATGGTGCATTACAAAAGAGAAGGACAGAGCATGGAGAGACCCAGGAAAAGATATAGGCACTGATGGCAAAATGGTGATTTTGCAACATGGCAACCAACTGTTATAGTACATTCCTCACAGCTTATTGGCACTGATTATACATTGACAGAATCTGAACAAATGATGGACACTGATGCACCACATACTTTGCGTGCACATATGCGGGACCTTTGCGAGCAACAGATTGTGGCAGATAATGGGCGACTGAGAATGGACCAAGTGATAGTGAAGATCCAGATAAGGCCATTTATCCCAAAGGTCAACTAAAAGTTGGGACTAGAGTCACATATATGCCAGAAGGGAATAGTGAATGGAGGGAAGATATGATAAATGTTGCCCGTTAGCCTGGGAATCAAAGAAAATAGAGGATAATTAAAAGCACCTTAGCTGCTGAGACACTTGCACTGATAGAAGCAAGAGATATGGGTATGTATTTGAGTATTTTAAAGGAAATCGTATAAGGGGCAGTCGGAGAAAAAATATTCCTATAGAATGCTACAAAGATAACCATTCTCTCGGGAACAATGTCCATTCGACAAAGTGTCACGGAAAAGAGGTTGAGGATTGATCTGGAGTATAAAAGAAATGTTGGAAAGAAATTTCCAAAATAAAATGGGTTGATGCAAGTTATCAGTTGTTGGATTGTTTTACAAAGAGAGGTGCTTGTTCGACAAAACTGTTTGATGTCCTCAAAGAAGGCCGTCTTGTGTTATAAGTTAGGAAAACATGAAAAAGTTTTTAAGATCGCTTTTTCTTTAAACTAGATTTTTTTAAAGGGGGAATATACAGCATGTTAATGGCGGGTGCTGTTGAAAGGTAATGATAAATGTATTATACAGAAATGTATCATTTTGTTTATTTTTTCATATTTTTTTTTAAAGAAAAAAGGGGGACTCTGTTAGGGTCTGAAATTCTGTTAATGGATGATAAATACCTGGTAGTTCAAGATAATAGGGTGAACAGGTGTTGTGTGTCAATTAATTATATTCAAGTGTCTTTTTATAAAGAGGAGCCAGCCAGCACTGGCTGTGGGTGGTGGTTGGAGAGCAATAAACAATCTCCACCAAAGCATCCTAGTCTCATTGTCTTCATAAACTGGCTTGGAAGTTTCTCTAATACACACCAAACCTGCAATTTCCACCACCCCCCCCACCCCACCCCCACCCAACCCATCACCTCTGCAAACCCACTGCCAATGTGCCCCAAACCACACCAACCCCAGCAACTAAACACAAGAAGGAGCAGATCATATGGCCCATCGAATCTGCTCCACCATTCAATATGACCATGGATGATCTTGGGCTTCAACTTGACTGTTTCCACCCACTCACCATATCCTTTGTTTCCCTGACATCAAAAATCTGTCTATCCCAGCCTTAAATATATTCAACGATGGTGTATCCACAACCCTCTGGGATAGAGAAATCCAAAGATTCACAACTCTTTGAGTGAAGTAATTTAGAGTCACAGTTATATAGCACAGAAACAGGTCCTTCGGCCCATCGTGTCTGCGCTGGTCATCAAGCACCTATCTATTCTAATCCCATTTTCCAGCACTCGGCCCATAGCCATGTATGCCATGGCGTCTCAAGTGCACATCTAAATACTACTAAAATGTTGAGGGTTCCTGCCTCTACCATCCCTTCAGGCAGTGTGTTCCAGATTCCGACCACCCTCTGGGTGAGAAAAACTTTCCTCAAATACCCCCTAAACCTCCTGCCCCTTACCTTAAATCTATGCCCCCTGTTATTGATCCCTCCGCTAAGGGAAAACATTTCTTCCTATCTATCCTATCAATGCCCTTCATAATTTTGTATACCTCAATCAGGTCCCCCCTCAGCCTTCTCTGCTCTAAGGAAGACAACCCTAGGCTATCTAGTCTATCTTCATAGATGAAATGCTCCAGCCTAGGCAACATGCTGGTGAATCTCCTCTGTACACTCAGTGCAATCACCTCCTTCCTATAGTGTGGCGACCAGAATTGTACACAGTACTCCAGCTGCGGCCTAACCAGCATTTTATACAGCTCCATCATAACCTCCCTGCTCTTATATTCTATGCCTCGGCTATTAAAGGCAAGTATTCCATATGCCTTCCTAACCACCTTATTTACCTGTGCTGTTGCCTTCAGTGATCTATGGGCAAGTACACCAAGGTCCCTCTGACCCCCAGTACTTCCTAGGGTCCTACCATCCATTGTATATTCCCTTGCCTTGTTAGTCCTCCCAAAATGCATCACCTCACACTTCTCAGGATTAAATTCTATTTGCCACTGCTCCACCCATCTATATTGTCCTGTAATCTAAGGCTCTCCTCCTCACTATTTACAACACCAATTTTTGTCATCTGCGAACTTATTAATCATACCTCCTATATTCACGTCTAAATCATCAATGTGCAGAATAAATTCTCATCGCAGTCCTAAATGATTGGCCTCTTATTCAGGGATACGCAGCCCCCATTATCGCAAATTGGAAACCAACACCCCCCCACCCCCAAATCGAGCTGTCAATCCCCCGCTGGAATGATTCCCCACCACCCCCCCACCTCCCCCGCCAAGGCCGACCCCCAATCCTCGCGATTAACTCTGGATCTATGCCTGCCACCACCCAACATTGATCCCCAGATCTACTTCTCGATCGACTCTCCCTCCAGTGGATCAACTCCCTCCCCCAACTCCAGGGCTCAGTCCTTTCCAGTTCTGAACTTTATGTTCCTAACTCTTTTCCAACCAAGCTTTATTTTTTATTCATTCATAGGATGACAGCACCATTGGCAAGGCCAGCACCAAGATGCCTTCGAGAATCATAGAAAGTTTAAAACACAGAAAGAGGCTACTTGGCCCATTCTGCCTGTGCCGGCCGAAACCCCTGCAGCTTATGGCACTTCGGTGCATATCCAGACTCCTTTTGACTGAGAGGGTTTCTGCTTCAACTACCTTTTCCAGCATTGAGTTCCAGACCCCCAACCCCCTCTGTGAAAAATCCTTTCCTCATCTTCCCTCCAATTTTTCTACCAATCACTTTTCATCTATGCCCCTAGTCACTGACCTCTCTGCTAAGGTAAATAGGCCCTTCACCTCCACTCTATCCAGGCTCCTCAAAATTTTGTACATTTCAATCAGATCACCCCTCAGCCTTCTCTGTTCCAAGGAGAACAACCCCAGCCTATCCAATCTTTCCTCATAGCTGTATTTTTCCAGTCCTAGCAACATCCTTGTAAATCTCCTCTGCACCCTCTCTAGTGCAATTACATTGTTTCTGTAATGAGGTGACCAAAACTGCACACAGTACTCAAGTTGTGGCCTAAGCAAAGAGTTACACAGTTCCAATATAACCTCTCTGCTGTTATATTCCATTCCTCGGCTAACAAAGGAAAGGATTCTTAACCTTAAAGCTTGTTAACCACCTTATCGACCTGTCCTGCTACCTTCAGAGATCTGTGGACAAGGTGCTGGTGAGCTGCCTTCTTGATCAGCTTCATTTCATATGATGTAGGTACACCCACAGTGCTGTTAGGAAGGGAGTTCCAGGATTTTGATCAAACAGGAATGGTGATATATTTCCAAGTCAGGACAGTGAGTTACTTCAAGGGGAACTTGCAGGTGGTGGTTACTCGCCGCATAGATCCCAGGCTATGACCTACTCTTGTAGCTGCAGTATTTATATGCCTGGTCCAGTTGAGTTTCTGGTCAATGGTGACCCCCAGGATGTTAATTGTGGAGGAATACAGCGATGGTAATGCCATTGATTGTCAAGGGGAGATATTTTTGGTGGCAAACCATCTTTTGTTGGAGATGGTTATTGCCTAGCACTTTGTACGCTGCGAACATTACTTGCCACTAACTAGCCCAAGCCTAAATGTTGTCCAGGTCTTGCTGCATTGAGTCACGTAGAAACATAGAAAGTAGGAGCAGGAGAAGTAGGCCATTCGGCCCTTCAAGCTTGTTCCGCCATTCATTATGATCATAGCTGATCATTCAACTCAGTAACCTGTTCCACTTTCTTCCCATATCCTTTGATCCCTTCTGCCCCAAGAGCAATATCTAATTCCTTCTAGAAAACATAGAATATTTTGGCTTCAACTGCTTTCTGTGGTAACGAATTCCACAAGCTCACCACTCTCTGGGTGAAGAAATTTCTCCTCATCTCAGTCCTGAAATGTTTACTCCTTAGACTATGACCCCTGGGTTCTGGACTCTCCCACCATTGAGAACATCCTTCCTGCATCTACCCTGTCAAGACCTGTTAGAATTTTATAGGCTTCGATGAGATATCCCCTCACTGTTCTGAACTCCAGTGAACATATTCCTAACCAACCCAATCTCTCCTCATGCATCAGTCCCACCATCCCAGGAACAGTCCGGTAAACCTTCGCTGCATTCCCTCAATAGCAAGAATATCCTTCCTCAGATAAGGAGACTAAAACTGTGCACAATATTCCAGGTGTGTCCTCACCAAGGCCCTGTATAATTGCAGCAAGACATCCCTGCCCCTGTACTCTAATCCCCTCGCTATGAAGGCCAATGTACCATTTGCTTTTACCACCTGTTGCACCTGCATGCTTAC
The DNA here is from genome assembly GCF_036365525.1 of Heterodontus francisci. NCBI lineage: Eukaryota > Metazoa > Chordata > Chondrichthyes > Heterodontiformes > Heterodontidae > Heterodontus > Heterodontus francisci. The sequence goes on along the minus strand of NC_090376.1, from coordinate 155,706,885 downwards.
CTTCAGCGACTGGTGTACAAGAACACCCAGGTCTCATTGCATATTCCCCTCTCAGTTTATAGCTGTTCAGATAATTTACATTTTTGTTTTTGCTACCAAAGTGGATAACCTCACATTTATCCACATTATACTGCATCTGCCATGCATTTGCCCACTCACTTAACTTGTCCAAATCACCCTGAAGCCTCTTTGCATCCTCCTCACAACTCTCCCTCCCACCCAGTATTGTCATCTGCAAATTTGGAGATATTACATTTATTTCCCTCATCTAAAACATTAATATATATTGTGAAATACTGGGGTCCTAGCACTGATCCCCACGGTACCCCACTAGTCACTGCCTGCCATTCAGAAAATGACCCATTTATTCCTCGTCTTTGTTTCCTGTCTGCCAACCAATTTTCTATCCTTTGCAATACACTACCCCCAATCCCATGCACTTTAATTTTACACACTAATCTCTTATGTGGGACTTTGTCAAAAGCCTTCTAAAAGTCCAAATAAAACACATCCACTGGCTCCCCCTCATGAACTCTACTAATTACATCCTCAAAGAATTCCAGTAGATTTGTCAAGCATGATTTTCCTTTCGTAAATTCATGCTGACTCTGTTCGATTCTACCACTGTTCTCCAAGTGCTCTGCTATAAAATCTTTGATGGACTCTAGAATTTTCCCTACTACCGACGTCCGGCTGACTGGTCTATAATTCCCTGTTTTCTCTCTACCTCCCTTTTTAAATAGTGGAGTTACATTGGCTACCCTCCAATCTCTTCCAGAGTCTACAGAATCTTGGAAGATGACCACCAGTGCATCCACTATTTCTAAGGCCACTTCCTTAGGTACTCTGGGATGCATACTATCAGGCCCTGGGGATTTATAGGCCTTCAATCGCATCAGTTTCCCCAACACCATTTCGCTACTAATACTGATTTCCTTCAGTGCCCTCCTCTGTCCAAACCCTGTTTTCCCCAAAATTTCTGGTATGATACTTGTGTCCTCCTTTGTGAAGACAGAACCAAAGTGTGCAATTACTTGATCAGCCATTTCTTTGTTTCCCATAATAAATTCCCCTGTTTCTCACTGGAAGGGAACAACATTTGTCTTCACATACCTATAGAAACTTTTACAATCAGTTTTATTTATTGAGAGTTACAGCACTGAAACAGGCCCTTCGGCCCACCGAGTCTGTGCTGACCAAGAACCACCCATTTATACAAACCCTACAATAACCCCCAGAGCTCCAAGCACCCATTTAAGCAAGACTACACCTTCTGGCAGGGCAGGGATCCTGAAGAACCAAGACAGCATGGAGTGGGCTTCGCCATCAGAAACTCCTTGCTCAGCATGATAGAGCCTCCCTCAAATGGCTCGGAACGCATACTGTCCATCCGACTGCTCACCACCTCTGGTCCAGTACACCTACTCAGCATCTATGCTCCAACACTCTGCTCCCCACATGAAGCTAAAGACCAGTTCTATGAGGAACTCCATAACTTCATTAGCAGCATCTCCAACACCGAACACCTGTTCCTGCTGGGGGACTTTAATGCCAGGGTTGGGGCCGACCATGACTCATGGCCCTCCGGCCTTGGGCGCTATGGCGTTGGAAGGATGAATGAGAACAGGCAGAGACTGCTTGAGTTGTGTATCTATCATAACCTCTGCATCACCAACTCGTTCTTTCACACTAAACCCTGTCACCAGGTTTCATGGAGGCACCCAGGATCGCGTCGTTGGCACCAGCTAGACCTCATCGTCACAAGGCGAGCCTCCTTAAACAGTGTTCAAATCACACGTAGCTTCCACAGTGCGGACTGCGACACCGACCATTCCCTGGTGTGCAGCAAGGTCAGACTCGGACCAAAGAAGTTGCATCATTCCAAGCAGAAGGGCCACCCGCGCATCAACACGAGCAGAATTTCTCATCCACAGCTGTTACAAAAATTTCTAAATTCACTTGTAACAGCCCTTCAAAACACTCCCACAGGGGATGCTGAGACCAAGTGGGCCCACATCAGAGATGCCATCTATGGGTCAGCTTTGACCACTTATGGCAAACGTGCGAAGAGAAATGCAGACTGGTTTCAATCTCACTTTGAAGAGCTGGAACCTGTCATAGTCGCTAAGCGTACTGCACTGCTGAACTACAAGAAAGCCCCCAGCGATTTAACATCCGCAGCACTTAAAGCAGCCAGAAGCACTGCACAAAGAACAGCCAGGCGCTGCGCAAATGACTACTGGCAACACCTATGCAGTCGTATTCAGCTGGCCTCAGACACCGGAAGGATCAGTGGAATGTATGATGGCATTAAGAGAGCTTTTGGGCCAACCATCAAGAAGATCACCCCCCTCAAATCTAAATCAGGGGACATAATCACTGACCAACGCAAACAAATGGACCGCTGGGTTGAGCACTACCTAGAGCTGTACTCCAGGGAGAATGTTGTCACTGAGACTGCCCTCAATGCAGCCCAGCCTCTACCAGTCATGGATTAGCTGGACGTACAGCCAACAAAATCGGAACTCAGTGATGCCATTGATTCTCTAGCCAGTGGAAAAGCCCCTGGAAAGGACAGCATTACCCCTGAAATAATCAAGAGTGCCAAGCCTGCTGTACTCTCAGCACTACATGAACTGCTTTGCCTGTGCTGGGACGAGGGAGCAGTACCTCAGGACATGCGCGATGCCAATATCCATCACCCTCTATAAAAACAAAGGTGACCGCGGTGACTGCAACAAGTACCGTGGAATCTCCCTGCTCAGCATAGTGGGGAAAGTCTTTGCTCAAGTCGCTTTAAACAGGCTCCAGAAGCTGGCCGAGCGCGTCTACCCTGAGGCACAATGTGGCTTTCGTGCAGAGAGATCGACCATTGACATGCTGTTCTCCCTTCGTCAGATACAGGAGAAATGCCGCGAACAACAGATGCCCCTCTACATTGCTTTCATTGATCTCACCAAAGCCTTTGACCTCGTCAGCAGACATGGTCTCTTCAGACTACTAGATAAGATCGGATGTCCACCAAAGCTACTAAGTATCATCACCTCATTCCATGACAATATGAAAGGCACAATTCAACATGGCGGCACCTCATCAGACCCCTTTCCTATCCTGAGTGGCATGAAACAGGGCTGTGTTCTCGCACCCACACTTTTTGGGATTTTCTTCTCCCTGCTGCTTTCACATGCGTTCAAGTCTTCTGAAGGAGTTTTCCTCCACATAAGATCTGGGGGCAGGTTGTACAACCTTGCACGTCTAACAGCGAAGTCCAAAGTACGGAAAGTCCTCATCAGGGAACTCCTCTTTGCTGACGATGCTGCTTTACCATCTCACACTGAAGAGTGCCTGCAGAGTTTCATCGACCAGGTTTGCGGCTGCCTGCAATGAATTTGGCCTAACCATCAGCCTCAAGAAAACAAACATCATGGGGCAGGACGTCAGAAATGCTCCATCCATCAATATTGGCGACCACGCTCTGGAAGTGGTTCAAGAGTTCACCTACCTAGGCTCAACTATCACCAGTAACCTGTCTCTAGATACAGAAATCAACAAGTGCATGGGAAAGGCTTCCACTGCTATGTCCAGACTGGCCAAGAGAGTGTGGGGAAAATGGCGCACTGACACGGAACACAAAGACCCGAGTGTATCAAGCCTGTGTCCTCAGTACCTTGCTCTATGGCAGCGAGGCCTGGACAACGTGAATGATATGAGGACAGATAAAGTCCCCGGGGCCAGACGGGTTATACCCAAGGATATTACGGGAAGTGAGGGAAGAGATTGCTGCGCCTTTTGCAATTATCTTTGCATCCTCACTGTCCACTGGAGTAGTACCAGATGATTGGATGGTGGCAAATGTTGTTCCCTTGTTCAAGAAGGGGAATCGGGATAACCCTGGGAATTAGAGACCAGTCAGTCTTACGTCGGTAGTGGGAAAATTATTGGAGAGGATTCTGAAAGACAGGATTTATGATTATTTGGAAAAGCATGGTTTGATTAGAGACAGTCAGCATAGGTTTGTGAGGGGCAGGTCATGCCTCACCAGCCTTATTGAATTCTTTGAAGATGTGACAAAACACATTGATGAAGGAAGAGCAGTGGATGTGGTGTATATGGATTTTAGCAAGGCGTTTGATAAAGTTCCCCATGGTAGGCTCATTCCGAAAGTAAGGAGGCATGGGATTCAGGGAAAGTTGGCTGTCTGGATACAGCATTGGCTGGCCCATAGAAGACAGAGGGTGGTAGTAGATGGAAAGTATTCAGCATGGAGCTCGGTGACCAGTGGTGTTCCGCAGGGATCTGTTCTGGGACCTCTGCTCTTTGTGATTTGTATAAATAACTTGGATGAGGAAGTGGAAGGCTGGGTTAGCAAGTTTGCCGATGACACGACGGTTGCTGGAGTCGTGGATAGTGTGGAAGGCTGTTGTCGGTTGCAACAGGACATTGACAGGATGCAGAGCTGGGCTGAGAAGTGGCAGATGGAGTTCAACCTGGAAAAGTGTGAAGTGATTCATTTTGGAAGGTCGAATTTGAATGCGGAATACAGGCTTAAAGACAGGATTCTTGGTAGTGTGGAGGAACAGAGGGATCTTGGGGTCCAAGTCCACAGATCCCTCAAAGTTGCCACCCAAGTTGATAGGGTTGTTAAGAAGGCTTATGGTGTGTTGGCTTTCATTAACGGGGATTGAGTTTAAGAGCCGCGAGGTTATACAGCAGCTCTATAAGGCCCTGGTTCGACCACACGGAATATTGTGTTCAGGTCTGGTCGCCTCATTTTAGGAAGGATGTGGAAGCTTCAGAGAGGGTGCAGAGGAGATTTACCAGGATGCTGCCTGGACTGGAGGGCATGTCCTACCAAGAAACATTGAGGGAGCTCGGGCTTTTCTCACTGGAGCGAAGAAGGATGAGAGGTGACTTGATAGAGGGGTACAAGATGATGAGAGGCATTGATCGAGTGGATAGTCAGAGACTTTTTCCCAGGGTGGAAAGGGCTATCACCAGGGGGCATAATTTTAAGGTGATTGGAGGAAGGTTTTGGGGAGATGTCAGAGGTAGGTTCTTTACACAGAGTGGTGGGTGCGTGGAATGCGCTGCCAGCAGTGGTGGTAGAAGCAGATGCATTAGGGACATTTAAGCGACTCTTGGATAGGTACATGGATGATAGTAGAATGAAGGGTAGGTAGTTAGTTTGACCTTAGAGTAGGTTAAAGGTTCGGCACAACATCGTGGGCCAAAGGGCCTGTACTGTGCTGTACTGTTCTATGTTCTAACGTATGTCAGCCAAGAGCGACGTCTCAATTCATTCCATCTTCACTGCCTCCGGAGAATACTTGGCATCAGGTGGCAGGACCGTATATCCAACACAGAAGCCCTCAAGGCGGCCAACAGCCCCAGCTTATACACACTACTGAGTCAGCTGTGCTTGGGATGGCTTGGCCATGTGAGCCGCATGGAAGATGGCAGGATCCCCAAAGATACATTGTACAGCGAGCTCGCCACCGGTATCAGACCCACCGGCCGTCCATGTCTCCGCTTCAAAGACGTCTGCAAACGCAACATGAAGTCCTGTGACATTGATCACAAGTCGTGGGAGTCAGTTGCCAGGGTTCGCCAGAGCTGGTGAGCAGTCATTAAGGCGGGGCTAAAGTGTGGCGAGTCGAAGAGACTTAGCAGTTGGCAGGAAAAAAGACAAAAGCACAAGGGGAGAGCCAACTGTATAACAGCCCCGACAATCAAATTTTTCTGCAGCAGCTGTGGAAGAGCCCGTCACTCTAGAATTGGCCTTTATAGCCACTCCAGGCGCTGCTCCACAAACCACTGACCACCTCCAGGCGCTCACCCATTGTGTCCCAAGACAATGAGACCAAAGAAAGACAGTAATCCCATATTCTCTACCACCTACCTACACTAGGGGCAATTTACAATGGCCAATTTACCTATCACCTGTAAGTCTTTGGCAGTGGGAGGAAACCGGAGCACCCGGTGAAAACCCACGTGGTCACAGGGAGAACTTGCAAACTCCACACAGGCAGTACCCAGAATTGAACCCGGGATCCTGGAACTGAGACTGCGGTGCTAACCACTGCGCCACTGTGCCGCCCATGTTCCCCACCAGCTGACTCTCTTACTCTTTTCCCCTTCTTAATCAATCCCTTGGTCCTCCTTTTGAATTGTAAACTGCTCCCAATCCTCAGGTCAGCTGTTTTTTCTGGCAAATTTGTATGCCTTCTCCTTGGATCTAAGGCTATCTCTAATTTCCCTTGTGAACAGTTACGAATTGCTTTTGAGAGAGCAAGTGAGGCTGATGTGTTAATGCAATGGATCTCACCACAACACAATGACTTCAATGAATGGACTGGAAAAAAAATCAAGGAAACCATATCTGATGAATAATTTTAAGTCAAACATCTTATATACTCTAATTGAGTATTGCTAAAAATAGGGTCAGAGTCGTACAGCATAGAAACAGGCCCTGCGGCCCACCGCGTCCATGCCAACCATAATGCTTATGTACACTAATCCCACCTGCCTGCATTAATTCCATATCCCTCTATGCCTTGCTCATTCAACTACCTGTCCAGATGCCTCTTAAGTGTTGCTACTGTTCTTGCCTCCACCACCTCCTCAGGCAGCTCAATCCAGATACCCACTATTATTTGTGTGAATAATTTACCCCTTTGATCCCCTTTGAACCTCCTCCCTCTCACCTTAAATCTATGCCCTCTAGTTTTAGTCACCCCTGCCATGGGAAACAGACTCTGGCTATCTATGCCCCTCCGAATTTTATATACCTCTATCATGTCCCCTCTCAGCCTCCTTCGCTCCAAGGAAAACAGATCCAGCCTATCCAATCTCTCAAGCCCTCCAAACCAGGCAACATCCTTGTGAATCTTTTCTGCACCCTCTCTAGCTTAATCACATCTTTCCTGTAGTGCGACGACCAGAACTGCACACAGTACTCCAAATGCGGCCTAACCAACATTATGTACAACTGTAACATGACATCCCAACTCTTGTACTCAATGCCTCGGCCGATGAAGGCAAACATGCCATACGCCTTCTTCACCACCCTGTCTACCTGTGTTGCCACTTTCAGGGAACTGTGTACTTGCATCCCAAGGTCTCTCTGCTCAACAGCACTCCCCAGGGCCCTGTATATGTCCTACCCTGGTTTAACTTCCCAAAATGCATCACTTCACACTTGTCTGCGTTGAATTCCATTTGCCAATCCCTTTCCCACTTTCCCAGTTAATCTATATTCTGTTGTAACTTTTTGACAACCTCCTTCACTGTCCACTCTTCCACCAATTTTGGTGGCATTTGCAAACTTACTAATCATGTCCCCCACATTCACATCCAAGTCATTAATATATATGACAAACAGAGGGCCCAGCACCGATCCCTGTCGCACACCACTGGTCAACGACCTCCAATCTGAAAAACAACCCTCCACTACCACCCTCTGCCTCCGATTCACCAAGCCATTTTTGTATCCAAGTGGCTAGCTCATCCTGGATCCCATGCATTCGAACCTTCTGGACCAGCCTACCATGCGGGACAACGTCCTCGTCAATCCTCTTGGTCATCTCCTCGAAAAACTCAATCAAATTCATGAGACATGATTTCCCAAACACAAAGCCATGCTGACTATTCCTAATCAGACCTTGCCTTGCCAAATGCACACAAATCCTGTCTCTCAGAATCCCTTCCAATAACTTTCCCACCACTGATGTAAGGCTCACCGGCCTGTTCCCTGGCTTATCCCTGCTGCCCTTCTTAAATAAAGGCACAACATTAGCTGTCCTCCAGTCTTCCAGTACCTCACCCGTGGCTAATGATACAAAAATCTCTGCCGGAGCCCCAGCATTCTCCTCCCTTGCTTCCCATAGCATCCTAGGATACACCTGGTCAGGCCCTGAGGATTTATCCACCTTAATGCTCTTCAAAACCTCCAACACCACCTTCTTTGTAATATTGATATGCTCCAGGATATCGCTGTTCCCTCCCTTGAACTCATTAGCTTCCATGACCTTCTCCACAGTAAATACGGACGAGAAATATTCATTTAAGACCTCGTCCATTTCCTGTAGCTCCACACAGATTGCCACACTGATCCTTAAGGCGACCTACTCTCTCCCTAGCTATCTTTTTACTCTTAATATATTTACAAATCTTTTAGAATTCTCCTTTTATCTTATCTGCCAGAGAAATCTCATGGCCCCTTTTTGCCCTCCTAATTTCCTCCTTAAGTGTACTCCTACAACCCCCTTACTCCGAGGGACTCGCTCGATCCCAGCTGCCTAAACCTGACTTATGCCTCCTTCTTTGTCCTGACCAGACCCTCAATATCCCTCGTCAACCAAGGTTCCCTAAACTTGCCAGCCTTGCCCTTCCATCTAACAGGAACATGCCAGCCCTGAACTCTTCCTATCTCACTTTTAAAAGCCTCCCACTTGCCAGAAATCCCTTTACCTGTAAACAGCCTCTCCCATTCAACTTTTGAGAGTTCCTGTCTGATGCCATCGAAATTAGCCTTTCCCCAATTTAGGACTTCAACCTGAGGACCAGTCCTATCCTTTTCCATAACTATCTTGAAGCTAACAGAGTTATGGTCACTGGTCCCAAAGTGCTCCCCCACTGACACATCAACCACCTGCCCATCCTCATTTCCTAAGAGGAGGTAGAGTTTCGGGAGTTTGGAAGATTAGCAAGCAGGACCTCAAGGGTAGTAATCTCTGGATTACTCCCAAGGTCATGTGCTAGTGAGTATAGAAATTGGAGAATGCAGCAGACGAATGTGTGGCTCGAGAGATGGTGCAGGAGGGAGGGCTTCAGATTTCTGGTCCATTAGGACTGGTTCTGGGGAAGTTGGGACCTGAACAAACTGGACAGCCTACACCTGAACAGGACTGGGACAAATATCCTTGCAGGATGGTTTACCAGTGCTATTAGGGATAGTTTAACCTAGATTGGCAGAGGGATGAGAACCTGAGGCCAGTTTCAGATAGGACAATTTCAGGCCAGGGAATGGAAGGCAGAAAATTAGCGAGTGACCCAGAAAGACAGAAGAAACAAAGGTTTAAAAAGTGTGCAGCTCAGGAATTTGGCAGTGTTCATAGGTATTTATTTAAATGCAAGGAGTATAGTCAATAAAGCCAATGAGCTGAGGGCACAGACACGTGGCAACACTATGATTGTTGCTGTAACGGAAACTTGGCTTAAAGTGGGGCAAGAATGGCAATTTCCACATCCCTGGATATAGAGTTTTCAGGCGGGATAAAAAAGGAGGGGGTGTAGCATTATTGGTTAAGGAATCAATAACAGCTGTGAGGTGGGTTGATATGCTAAATGAATCATCAAATGAGGCCATTTGGGTGGAGATCAGAAATAAAGAAAAGGGGCAGCCACACTACTAGGAGTATACTATAGACCCCCAAATTTTGAGAGGGAGATCGAGGAACAAATATGTAGGCAAATTTCTGACTGTAAAAACTATAGGGCAATAATAGTTGGGGATTTCAACTACCGTACTATCAACTGGGATAAATCAGTGTGAAGAGCACAGAAGGCACAAAATTCTTGAACTGCATTCATGAGAACTTTTTTAGCCAGCATGTAACAAGCCCAACAAGAGGGGGTGCAATTCTAGATTTAGTCTTTGGTAATGAAGCTGGGCAAGTAGATGAAGCAATAGTGGGTGACCATTTTGGAGACAGTGATCAAAATAGTTTTAGCATAATCATGGAAAAGGTCAAAAATAACCCAAGAGTTAAAGTTCTAAATTGGGGGAAGGCAAATTTTACAAAACTGAGCGACGATCTAGCGAAAGTGGACTAGACACAGCTACTGGAAGGAAAATCAGTGGGAGGCATTCAAAAGCGAGATTCTACAGGCACAGTGCAGGAATGTCCCCACAAGGATAAAGGGTGGCACTGCCACATCTAGAGCCCCCTGGTTAACTAGAGGCTTAGAATATGCTGAAGCAGAAAAAGAAAGCTTATGACGATCACAAAAAACTTAACACTTTAGAAAGCCGAGAGGAGTATAGAAAGTGCAGAAGTGAAGTAAAAGAGGAAATTAGAAAAGCAAAGAGAGGACATGAAAAAATATTGGCAGGTAAGACTGAGGAAAACCCAGAGATGTTTTATCAGTACATTAAGAGCAAGAGGAGAACTAAGGAAAGGATAGGGCCTACAGGGGAACTTGCACGTGAATGCAGGTGATGTGCGCAGGGTTCTTAACGAATTTTTTGCCTCTGACTTCACAAAGGATAGGGGGATGATGCAGACATTGTACTAAAAGAGGAGTGGGAAATATTAAACGATTAGCATAATGAGAGTAGTACTAGAGGGTCTGACATCCTTGAAAGTGGATAAATCACCAGGGCTGGATGGATTGCATCCCAGTTGTTAAAGGACGCCAGGGAGAAACTAGTGGATGGCTGAGGATCGGAACGTGATACCATTGTTTAAAAAGGGTGCAAGGCATTGGCCAAATAATTATAGGCCGGTCAGTCTGACCTCGGTGGTGGGTACATTAGTAGAATCAATTCTGAGGGACAGGATAAATTGCCACTTAGAAAGGCACAGACTGATCACGGATAGTCAGCATGGATTTTTTTTTTTATAAAGAGAAAGTCATCTCTTACTAACTTAATTGAATTCTTTGAGGAAGTAACAAGGAGGATCGATGAGGGTTGTGCAGTGGATGTGGTCTACATGGATTTTAGCAAGGCATTTGACAAGGTTCCACATGGCAGACTAGTCAGTAAAATGAAAGTCCATGGGATAGAGGGGAATGTGGCAGCTTGGATCCAAAATTGGCTGTGACAGGAAGCAAAGGGTAGTAGTCAGTTATACAGCACAGAAACAGGCCCTTCGGCCCATCGTGTCTGTGCCAGCCATACAGCACCCAACTATTCTAGTCGACAGATGTTTGTGAATGGGAAAGTTGTTTCCAGTCATAATGCACTTAGGGAGGACAAATAAAGCGAGGGAAAAGACAATAAACAGGAGGATATTGAGAGGGGTAGAAGAAGTGAGAGACTTTGGAGTGCATGTCCACAGGCCCGTAAAGATGGCAGGACAGGTAGATAAAGTGGTGAAGAAGGCATAGGGAATGCTTTCCTTTATTGGCCGAAGTATAGAATACAAAACCAGGGATGTCATGCTGGAACTGTATAAAACGCTGGTTTGGCCACAGTTGGAGTATTGCGTACAGTTCTGGTCGCCACGTTACAGGAACGACAGAGTTGCTGTGGAGAGAGTGCAGAGCAGATTTACAAGAATGTTGCCAGGGCTTGAAAGCTGCAGCTATGAGGAAAGATTACATAGGCCAGGGTTGTTTTCCTTTGAAAACAGGAGACCGAGGGGGAACTTAATTGACAAAATTACGAGGGGTCTAGATAGAGTAGACAGGAAGGACCTGTTTTCCCCTCGCAGAGAGGTCAATTATCAGGGGGCACAGATTTAAGGTGATTGGTAGAAGGATTAGAGAGGACATGAGGAAAACCTTTTTCACCCAGAGGGCAGTGGGTGTCTGGAATTTGCTGCCAGGAATGGTGGCGGAGGCAGAAATCTTCAATTCTTTTAAAAGTACCTGGATATGCACCCGAAGTGCTGTAACCTGGAAGACTATGGATCAGGTGCTGGAAGGTGGAATTAGATTAAGCAGCTAGTTTTCAGCCGGCACAGGCATGACTGGCTAAATGGCCTGCTTTTGTGCTGTAATTTTTCTGTCATTCTATGGTTCTAAGAGAGAATTTATGACTTGGCATGTGATTTGTTTCTGGAAGGTTTTGCTTTCATTTTGAACTGTTTACAAGCAGGTTTGGACTAAAGTAGGCAATTGGAATTTGATTTGGACCTGCCAGGAGATCAGAAGAAGAAGCAGACAATTATTAGTTCTCTGTAAAGAATCTTAGCTCTTGAAAAGAAAAAACTTGTATGAAATGATACTGTTGCCTCCTGCATTTTCAAAGAAACCCTGAATTTGCAGAAATCTTGCATCTTTAAAAAGGACTTCTACATCCAATGTGGAACCTGTTGCTCCACCCTGATGCAAGATCTAAGTGAAGCCTTCGACAGTTGAATTTCTTTGCCTACCCAATACAGACTGTTCATCAACCTCACCTGGAAAGACTTCGAGTGGCATCCAACTATTTGACTTTGGGACACCTTACCAAACCAAAGAAATTCCTTCCAGATCATTGCAGTCTAAGTTTTTTTTTTAATCCTTCTATTCCTTTGAAACTGCTGTAAACCAAAATCCATTTTTTTCCCGGTTAACCAGTTTTTGGATGTAGGTACCAGTGCGTGAGGACCAGAGAAAAAATAAAGAGCTTTATAGATATTCATGTGTATATATATTTACTTCATTACTGGTTAAGACTTGGTTTTATAATAAATGGTTAATTCTGTTGTTTATTAAAGAAACCTTGTTAGTGTTTTATTCTGGGGGCAAAGAGTATCTAATTGGCTTTCGGTAGATGGGAAAATTTATGTATATTGTCATGGAACTGTAAATATTTTCCTCCTCTGATTAAAACAGAAGTTTTGGATTTCTGGGGGCATAGTGTGCCACAGCTACATTTTGTTATGTAGGCAACAGCAGGAGCGAGAGAGGGGTCACATGGTATTTTGATTTGACTGTAACATTGGCAAAAACCGTTCTGAACCTGCAAATAGTAAAGTGTGCTACTGGAGAAAAGAGCTGTCTATTCTATCACAGCAGAAATTCTACAAGGAGCAACAGGCCAAGTTAATTGCCTAAGGTAAGAAAAAGCTTTTTTTTTTTAAGAGACCATTTTGTATTGCTGAAGATAGCAAAACACCTTTTCTTTACTTCCAAACCAGGAAGTATTTGCTTCAAGATTGAATCTCTCTTGCCTGATTGTATTTTCTGGAATTCGCTGGTGGTCCTGATGTCTGCTGCAGCCGAAGAGTTTGAATGCCGATCAAAAACAGACTGTTTAATCAAATCTGTGTGAAGACTTAAAGAAGCATTTGATCATTTCTACATTAGAATACTCACCAATCGTGAACGTAGCCCACAAAGACTTTATTTATTTATTCTTAAACAGCTAATTTTAAAAACACCACTTTTAAAACCGGTTAACTACTGCTATCTTTGAATGTGAGAGAGAGAATGGGGGAGTTAGATTAAAATAAGTTACTAGATTTTTAGACATAGGTTTATCTTAAAACTAAATCTTAAACTTTAATAGTTCATTTGTTGTCTGAAGATACCTGGTTTGATCGGTTTTTATTCTGGGGGGGTTACTTCTTTTGGGCCTCCTTATCTCGAGAGACAATGGATACGTGCCTGGAGGTAGTCAGTGGTTTGTGAAGCAGCGCCTGGAGTGGCTATAAAGGCCAATTCTGGAGTGACAGGCTCTTCCACAGGTGCTGCAGAGAAATTTGTTTGTCGGGGCTGTTGCACAGTTGGCTCTCCCCTTGCGCCTCTGTCTTTTTTCCTGCCAACTACTAAGTCTCTTCGACTCGCCACAATTTAGCCCTGTCTTTATGGCTGCCCGCCAGCTCTGGCGAATGCTGGCAACTGACTCCCACGACTTGTGATCAATGTCACACGATTTCATGTCGCGTTTGCAGACGTCTTTATAACGGAGACATGGACGGCCGGTGGGTCTGATACCAGTGGCGAGCACGCTGTACAATGTGTCTTTGGGGATCCTGCCATCTTCCATGCGGCTCACATGGCCAAGCCATCTCAAGCGCCGCTGACTCAGTAGTGTGTATAAGCTGGGGGTGTTGGCCGCTTCAAGGACTTCTGTGTTGGAGATATAGTCCTGCCACCTGATGCCAAGTATTCTCCGAAGGCAGCGAAGATGGAATGAATTGAGACATCGCTCTTGGCTGGCATACGTTGTCCAGGCCTCGCTGCCGTAGAGCAAGGTACTGAGGACACAGGCCTGATACACTCGGACTTTTGTGTTCCGTGTCAGTGCGCCATTTTCCCCACACTCTCTTGGCCAGTCTGGACATAGCAGTGGAAGCCTTACCCATGCGCTTGTTGATTTCTGCATCTAGAGACAGGTTACTGGTGATAGTTGAGCCTAGGTAGGTGAACTCTTGAACCACTTCCAGAGCGTGGTCGCCAATATTGATGGATGGAGCATTTCTGACATCCTGCCCCATGATGTTCGTTTTCTTGAGGCTGATGGTTAGGCCAAATTCATTGCAGGCAGACGCAAACCTGTCGATGAGATACTGCAGTCACTCTTCAGTGTGAGATGTTAAAGCAGCATAGTCAGCAAAGAGGAGTTCTCTGATGAGGACTTTCCGTATTTTGGACTTCACTCTTAGACGGGCAAGGTTGAACAACCTGCCCCCTGATCTTGTGTGGAGGAAAATTCCTTCTTCAGAGGATTTGAACGCATGTGAAAGCAGCAGGGAGAAGAAAATCCCAAAAAGTGTGGGTGCGAGAACACAGCCCTGTTTCACACCACTCAGGATAGGAAAGGGCTCTGATGAGGAGCCACCATGTTGAATTGTGCCTTTCATATTGTCATGGAATGAGGTGATGATACTTAGTAGCTTTGGTGGACATCCGATCTTGTCTAGTAGTCTGAAGAGACCACGTCTGCTGACGAGGTCAAAGGCTTTGGTGAGATCAATGAAAGCAATGTAGAGGGGCATCTGTTGTTCACGGCATTTCTCCTGTATCTGACGAAGGGAGAACAGCATGTCAATGGTCGATCTCTCTGCACGAAAGCCACAGTGCCCCAGGGTAGACGCGCTCGGCCAGCTTCTGGAGCCTGTTCAGAGCGACTCGAGCAAAGACTTTCCCCACTATGCTGAGCAGGGAGATTCCACGGTAGTTGTTGCAGTCACCGCGGTCACCTTTTGTTTTTATAGAGGGTGATGATGTTGGCATCGCGCATGTCCTGGGGTACTGCTCCCTCATCCCAGCACAGGCATAGCAGTTCATTTAGTGCTGAGAGTATAGCAGGCTTGGCACTCTTGATTATTTCAGGGCTAATGCTGTCCTTCCCAGGGGCTTTTCCGCTGGCTAGGGAATCAATAGCATCACTGAGTTCCGATTTGGTTGGCTGTATGTCCAGCTCATCCATGACTGGTAGAGGCTGGGCTGCATTGAGGGCAGTCTCAGTGACAGCATTCTCCCTGGAGTACAGTTCTAGGTAGTGCTCAACCCAGCGGTCCATCTGTTTGCGTTGGTCAGTGATTGTGTCCCCTGATTTAGATTTGAGGGGGGCGATCTTCTTGATGATTGGCCCAAGAGCTCTCGTCATGCCATCATACATTCCTCTGATGTTTCCGGTGTCAGAGGCCAGCTGAATATGACTGCATAGGTGTTGCCAGTAGTCGTTTGCGCAACGCCTAGCTGTTCTTTGTGCAGTACTTCTGGCTGCTTTTAAGTGCTGCGGATGTTAAATCGCTGGGGGCTTTCTTGTAGTTCAACAGTGCAATGCGCTTAGCGGCTATGACCGGTTCCAGCTCTTTATTATGAGATTGAAACCAGTCTGCATTTCTCTTCGCACTTTTGCCGTAGGTGGTCAAAGCTGACTCATAGATGGCGTCTCTGATGTGGGCCCACTTGGTCTCAGCATCCCCTGTGGGAGTGTTTTGAAGGGCTGTTACAAGTGAATTTAGAAATTTTTGTAACAGCTGTGGGTGAGAAATTCTGCTCGTGTTGATGCGCGGGTGGCCCTTCTGCTTGGAATGTTTAGTTTTAGTTTAGAGATACAGCACTGAAACAGGCCCTTCGACCCACCGAGTCTGTGCCGAACATCAACCACCCATTTTATACTAATCCTACACTAATCCCACATTCCTACCACATCCCCACCTGTCCCTATATTTCCCTACCACCTACCTATACTCGGGGCAATTTATAATGGCCAATTAACCTATCAACCTGCAAGTCTTTGGCATGTGGGAGGAAACCGGAGCACCCGGAGGAAACCCATGCAGACACAGGGAGAACTTGCAAACTCCACACAGGCAGTACCCAGAATTGAACCCGGGTCGCTGGAGCTGTGAGGCTGCGGTGCTAACCACTGCGCCACTGTGCCGCCCAATGATGCAACTTCTTTGGTCTGAGTCTAACCTTGCTGCACACTAGGGAGTGGTCAGTGTTGCAGTCCGCACTGTGGAAGCTGCGTGTGATTTGAACACTGTTTAAGGAGGCCCGCCCTGTGACAATGAGGTCTAGCTGGTGCCAACGACGTGATCTTGGGTGCCTCCATGAAACCTGGTGACAGGGTTTAGTGTGAAAGAACGAGTTGGTGATGCAGAGGTTATGATAGGTACACAACTCAAGCAGTCTCTGCCCGTTCTCATTCATCCTTCCAACGCCATAGCGCCCAAGGCAGGAGGGCCATGAGTCATGGTCGGCCCCAACCCTGGCATTAAAGTCCCCCAGCAGGAATAGGTGTTCGGTGTTGGGATGCTGCTAATGATATGGAGTTGTTCATGGAACTGGTCTTTAGCTTCATGTGGGGAGCAGGGTGTTGGAGCATAGATGCTGAGTAGGTGTACTGGACCAGAGGTGGTGAGCAGTCGGATGGACAGTATGCGTTCCGAGCCATTTGAGGGAGGCTCTATCATGCTGAGCAAGGAGTTTCTGATGGCGAAGCCCACTCCATGCTGTCTTGGTTCTTCAGGATCCCTGCCCTGCCAGAAGAAGGTGTAGTCTTGCTCTGCTAGAGAGCCACTCGCGGGGAGGCGAGTCTCCTGAAGTGCTGCAATGTTCACATTGAATCTACTGAGCTCGTTGTTAATGATGGCGGTCTTCCGAGAATCGTTGATTTGTGTAAGGTCTTCCGACAGGCCAGGACACATAGTTCTGACGTTCCAGCTTGCAAAGCGAAGGGCTGGTACCTTCTTTCCTTTTTTCATGTTGTTTGGTGCGGTGTATCAGTCCACCTTTCGGGCAATGACCCTGAGCTCCAAGCACCCATTGAAGCAGGCAGACTGTGGCGGGACAGAACCTTGTTGACCGGGGGCTGCCCGGTTTGAGGCGGGCGGTAGCTGTCCAGTGAGGTGCAATGACCTCTCCCACCGACAAAGGCAACCCGTGGCGCCCAGTTTCTACGCCAATTTATCTGGACTTATAACCCATAACTGCTGCCTTCCGTGTTGTTTTAGTCGCTGTGAAGCAACTATGGAGTGACCTCTCCATGGCGCATGCCTTGGCAAATTTATGGAGGTTGAGAGTTGCCCAGTCGTCTACTACAGTGTTTAATTTAGATATTTTCCAGTTGGGTGGGAAAGCTTTAATAATATGTGGAGTGACAGGACTGAATGGACAGTGCATTGCTCCCGCCTCAGCCGTAACAATATGCTGCGATCTGTGGAGAAGTGGGATTGAATTAACAGTGCACTCTTCAAGCCTCAGTCGTAACACTACAAGAACTCTAACGATTCCAATTGCAATCAGGAGTGTGGAACGTTAAATGTCACTACTAACAAACCAGTATACTTACAGTGTAGCTCAGGAAAACTGGAAGGTTAAAGGCAAGGGCTGAGACAGTGACACTTGGTTCCCAGGGGATGGGACTAACTATTGGCGTCTGACCTTCCTTAGCAGCAGTGTTGCCAAGGGATGTTTCTACAGTTACAGAAATGAGCCAGAATGCTGAACAGTGAGTGTTTTAACCTCGTGTACAAACCAGGGGCCAACCCAGGTGACCCAGGGGTTGGGAGATGTGTGATCTGACAAGGGATGGCCATGGGAAATGAAGAGGGAGGGGTACACTGTGACAGAGATGGGTGAGTGGAAGATCTGCCCATCCTTGTTGTTAATTTATGAACTGTCTAGTGTATTGTTTCCAGTGGGGGAGCATTTGGGCAGCACAGTGGTGCAGTGGTTACCACTGCAGACTCGCAGCTCCAGCGACCTGGGTTCAGTTCTAGGTACTGCCTGTGCAGAGTTTGCAAGTTCTCCCTGTGTCTGCATGGGTTTCCGCTGGGTGCTTCGGATTCCTCCCACAGCCAAAGACTTGCAGGTTGATAGGTAAATTGCCCGTTGTAAATTGCCCCTAGTGTAGGTAGGTGGTAGGAGAATGGTGGGGATGTGGTAGAGAATATGGAGTTAATGTAGGATTAGTATAAATGGGTGGTTGTTGATCGGCACCGACTCGGTGGGCCGAAGGGCCTGTTTCAGTGCTGGATCTCTAAATTAATAAAGAGGTGCTCCCACAACCCCGGCCACTTACATTACCCCAGTGATGTCAGCCTCTGGAATTATAACTACAACCACTAAGGAGCCCTCGAGGTGCCTCCAAATCTACCCTGGACCCCAGGGTAGGCTTGTGTTGGGGGGACTCTGGCAGGAACTTGTTTCAGAACGTACATCATGAGATAGTCTCAGTTGTACTTGATATCAGCCAGATGTAACAGCCCGAGTGGTGAGAGTTGTAGACAAGATCTTTTTATCATTGGCTCCTTGATAGGCTAGTCACTGGTGCCCTCTAAGCCTTCGGGGACACATGCGATCAACTACGTCCTGCCACAAAAGGGGCCTGGTAAATGACGTAGCCACCCTCTATAGCGTAGGGACAGCCACAGTTAATTCCCCGGACGTAGCAGGGATCGATGAAGAGGTAAATCACAACATTTAAATTGAAGATACGAAGATACTCATGTTAAGAGCCAATGAACTGGAGGGTCAACAGGGGCAGACTGGGAAAAGTTTTGTTGGGGTCTGAGGATCATGCGCATACAATCTATCAAGACTCAACCGCCCTAGACAAAGCCACCACACAAGCCGGAAGGGACCGAGTATGCACGGCCCATGGCGCATGGCGCATGGCAGGTGGAGGAGGTGCGGCACAATTTAGCCGAACTCCACAAGAGATGTGTTGGACTGGATCACGGATGAAACACTGCAGATCTAAGCACCTGAACGCGGGAATTGCTCCTCATGTACCCTGAGAGGACTAATACGAACTTACCTGACAGCTAAAAACGGTCACCACCCACCTGATAGGAATGGTGCTGGCCATACCAAATTTACAAAAAG
This sequence comes from Heterodontus francisci, assembly GCF_036365525.1. NCBI lineage: Eukaryota > Metazoa > Chordata > Chondrichthyes > Heterodontiformes > Heterodontidae > Heterodontus > Heterodontus francisci. Next base: position 155,687,883 of record NC_090376.1, on the reverse strand, counting down.
GGGCATCCAAGCCCCTTTATGAAGTAGAAAATATCGGGATCATAAGAGATGGCAACTAGTTTAAGTACTACCCCATACCCCAAATATGCAACCCAGAGAGGTTCCCTCTTTACAGGGATCTCACTAGTCAGGTGTAGAGAGAAAGGGAATAACGTTGTCTGCCCACATCCTGTAGGGATGGGGATAAGAGCCATGTACAGTTTTACCACCCTAAACTGTACCCTTGAAATTTCCAGCGCCCACCAAGAACTGACGCAAATGGCGTGCCGTGCAGAAAGGGATACGGTCCCCGGAAGTGCAGAAGGTTTTAGTTTAGGCAGGCATCAAGATCGGTGCAGGCTTGGAGGGCCGAATGGCCTGTTCCTGTGCTGTCCTGTTCTTTGTAATGCATGACCATCAGCGAGCCTCAATACCGTAACATCCATTGCCCAGTAATCAACTTAAGTTTCTGCTTCCATCCCTGGGGCCCAATGACAATCAGGCATTTGGCAACAACACACATCCGGCCTCCTCGCAAGGAACAGATGAATCTAACAGACAACCTGAAGGATAACTTACTAAGCTACCTGCTTTCTGAGGGAAAGCGAATCCTGAAACTGCCGGAACATCTTCTGAAGTTGAGGAAAGCGACCCGGGCAGCGTTGAAGCAGCATCACCAAATCCAACAGGAGGTCAAACAGGGAGAGGATGTGAAAAATCGAATTGGAGGATGCATCATGGTGGCAGACGGTTTGTGGATATTCACCCCTGGATCAGAGGTGCTTCACATGTACTGGTGGTGGTGCAATTGCAATCGGACATATGACTGGATGCTGTACGCAATGCTGGCGATGCATCCTGTTTCTCCTCAGGCTTGCACAGTGCCTTAGTTGCGCAAGCCTGAGGAGAAACAGGACATGTAAGACATAGTTTAGGAAAATGTAACCGTGCGAATCAAACTGCCTGACTGGCCAGCAGTGATGGAGCGAGAAGCACGGGATAAGCTTAGCATTAGTTGGCCATCTTGGAGCTAGTAGCCAAGGGGCAAGAGGGGGGGTCTGAAGTGGTGCACCCCGATTTTTTGGTTTGGGGTGGGGGGGGGGGGGGTACTTCAGCTTGGCTGGAATTGCTATAATTTATATAGCAATTTAAAGAGATATTTTGTATTTAAAATTGTTATATTAGTATAAAGACTTTAATGTGTTTTACAGTAAAAGCTAGTTAAAGTGGTCTGTGATTGGACAATACAGTGGACAGGACACAGGACAGATAAAGCAAAGTTAGTCTTTCTTTAAACAAACTGCTGGCGCCGCTTGCAAAAAAAAAAAAAAATCAAGCCTTCCATGACTAATTTATCTGGAACTATGTACATGTTGAAATGCCACAGGAATGGTATAAATACATGAGGAAACCATGTAACTCTGAGTCACCTCAGAGTTGTCAGAGAGGACTCCCCTGAATGTATACTTGTAAAATAACCTGCTACTTGATTCACTTACAACTGTTCTGGACATGTCGAGTGTCTTTAGAAACTCAACACCACATTGTCTTAGATTTATTTTTCTGATGAAAGTGTGTGTTTGTGATGGTGAGCCAATGTTCAGTGCACTTGGTGAGGAGAACACAGTGGACAATGGAATTTCCCACTCCTCCTTTCTCAATGGTGCCCTTCCAGGCAGTGCAGTTGGGCCCAACTCTGACATTAGAATCTCCCAGTAGAATCAGTTTTTCTTTTTCATCACCCGAGCCTTACAGGATGCAAACAACTGCTGGACAGACCACAGGCTTGTACGCTCCACCATGGGCATAAGCCTGGTACCCAAACACCGAAGATCCTCAAAAGAAATCTAGGAAATATTTAACATCCACATTTTCCAGGATATAAAATCAAGAAAACAATTCCAGGTGCAACTTTCTTGCAGTCTTGCTCTCTCAGATTCCAATACCACCAGGGCGGAAAGGCTTTGGGACAAAATCAAACCTGCAATCCAAGAGGCATACAAGCAGACCATCACGTTTGCAGCTCGCAGGCATAACTGTTTACTTCTATTTGTGCTGTCAATTCATCTACCTTGTTGTGATGTGGTGTGCCTTTAATTCTGTCTTATTATTTTCACAACCTCTAGCCATTTCTGCTAGCGCACTCTTCATTTGGTACGTTCTGTCCCTTCCTGCCACACTCAGATCATCAATTCACTCATTGCTACGTTGCTGTCCTGCCTTCACCCATCTTCCCTCAAGAGGTAGTACCTCTTCTTCCCAGATTCCCAAAAAAGGTAGAGAGTTTGAGCAAAAGTTCATGACCACCAGCTTTATAGATCTCTACAGGAATGGCATCTGGACCACATGCCTTGTTGTTCTTTGTTTTGGGATGGCTGCCAGCACAGAATCCAGATCTGCATAAAAGAGCTCTTTGGTTTCGGCAGTAGAATTGAGCGTAGGAGCATGAGCACTGATGATCGTCGTCAATTGGTTGCCACTGAGTTGAAGGCATAGGGTCATGTTCGTTAATGCCGTTGGAGGTTCTGCAAGTATATCTGCAATTCTATTTTTGATGGGAACCCAACAATCCTCCTCTGGTTTTCCCCTTCCTGAAGAAAGTGTATCCGCCTCCTTTCTCTCTGAGCTGGCCTTCCGCTATGAGTCATATTTCACTGAGAGCCACAACATCGATGTGATATCTCACAAGCTCCCAAGAAACTATGGCGGTTCTCCTTTTAGGGCATTCACTGTTTGTTTGTGCGCACCCTTATGGACAAAGGGCTGCTCAGTCATGGATGTTGCTGCCGGAAAGCTATTTCTGTCCCAATTCCAAGAGCTCAGCAACCATCAGGTAACCACTGCCTATGTGCAGATTTGTGACTACAGACCACCAGGTTTACAGCCCTGTCTCCGACACCACTCATCAATCGCCGTAGGACCTTTCAATGTGCCTAGCAGAGAACTGCGCGTGTCTCCTTTTCATGTGAGGAAGTCTGTGTGCAGTCGAGGACAGCACAATCTTGATAGCTTGCCATGACATTGGGTAAAGATTGCCAACCTATGACAATGGGTGAGTGCCAATCCACTGCAGCCTTCAACCACCTTCACAGCCGTTGATGTGCAAGTGCCTCATTCATCCGCCTGTTCCACCATTGGGGACTTTATTAAGAGTCATCCCTCAAGATCCACCCAGATCAGCATAGCACACCCACCTCGTGCAGGTTTTAGCTGGGACGGTCTTAGTGGAATGACAAGCTGTGAGCAAAGCCACAACAAGGCTGCCACCCTGGGATGAGAGGACAAGAACCAGTGGGAAGGTGCTACTCGGCAGAGCCCCTGAGCCCAAAGGGAGGTACAATTGTGCTTAAGTGGGTGGTGTGGGGGAGAAGCAGTTGCCATCTGCATCTGGGGATTCCTTTTGGGGTGCTCCTGGTGTGGACCGCAACTCCAAACCCCCTCTGTCAACAATGCCAGTGCCTCCATCATTCCTGCTGACAGGCACAGTCCCTGCACCTTTGCAGGAGGATGGCTGCCAAGGTCATCCCAAGCCATGGAGCAGCAAGGTCAACAACCTGCTTCTACCTCACCTGACAGCACAGGGGAAGCACCACGTAGGAGCACCTGGAAAAGATTTAAGAAAAGCTTGATGCAATTAGGGAATCACAAGAGAAGATGCAGTCAAAATGGTTAGTAGTATGACCCGGAATAAAACAAAATGAGGTACTCTCACTACATCTCCTTTCTGTTGTTGATGCTTTTTGGGAACTTATTTAAACTCTTCCTCCCAAGTTGCTGGAAACTTCGGTCTTGCCACTGTGCGACGTGCACCTGGGTGCTGCAGTGCAAGAGGTGACAACAGGGCTGTTTAAAAGGTTCTACGGTTCCAGAAGGTGGCCAGGCTCAAAGGAAACGTGAATGTACAATGGCATCTCATGCCTCCCTTGTGCATATCCCATGGTGCCTTTCCTGCTGTGCCTGGGGCCCTTCATCTGGCACTACCTGGGCAGCATCCTCATCATCGGAGGAAGCATCGCAATCCACAACATCCTAACTGGTCAACGCCTCCCTCCTCTGTAGCGCCAGGTTGTGCAGTGCACAGCAAACCATCACAATATGTGAAACTCTCGCCAGAGAATAATGAAGGGCTCCACTGGATCCATCTAGACACCGGAATGTCATCTTGAGTAGACAAATGGCCTGTTCGATAGTCGCTCAGATTAGCACGTGACAAGTGTTGTACCTCTCCTCTGCATCCGTGCATGGGTTCCTCACAGACGTCAGTAGCCAAGACCTCAGTGAGTAGCCCTGCTCTCCAAGGATCCACCCCTGAAGGTGCATGGGGGTACAGAAAAGGTCTGACACCTGGGACTGCCTTAGTATGTAGGCATCGTGGCTGTTTCCTAGGAATCATGCATATTCCTCTAAGATCCATTCGGGGGGGGGGGGGGGGGGGGGGGGGGGGGGGGGTGGTGGTCGCAGACCAGTTGCACGTTGAGGGAGTTAATGAAGGCAGCAGACCGGTCCATGATAGCCTTGATGACCTCTTCTGTGCAGTCGATGACCCCCTGCATTTGGGGGAATCCAGCGATGGCCCTGAATCCCACAGCACTCTCAGTTTGACTGTTTAGAAGTGCATATAGTCGCCGGCCCTTCTGAACAGGGCATTAATGAACTCTTTGATGCACGAAGGGCTGCAGACTGGGAGAAGCAACACATATCTCCAGTGGATCCCTGAAATGATCCAATGGCAAAGACGTTTAATGCCACACAGTGACCTTCAGTGCCACTGGCATTGGATGCCCGCCAAGTCCCATGGGGTTCAGCTCATCCTTCTTCATAGCACATAGATCAGTGACGGTCTCCCTGGAAAGGCACAATCATCGGAGACGCTGTCACTCGAACATCTGCAGGTAGTTGAGCCTGACTGTTTGACTCTCTCTGGAGGATAGCTTCATCTGTGCGCAGGAGGCAGCTGGCATGCCCCTCTGCATCCTTCAGAACCTCCCGTGTCCAAGGCTGGCCCTCCTGGGTGCCCCCAGACAGCAATGGTGCTCTGCCAGTTTATGCTCCTCCCTCCAGTGCTGCTACTCCTCTTCAATGGGGGCCTTGAAACCAGGGTGCCTATGAGAGGTTGCCTTGCCCTAAGTTCAAGACCTTGAGCCAAACAAATCCTCCCCTCTCCCCTATGATGAAATGGCACTGTCCCAATGACACACTAGTATTGGCTACGCCGCAGTGCTGGTACCTTGCCACCCCCCCCCATGCCTACCCCCAACTCCTAACTTTTAATTCATTCATGGGATGTGGGCATCACTAGCTATGCCAGCATTTACTGCCCATCCCAAGTTGCCCTAGAGATGGTGAGCTGCCTTCTTGAACTGTTGCAGTCATGCGGTATGGTTATACCCACAGTGCAGTCAGGAAGGGAGTTCCAGGATTTTGACACAGCAACAGTGAAGGATCGGTATGTGGTTTGGAGGGGAACTTGCAGGTGGTGGTGGTCCCAGGCATCTGCTGTCCTTCTAAGTGGTAGATTTTGCGGGCTTGGAAGGTGCTGTCAAAGGAGCCTTGGTGAGTTGCTGCAGCGCATCTTGTAGATGGTACACACTGCTGCCACTGTGCATTGGTGGTGAAGGGAGTGAATGGTGAAGGTGGTGGATGGGGTGCCACTCAAGCGGGCTGCTTTGTCCTGGATGGTGTCGAGCTTCTTGAGCGTTGTTGGAGCTACACCCATCCAGGCAAGTGGAGAGTATTCCATCACACTCTTGACTTGTGCCTTGTAGATGGTGGACAGGCACTGGGGAGTCAGGAGGTGAGTTACTCGCCGCAGAATTCCCAGCCTCTTGTAGCCACGGTATTTATATGGCTACTCCAGTTCAGTTTCTGGTCAATGGTAACCTCAGGATGTTGATAGTGGGGAATTCAGCGATGGTATTGCCATTGAATATCAAGGGGAGATGGTTAGATTCTCTCTTGTTGGAGATGGTCATTGCCTGGCACTTGTGTGGTGTGAATGTTACTTGCCACTTATCAGCCCGAGCCTGGATGTTGTACGGGTCTTGCTGCATCTGGACATGGGCTGCTTCGGTATCTGAAGAGTCGTGAATGGTGCTGAACATTGTGCAATCATCAGCGAGCATCCCCACTTCTGACCTTATGATGGAGGGAAGGTCATTGATGAAGCAGCTGAAGATGGTTGGGCCTGGGACACTACCCTGAGGAACTCCTGCAGTGATGTCCTGGAGCTCAGATGATTGACATCCAACAACCACAAGTACCTTCCTTTGTGCTAGGTATGACTCCAACCAGTGGAGAGTTTTCCTAGATTCCCATTGACTCCAGTTTTGCTCAGGCTCTTTGACCCCATACTCGGTCAAATACTGCCTTGATGTCAAGGGCATTCACTCCCACCTCACCTCGAGTTCAGATCTTTTGTCCATGTTTTAACATGGCGAGTTCGTGGAACCCAAAGTGAGCATCAGTGAGCAGTGATCAAGTGCCGTTTGATAGCACTGTCGACGACCCCTTCCATCACTTTGCTGATGACTGAGAGTAGACCGAGTAGACCGACAAAGCGGTAATTGTTCGGGTTGGATTTGTCCTGCTTTTGGTGTACCAGACATACTTGAGCAATTTTCCACATTTCCGGGTAGATGCCAGTGTTGTAGTTGTACTGGAATAGCTTGCTAGGGGCGCGGCTAGTTCTGGAGCACGAGTCTTCAGTACTATTGCCGTGAATGTTGTCAGGGCCCATAGCCTTTGCAGTATCCAGTGCCTTCAGCCATTTCTTGCTATCACGCGGAGTGAATCAGAATGGCTCAAGACTGGCATCTGAGATGCTGGGGACCTCGGGAGGAGGCTGAAATGGATCATCCACTCGGCACTTCTGGCTGAGGATGGATGCAAATGCTTCAGCCCTATCTTTTGCACTGAGGTGCTGGTCTTCCGCATTGTTGAGGATGGGGATATTTGTGCAGCCACCTCCTCCTGTTAGTTGTTTAATTGTCCACCGTGCGCAATGGTTAGCACCGCAGCCTCACAGCTCCAGGGACCCGGGTTCGATTCAGGGTACTGCCTGTGTGGAGTTTGCAAGTTCTCCCTGTGACAGCGTGGGTTTTCGCCAGGTGCTCCGGTTTCCTCCCACAGCCAAAGACTTGCATTTGATAGGTAAATTGGCTGTTGTAAATTGCCCCTAGTGTAGGTAGGTGGTAGAGAATATGGGATTACTGTAGGGTTAGTATAAAGGGGTGGTTGTTGGTCGGCACAGACTCGGTGGGCCGAAGGGCCTGATTCTGTGCTGTATCTCTAAATAAATTACAACTGGATGTGGCAGGACTGCAGAGCTTAGATCTGATCTGTTGGTTGTGGAATCGCTTAGCGCTATCTATTGCATGCTGCTTCCACTGTTTGGCATGCAAGTAGTCCTGTGTTGTAGCTTCACCAGGTTGACACCTCATTTTCAGGTATGCCTGGTACTGCACTCTTTGATCCAGGGTTGGTCCCCCAGTTTGATGGTAATAGAGCGGGGAATATACCAGTCATGAGGTTACAGATCATATTTGAATACAATTCTGCTGCTACTGATGGCCCACAGATCTTCTTGGATGCCCAGTCTTGAGTTGCTAGATCTGTTTGAAATCTATCCTATTTAGCACAGTAGTAGTGCCACACAACACGATGTGGGTATCCTCAATGTGAAGATGGGAATTTGTCTTCACAAGGACTGTGCGGTGGTCACTCCTACCAATACAGTCATGGCAAGAAACATCTGCGACATTGGTAAGTATAAGGTCAAGTAGGTTTTTCCCTCTTATTGGTTCCCTCATCACCTGCTGCAGACCCAGTCTAGCAGCTATCTCCTTTAGGACTCAGCCAGCTCAGTCAGTAGTGGTGACACTGAGCCACTCTTGGTGATAGACATTGAAGTCCCCCATGGAGTACATTCTATGCCCTTGCTACCCTTAGTGCTTCTTCCAATTGGTGTTCAACATGGAGAAGCACTGATTCATCAGCGGTAGGTGGTAATCAGCAGGAGGTTTCCTTGCCCATGTCTGGCCTGAAGCCACAACACTCCATGGGGTCTAGAGGCAATATTGAGGCCTCCCAGGGCAACTCCCTCCCGCCTGTATACTACTGCCACCACCTCTGGTGGGGCTGTCCTGCCTGTGGGACAGGACATACCCAAGAATGGCAATGGTCATGTCAGGGACATTGTCTGTAAGGTGTGATTCTGTGAGTATGACTATGTCAGACTGTTGCCTGACTAGTCTGTGGGACAGCTCTCCTAATTTTGCCATAAACCCCCAGATGTTAGTAAGGAGGACTTGTGTTGTTGGTTCCAGTGCCTAGGTCGATGCCAGGTGGTCTGTCTGGTTTCACTGCTTTTCTTACACTTTGTAGCAGTTTTAATACAACTGAGTGGCTTGCTAGGCCAATTCAGAGGGCATGTAAGAGTCAATCACACTGCTGTAGGTCTGGAGTTATATGTAGACCAGACAAGGTAAAGACGGCAGATTTCCTTCCCTAAAGGACATGAGTGAACCAGATGGGTCTTTACAACAATTGACAATGGTTTCATGGCCATCATTAGCTTTTATTCTAGATTTATTAATTGAATTCAAATTTCACCATCTGCTATGGTGGGATTCAAACCCATGTCCCCACAGCATTAGCCCAGGCATCTGCATTATTAGTCCAGTTACATTATCACTACACCATCGCCTCTTCCGATGCCCCTCCACCATCCATCCTGTCAAGTGATACTGCCTCATGCAATGGCTTCCCAGTGAAGCTAACACTGACCTCCTACTCCTTGTTGACCCCTTTCACCAAGCATGGCCCTGAAGCCCCGTTGTTCCTGTGTGCCAGATAAATTCAAAACAAAGAATAAAATTGCAGTTTATTGGGATGTTAAGTACCTTAATCGACTTCCTGCCTCGTGAATGTACAAAGTGCGCCCTCCATGTCAGCTGTCAACAGTAAAATCCGGAAGGGACGTCACAACGTTGGACTTTTTGTCCAACATCTTCCATCCCTATTTTAAGCTCCCCCAACCCCCCTTCCCATCTAAAACAGTCTCTTAAAATTCAGCCCGAGGTGTTAGTTTGCAAGAATGGTGGGATCAAGGGCTGGATTTTTGAGACGACGGGTGATGGACACAATGGGCTGAATAGCCTCCTTCTATGCCGTAATTTTTCTATGGTTCTATGAACAGCAAATTTAAAAGGAGACAGACACCACACCTGAAGAGAGAGAATTGTTAACTTTATCAGTTAACATGTGGACCAGGAAGGAATGCTGTGTGGTCAACAGTTTAGTGGGAATAGGGTCAAGGGAGCAGGAGGTAGACAAAATGAGCTTGGAAAGGGCATGAGGGAGGACTGGAGAGAAACTGGAGAAAGATGCAGGTTTAGGGCTGGGACAGGGGGGAAACTTTTAAGGAAGTTTGGCCTGGTGTTCTAGCGAAAGGGAGGGAAGCAGTAGAGGCAGTGGCAATAGTTGAATAAAAATGCACAAAAAGGTGTTAGCAGATGGCATCAAAGAGATAACTGCATATCGAAACAGATTCAACATTATATATTTTCCTTATTCGAAACTGACATTCATTGAGAAGCTGAGGAAGATAAAAATTTCATGCATATATAAGAGCATATGCTATTTACCTATGAGCTGCTCTTTTCAGGAGCTTCTTAATTTCACCAGTACTGCAGGTGTGTTCCCCATGAACAGCTAAAAAACTGCTGCATCCTTTTGGTGGTGGTTCATCAGCTGCAATCTAAGACAGATGTTACAAGTTAATATACACATACAGAGTAAATATAGGATAAGAAAGGGCCATTTATATCGATGTCTACTATCAAACTATAAATGTCTTCAGAGATGAGTAACATTTCCAAGATAAATCCTGAACATCTTTTTGATTGTTTAAGATAATTGAGCAGACTCTAGGAAATCAACTTAACATTACTATGTGCAGCAGTCAACCCTCAATCAGTTGTTTTTCACAGAAGATGGTTCAAACTGCACAGATACAATAATGTTCCTCAGTGTATTTGACCATCTATGTTTGCTTTAAAACCTTTGAAATTGCTCTTAGCCAAAGATTAACTCAGCTTGTCTACAAGAAAAAGTTAGTCAACATTGTATGAACTACTTCTGTGGAGTCCAAGCTGTAGATCAAAAAAACACTTTCCTTCTAAGAATGTAAGAAATAGGAGCAGGAGTCGGCCGTACGGCCCGTCAAGCCTGCTCTGCTATTCAATTTGATCATGGCTGATCTTGGATTTCAGCTCCACTTTCCCGCCCACTCCCCATATCCCTTGATTCCCAGAGAGCAAAATTCTGACTATTGCAGCCTTTGAATATATTCAATGATGGAGTATCTGGGGTAGAGAATCTGTCTTACTTAATTGAGGCTTGCCAATTTGTGTTTGCATACTCTTGTTACATACATAATCACACTCTATATTAAATAACCTATAGAGATGCATGTATCTGTGCCTCTCAAAATGCAAAAGGCTCAGATAACTGCCCAAAGATGGTAAAACCAACCATCGAAATTCTAGCTTTTTAGCTGACATTTTAGTTCTTCAAATTTCTCTTTGCGTTTAATGCTTACTGTTACAAAGATTAACTGAAGCACCCAGATTACTTTCATTGAATTAGGCCCAGTTTGCTATGAAGAATTTTACAGACTTTACATTTTAGGAACAATCAACATCTCTCATAACTGTAGTTGTCATATTGCAGTACTAGAATTTTTTTTTTAAACATAAAAATAGAGAATACTGGAAATAGCAGGTCAAGCAGCATGTATGGAGAGAGAAACAGAGTTAATGGACTGAATTTTCCTGGGTGGGTCACGATCCACGGCCTCAATTTTGGGTCAGGAACCCGGAAGTGGCCGTGGTGGGACATTGGTCATGACCTTCCCAGTGGCAGCCAATTAAGAAGCCCCCTCTGGACGGTTCAATTTTAAAATTCCCACCCTGATTTCCAAATCTCTCCATGTCCAATTAAGGGTGGGCTGACCAGGGAAGCAGGAGACCCGACCAGAGGGCCCGCAGCAATGTCTGACTGGCAGCCCCACCGGCAGAGGAGGGCGCTGCTGAGGCAGGCAGATCATAAAGGTACCTCAAAATGGAAGTGTTCTTTGCAGCCTTGGAAAAAAATTACTTTTTTTTTAAATGTGGAGGGTCACAGCTGTCAGGCCATCATTGTGGAGAGGGAATCCCTCCACAGCATGGCTTGCAACCCCAATTGTCTGCCATTGGAAAGATCCCAGCAGCATCAACACCTTTCCCCCAAAAAGCCTATTCATGGGCTGAATTGGCTACCCACCGCTGCTGGGCGGTTAGCCTCTGCCACATTGACCATGCTTCCGGAAAGATCACTCAGAGGCAGGAACGTGTCAGGTGGCCAACCTGACGTGTCATTTTGCAACTTTGCTCCCAGTCCTGCCTCCTAACCCACCTCCACGGGATCAGAAAAATTCAGCCCAATGTTTCAGGTCAATGTAAATCGGCAGTTCTGATGAAAGGTCGTTGACTCTCTGAGAGAGAGAGAGGTCCTGCCTAACCTGCAGAGTATTTTGAGCATTTTATGTTTTTATTTCAGATTTCCAACATCTGCAGTATTTTGCTTTTGTACTGGAATATTTTGTTGTAATTAGAACACATTCTAGAAAATTAAACAAGGATTCAGGCCATCATTGATGTGATGCATCAAATACAGAACAAAGAACAGAGGCTACTGCCACTGAAATTGACTCTCACTCACATTGGCTTATGTTTAGCCCAACCACTTTCCCATACTGCAATAATAAAATTGACAAATATATTTTCACATTAATTTCAATGTATTTGTAAAATAACCAAACAATTTTTTAAAGCTTTTCTGCAGTAACCATAAAAACACTTCTCACGTTAAAACAAACGCCAAAAGGACGATTGGTAGAAGGACAGACAATATAGGTTTTAGAGGGGATTTAGGGGGAGAAACTTATGGCAGAACTTGTATTGTTCTCTAGTTTCTCTCTGACGCCTCCCCCCACCGATGCTCTCACCAAACTCATCCTGTCCATGAGACCCACCTACTGCTCTCTTATTCCCACTAAACTGCCGATCACCCAACTTCCTTTCCTATCTCCCATGTTAGCTGAAATTGTTAACAGTTCGTTCTCCCCTCCCCTTCAAATGTGCAATTATCATCTCTCTTCAAAAAAGCAACCCTGAGCCCTCCATCCTTGCAAATTACTGCTCCCATCTCCAACCTTCCTTTCCTCTCAAGTCCTTGAACCATTGTCGCCTCCCAAATCTGTGCTCCTCTTTCCCATAAATCCATGTTTGAATCCCTTCAAATCGGGTTTCTGCCCTGCCACAGTACAGAAACAGTCTTATCAAAGTTGCAGATGACATCCTATGTGACTGCGACCAAGTAAACTAACCTTTCTCAACCTGTCTGCAGCCTTTGACACTGTTGACCACATTTCCTCCGCCAAAGTCAGCCAGTTGAGTGGGACTGCACTCTCCTGGTTACATTCTTACCTATTCTTATTGTAGTCAATGAGTATCACTAGCAATGGCTTCTCTTTCTGCTTCTGCACCATTACCTCTAGTGTCCCCAAGGATGCTTCCTTGGCCTCCTGCAATTTCTCATCTACATGCTGTACACAGAATAATACAGTGCAGAAGAGGCCCATCGAGTCTGCACCGATGCAGGGCACAGTGGTTAGCACCGCAGCCTCACAGCTCCAGCGACCCGGGTTCAATTCTGGGTACTGCCTGTGCAGAGTTTGCAAGTTCTCCCTGTGACTGCGTGGGTTTCCTCCTACAGCCAAAGATTTGCAGGTTTATAGGTAAATTGGCCATTATAAATTGCCCCCAGTATAGGTAGGTGGTAGGGAAATTGAGGGAAGGTAGCGATGTGGTAGGAATATGGGATTAATGTAGGATTAGTATAAATGGGTGGTTGATGGTCGGCACAGACTCGGTGGGGCAAAGGGCCTGTTTCAGTGCTGTATCTCTAAATAAATTTTAAAAATTACATTAAAGACACCTGACCTGTCTACCTAATCCCATTTGCCAGCACTTGGGCCATAGCCTTGAACGTTATGACATGCCAAGTGCTCATCCAGGTACTTTTTAAAGGATGTGAGGCAACCCGCCTCTACCACCCTCCCAGGCAGTGCATTCCAGACTGTCACCACCCTCTGGGTAAAAAAGTTCTTCCTCAAATCCCCCTTAAACCTCCCGCCCCTCACTGTAAACTTGTGACCTCTCGTAACTGACCCTTCAACTAAGGGGAACAACTGCTCCCGAGCCACCCTGTCCATGCCCCTCATAATCTTGTACACCTCGATCAGGTCACCCCTCAGACTTCTCTGTTCCAGCGAAAACAACCCAAGCCTATCCAACTTCTCTTCATAGCTTAAATATTCCATCCCAGGCAACATCCTGGTGAATCGCCTCTGCACTCCCTCCAATGCAATCACATCCTTCCTATAATGTGGTGACCAGAATTGCACACAGTACTCCATCTGTGGCCTTACCAAAGTTCTGTCCAACTCCAACATGACCTCCCTGCTTTTGTAATCTATGCCTCGATTGATAAAGGCAAGTGTCCCATATGCCTTTTTCACCACCCTATTAACCTGCTCTTCTGCCTTCAGAGATCTATGGACAAACATGCCAAGGTCCCGTTGTTCCTCAGAACTTGCCAGTGTCAGGACATTCATTGAATACTTCCGTGTCACATTACTCCTTCCAAAGTGTATCACCTCACACTTTTCAGGGTTAAATTCCATTTGCCACTTTTCTGCCCATTTGACCATCCCGTCTATATCTTCCTGTAACCTAAGACACTCCACCTCACTGTTAACCACTCGGCCAATCTTTGTGTCATCCGCGAACTTACTGATCCTACCCCCCCACATAGTCTTCTATGTCGTTTATATAAATGACTAACAATAGGGGACCCAGCACAGATCCCTGTGATACACCACTGGACACTGGCTTCCAGTCACTAAAACAGCCGTCTGTCATCACTCTGTCTCCTACAGCTAAGCCAATTTTGAATCCACCTTATCACGTTACCCTGTATCCCATGTGCATTTGCTTTCTTGATAAGTCTCCCATGTGGGACCTTGCCAAAGGCTTTGCTGAAATCCATGTAAACTACATCAACTGCACTACCCTCATCTACACACCTGGTCACATGCTCAAAAAATTCAATCAAATTTGTTAGGCATGACCTCCCTCTGACAAAGCCATGCTGACTATTCTTAATCAAATTTTGCCTCTCCAAATGGAGATAGATTCTCTCCTTCAGAATTTTCTCCAATAGTTTCCCTACCACTGACGTGAGACTCACTGGTCTGTAGTTCCCTGGCTTATCTCTACACCTTTCTTAAATAGTGGGATCACATTAGCACATGACCACATCACACAGTGACATCATTCAAAAATGTCAGTTTCCGTAGGTATTCTGACAAAACCCAACTCTACTTCACAACCACCTCTCGGTCGCTCCACTGTCTAAATTGTCAGACTGTACCCAAACAGAAGCAATTTCCCCCAACTAAATACTGGGAAGACTAAAGCCATTGTCTTTGGTGCCCAGCATAGACCCTGGCAACTGACTTCATCCCTCTCCCTGGCAAGTTTTTGAGGCTGAACAGATTATTCACAAACTTAGTGTCATGTTTGAGAGGTAAGCTTCCTGGCACATATCTGCGCCATCACCAAGACAGCCTATTTCCACCTCTGTGACATCACCTAACTCTGCCCCGCCTCAGCTCATCTGCTGCTGAAACCCTCACCCTTGCCTTTTTTACTTCTAGACCTGACTGTTCCAATGCACTTCTGGCCAGCCTCCCACATTCTACCGTTGAAAAAACTCACGCCATCCAAAGCTCTGCTGCCTTTATCCAGCCTCTCTCAAAGTTCTATTCGCCCATCAGCCCGGTGCTCGCTGAACTACATTGGCTCCCAGTTCAGCAATGCGTTGATTTTATAATTTCCACCCTTATTTTCAAATTCCTCCATGGCCTCATCCTTCCCCATCTCTCTAATCTCCTTCAGCCCCACAACCCTTAGAGATAACTATGCTCCTCTAATACTGGCCTTTTCAGCCTTTGATTTTAATTGCTTCTGCCACTGGTGGTTGTGCTTTCAGCAGCCTGGGTCCTAAACCCTGGAATTCCTTCCTTAAACCTTTCTACCTCATTTTCCTCCTTCAAGACACTCCTTAAAATCTAATATCAAAGCAAAATACTGTGGATTCTGGAAATCTAACAAAAACAGCAAGTGCTGGACATACTCAGCAGGTCAGGCAGCATCTGTGGAGAGAGAAACAGAGAGTTAGCATTTCATGTCAATGACCATTCATCAACTCCTTAAAATCTACTTCTTTGACCAAGCTTTGAATCATCTGCCCTAATATCTCCTTATGCAGTTTGGTATGATATTTTGTTTTATAATGCTCCTGTGAAGCACCTTGGGACATTTAATTACATTAAAGGTGCTACGTAAGTACATTGCTATATAAATACAAGTTGCAATTGTTCTGTGTACATAAATCTTTGAAGGTGGCAGGGCAATTTCAGAAGGCTCCTAAAAAAAGTGTATGGGATCCTTCGTTTTATTGATAGTGGCACAGAGTATAAAAGCAAAGAAGTTATGCTAAACTTTAAAAAAAAAAATACAGGTTAGGCCTCAGCTAGAGTACAGTGTTCAATGCTGGGTGCCACTCTTTAGGGAGGATCTCAAGGCCTTCAAAAAAAAAAACAGGTCAGAAAACATTTACTGAAATGATACCAGAGATGAGGGACTCAGTTATATGGAGAGCTTAAAGTCGGGAAGGTTTAGAGCACACAAGAAAACAACAGGAGCAGGAGTAGGCCATATGGCCTGTAGAGCCTGCTCTGCCATTCAATACGATCATGGCTGATCTTAGGCTTCAACTCCACTTGCCCGCCCGCTTGCCATATCCCTTAATTCCTCGAGACACCAAACATCTATCCATCCCAGCCTTATATGTATTCAACAATGAAGCATCCACATCCCTCTGGGGTAGAGAATTCCAAAGATTCACAACCCTTTTAAGTGAACTAATTTCTCCTCATCTCAGTCTTAAATGATTGGCCCTTATCCTGAGACTGTGCCCCCGTGTTTTCGATTCCCCAACCAGCGGAAACAATCTCTCAGCATCTACCCTATCCAGCCCCTTCAGAATCATGTATGTTTCAATGAGATCACCTCTCATTCTTCTAAATTCCAGAGAATATAGACCCAATTTGCTCAGTCCCTCATCATAGGTCAAACCTCTCATCTCAATTTAGTGAACCTTCCCTGTACAGGAAGATATATCCTTTCTTAAATGTGGAGACCAAAACTGCACACAGTATTCCAGAGACGGTTTCACCAAAACCTGTACAACTGTAGCAAGACTTCTGTAGTCCAATCCCCTTACAATAAAGGCCATCATGCCATTTGCCTTTCTAATTGCTTGCTATACCTGTATGCTAACTTTGTGTTCCTTGTACGAGCACACCCAAATCTCTTTGAACAGCAACACTTCGAAGTTTCATAACTTTAAAAAAGAAATCTGCTTTTCTAATCTTACGACCAAAGTGAATAACTTCACATTTCCCTATATTTATAGTCCATCTGCCATCTTGTTACTCACTTAACCGATCTATATTTCTTTGCAACTTTTGTGTCCTCCCCACAATTTACCATTTCACCTAGCTTTGTATCAGCAAACTTAGATACATTACTCTCTGTCTCTTCATCCAAAACATTAATATAGATAGTAAATAGCTGAGGCCCCAGCACTGATCCTTGCAGCACTCCACTATTCACTGCCTATCAACTTGAAAATGCCCAGTCTTTGTTCCTGTCCATTAACTAATCCTCTATCTTTGTTGATATATTACCCTCAACTCCATGAGCCCAGGGTGGAGAATTGGAATAACAGGGAACCGGGAGCTTGCATGTGGACTGAATGGAAATGTTCTGTGGAGCGGTCACCCAATCCACACTTGGTCACCCCAGTGTTGAGCAATCTGCATTGTGAGCAGCACATACAGTATACTAAATTCAAAGTAGTACGGGAAAGTGGCATTGAGGTGGATTATCAGTCATGATCTAATTGAATGGCGGAGCAGGCTCCACGGGCTGAATTACCTATTCCTGTTCCTATTAACCTTTTGTGTGGCACCTTATTGAATGTCTTTTGGAAATCCAGGTATACAACATCTACTGGTTCCCTTTATCTACCCTACTAGTCATATCCTTAAAAAAACTAAAATTTGTCAAACAGGATTTCTCTTTAGTAAAACCACTGTTCACTTGTTCTAATACTATGCTTTGCTAAGTACATAGTTGAGACTTCCTCAATAAAAATTTGCAGCATTTTCCCAACGACTGGTGTTAGGGTAACTGGCCTGCAGTTCAGAGTTTTCTCTCTTCCTCCTCTCTTGAAAAGCAGTGTCATATTTGCCAACTTCCAATCTGATGGGATCGTGCCTGAAGCTAAGGAGTTTTGTAAAATCATAGCTAGCACATCCACTGTCTCTCCAGGTGTCTTTTTTAGAACTCTAGAATGTAGGCTATCAGGTCCCAGGGATTTGCCAGGTTTTAGTCCTTTAAGTTTAAGAGGAGATTTTGAGTGTGGAGAAATTGTTTCCAGTGGTAAAAGGGTCAGTAACTAGAGGACACAGATTTAAAGGTATTTGGCAAAAGAAACCGAGGCAAAACGAGGAAACTTTTCTTTTTAAACACAGTGATTTGTTGTGATCGGGTCTGCATCCAGAAAAGATGCTGGAAGCAGATTCAATAGTAACTTGCAAAAGGGAATTGGATAAATAACTGAAGGGAAAAAGATTACAGGGCTATGGAAAGGAGCAAGGGAGGAACTAACTGGATAGCTCTACCAAATGCCAGCACAGGCACGATGGGCTGACTGGCCGCCTTCTGTGCTGCATCATTCTGTGATTCACACCATAGATGGAGAAATAGTTTATACATTAACAAGGAAAAAGCTACAACTAATCCACATGGTTAAAGCCAGAGGATTTTACATATATAGCAAATTTAATAACTCAATTTAAACAAATCAGAAAATGCTGTGCTGTCCTGCTTATGTGTGCAATACCATCTAAACTCACAAGAACACGTCTCTTTGGTTAGGTAATTGAGGGTACCACCACTTGCCCAGCACAGGTTTGCACCTTCAGAAAAGGGATAAGAAATCAATAGATCAAATTTGAGGGATATGAATACGGACAATTGTTAGATTAGGCAGTTAAATGCCAGATGAAGTATAATGTAAATATATGCAAGGGAGAAATAATGAGAGGACATATGCACTGTTAAATTTCAATAGAGAGGATGAGAAACCCAAATTCTCGAAAGTGGAAAGTTGATAAAATATAGATCCTGGTTTTATGAATAGAAGAATATGAGTACAAAAACAAAGAGGTAAAGTTGAACCAATACAATTCAAATATTACACAGGAAATAGGAGCAGGAATAGGCTATTCAGCCCCTCGAGCCTGCTCCACCATTCAATAAGATCATGGCTGATCTGATTGTGGCCTTAACTCCACTTTCCTGCCTGCCCCCGAAACCCTGGACTCCCTTGTAGATCAAAAATCTGTCTAACTCATCGAATATATTCAATGACCCAGTCTCAGCAGTGCTCTTCCCCAGAGAACAGTGAAGATTAACCCCATTCTGAGAAAATAGATTCTTCTTCAGCTCTGTCTTAAAAGGGAGACCCCTTATTTTGAAACTGTGTTCTCTATTACCCTGAGGGGACATCTTTTTAGCATCTACTCTGTCAAGCCCCCTCAAAATCTTTATACATTTCAATAATATCACCTCTCAATCTTCTAAACCCCAAAGAGTATAGGCCCAACTTACTCAACCTTTCCTCATATAACAACCCCTTCATCCCAGGAATCAGCCTAATGAACCTTCTCTGAACTGCTTCCAATGCAAGTGTTACGGACAAAATTGAGAACTGAAACCCAGCTCTTTTCCTTTTACTGCCCATAATCAGTGTGTTTTTGACAAGATGTGTGTGTTCCTTAAGCCCCGAGTGTATGGCCAAGTTGAATAAGCAGCAGCATGCTTTTCATAGGTTTAAATATTTAGGATTATTTTTATTTATGCGTGTAGCCCAAAAGTCTAATGCTACTGTTAGATCTCATCAATTTCAGAGACAGTCAGAGTCTGATGGTAACTTTCAAAACCACCACGACCCTGTTACCTTTACATCTTTCCAAAATCTGTCTACATATCTGCTCCTCTACCTCCCGCTGGCTGTTGGGAGGCCTGTAGTAAACCCCCAACATTGTGACTGCACCCTTCCTATTCCTGAGCTCCACACATATTGCCTCGCTGCATGACCCCTCTGAAGTGTCCTCCCGCAGTATAGCTGTGATATTTCCTTAACCAGTAATGCAACTCCCCCACCCCTTTTACATCCCCCTCTATCCCACCTGAAGCTTCTAAAGCCTGGAACATTTAGCTGCCAATCCTGCCCTTCCCTCAACCAAGTCTCTGTAATAGCAACATCATAGTTCCAAGTACTAATCCAAGCTCTAAGTTCATCTGCCTTACCTGTTATACTTCTCGCATTGAAACAAATGCACTTCAGACCACCAGTCCCGCTGTGCTCAGCAACATCTCCCTGCCTGCTCTTCCTCTTAGTCCTACTGGCCTTATTTACTATGTCCTCCTCATTTATTTCACTTGCTGTCCTACTGCTCTGATTCCCACCCCCCAGCCACACTAGTTTAAACCCTCCCAAGTGACGCTAGCAAACCTTGCAGCCAGGATATTTGTGCCCTTCCAGTTTAGATGCAACCTGTCCTTCTTGTACAGGTCCCATCTGTCCCTGAAGAGAGCCCAATAGTCCAGATATCTGAAACCCTCCCTTCTACACCAGATGCTCAGCCACGTGTTTAGCTGCACTATCTTCCTATTTCTAGCCTCCAGAGATTACAATCCTAGAGGTCCTGTTTTTTAAACTTACTACATAACTCCCTAAACTCCCCCTGCAGGACCTCATCACTCTTCCTGCCCATGTCATTGGTACCGATGTGCACCACAACCTCTGGCTGTTCACCCTCCCCCTTCAGAATGCCCCTTGTCCTTTCAGAAACATCCTTGACCCTGGCACCAGGGAGACAACATACCATCCTGGAGTCTCTTTCACGCCCACAGAAGCGCCTATCCGTGCCCCTGACTATAGAGTCCCCTATAACTATTGCTCTTCTGCGCTTTGTCCCTCCCTGCTGAACAACAGTGCTAGCCGTGGTGCCACTGCTCTGGCTGCTGCTGTTTTCCCCTGATAGGCCATCCCCCCCAACAGTATCCAAAACGGTATACTTGTTAGAGAGGGGGATAGCCACAGGGGATTCCTACACTGACTGCCTGCCCCTTCTAGCGGTCACCCATCTATCTGCCTGCACCTTGGGTGCAACCACTTCTCTAAAACTCCTGTCTATGACGCTTTCCGCCAACAAACGCATCTTCCCCTCCAGTCAGCATTCCGAAGGGATCGTTCCCTCCGCGACACCCCGGTCCACTCCTCCATTACCCCCGACACCTCGTCCCATTCCCATGCAATCGCAGGAGGTGTAATACCTTCCCTTTGACCTCCTCTCTCCTCACCATCCAAATGTAGTTAGAGCTGCTCATTATTCTGCTATCACAGACTCGCTGGACGAATGCTTTGTCTTTCACCACAAGCATTAACACACTTTATGGCTTTGTCCCAGGACAGCTTTGTTATTTAATCTCTCCTGCCCTATCAAACAGCTTTCCCGTTGCTCTCTCCCCCACCCCCTCCCTTCACTTGCTTAAAGCCTAATTCTTTTCTAACCTTTTCCAGTTCTTATGAAAAAGGTCACAGACCTGAAAAGTTAACTCTGCTTCTCTCTCCACAGATGCTGCCAGACATGCTGAGTATTTCCAGCACTTCTTGTTTTTATTTCTCCTTTCCTCCAAATAAAAGGTGTTGCTATGGGTACCCACATGGGTCCTATCCCTGCCTGCCTTTTTTTGGATACGTGATACATTCCTTGTTCCAATCCTACTCAAGCCCCCTCCCTCACCTCATTTTTCTGTTCACTGATGAGCATATCGGTGCAGTGTCCTGCTGTCACCCTGAACTAGAAACTTTCATCAACTTTGCTTCCAATCTCCACCCTTCTCTCACCTTCACATAGTCCATCTCGGACACTTCCCTCCTCGACTTCTCGATCTCCATTTCAGGGGATAGGCTATCAACCAATATTCACTATAAACCCACTGATTCCCACAGCTACCTCTAATACACTTCTCTCACATCCTGCTTCCTGCAAGGACTCCATTCCATTCTCCCAGTTTCTCAGTCTCCATCACATATGTTCCATACCAACGCTTCTGATAGATCTTCTGCTCCCATCCCTTGCCCTCCTCCCAGAACGATGACAACATTCCCCTTATCCTCACCGTCCACCCCACCAGCCTCTGTTTTCAACAGCAGTTGATGTAGTCTACATGGACTTCAGCAAGGCTTTTGATAAGGTCCCACATGGGAGATTGGCCAAGAAGGTAAGAGCCCGTGGGATCCAGAGCAATTTGGTAAATTGGATCCAAAATTGGCTTAGTGGCAGGAGGCAGAGGGTAACGGTCAAGGGTTGTATTTGCATTTGGAAGCCGATGACCAGTGGTGTATCACAGGGATTGGTATGGCACCCTTGCTGTTTGTAGTGTACATTTAATGATTTAGTCAACAATATAGGAGGTATGATCAGTAAGTGCGCAGATGACACGAAAATTGGCGTTGTAGTAAATAGTGAGGAGGAAAGCCTTAGGTTACAGGACGATAGAGTCAGAGTGCAGAAACAGGCCCTTCCAGCCTATTCTGTCTGTGCCGACTATCAAGCACCTATCCATTCTAACCCCATTTTCCAGCACGTAACCCGTACCCTTGTATGCCATGGCATTTCAAGTGTACATCTAAATACTTCTTAAATGTTGTGAGGATTCCTGCCTCTACCATCCCTCAGGCAGTGTGTTCCAGATTCCAACCACCCTCTGGGTGAAAATATTGTTCCTCAAATCCCCTCTAAACCTCCTGCCCCTTACCTTAAATCTATGCCCCCTGGTTATTGATCCCTCCGCTAAGAGAAAACATTTCTTCCTATCTATCCTACCTATGCCCCTCATAATTTTGTATACCTCAATCAGGTCCGCCCCTCAGCCTTCTCTGCTCCAAGGAAAACAACCCTCAGCTATCCAGTCTCTCTGCATAGCTGAAATGTTCCAGCCCTGGCAACATCCTGGTGAATCTCCTCTGCACCCTCTCCAGTGCAATCACATCCAGAACCTTACGCAGTACCCCAGCTGCGGCCTAACTAGCGTTTTATACAGCTCCATCATAACCTCCCTGCTCTTATATTCTATGCCTCGGCTAATAAAGGCATGTATCCCATATGCCTTCCTAACCACCTTATCTACCGGTGCTGGTAAGATGGGCAGAGAAGTGGCAAATGGAATTTAATCCGGAGAAGTGTGAGGTGATGCATTTCAGGAAGACTAACGAGGCAAGGGAATATACAATGGATGGTAGCACCCTAGGAAGTTCAGAGGGACCTTGATTTGTCCATAGATCACTGAAGGCACATGCAAGTGCAGGAGATGCAACACCTACACTTTTATCTCCTCTCTCTTCGCTGTCCAAGGCCGCAAACAGTCCTTCCAGGTGAAGCAGCAATTTGGAACATAGGAGTAGGCCATTCAGCCAGTCAAGGCTCCTCTGCCATTCAATTAGATCATGGCTAATCTTCTACCTCAACACCACTTTACTGTGCTATCCCCAATAAGTTACATGTACTTCTTTCAATTTAGTATACTGTAGGTGCTGCTCAGAACTCAGATTGCTCTGCAACGGCGGGAGGACCAAATGTGGATTAGGTGACCACTTTGCAGAACATCTCCATTCAGTCCACAAGCATGACCCTGAGCTTTCGGTCGCCTATCATTTTAATTCTCCAATTTGCTCTTACGCTTACTCCTCTAACCTCAGCCTCCTGCAGTGTTCCAATCAAGCTCAATATAGGCTCAAGGAACAGCACCTCATCTTTTGATTAGGCATATTACAGCCTTCCAGACTTATCATAGAATTCAATAATTTCAGACCGCAATGTCTGCCCCCATTTTGTTTCCTTTCTCCATGCAGGTTTCAGTCTTACTCTCGTTTTTGCTTTCGGACAGCAGCTGTTCATTATTCACACCTCCTCGAGACACATCTTTTTCTTTAGTTCTCCCATTACTATCCCTTTGGCCCTGCATCATCAAATCTTAGGAAATAAACTTGCAGGGCTACAGGACTTGACTGGACTACTTTGCAGAGAGCCAGCATGGACTTGATGGATTGAATGGTCTCCTTCCAAGCTGTATGATTCTATTGTCATTTAATCTTTCTGGTCTTCCACCATATCAGACCTTCCCTTTTGCTCTTTTTCCATCCTCTCTCCTTTCACTTGCTTAAAACCTATTATATTTCTTTTCATAGTTCTCATGAAAAGGTCATAAAACTGAAATGTTAACTGTTTCTCTCTATTTTTAATCCATAGCCATTACCCTGTCCACTAATTTAATCATCTCTTCAAAAACATTCTACCCGATTCATGATGGGTAGTCACCAATCCATGCTGGCTCTTCCAAATCAGCCAAAAATTCAAGGTGTTCAGTCATATTTTCATAAATAT
This sequence comes from Heterodontus francisci, assembly GCF_036365525.1. Classification (NCBI taxonomy): domain Eukaryota; kingdom Metazoa; phylum Chordata; class Chondrichthyes; order Heterodontiformes; family Heterodontidae; genus Heterodontus; species Heterodontus francisci. The sequence continues at coordinate 155,664,152 of NC_090376.1, read as the reverse complement.
AGATTGCAGCAATTTCCCGACAACAGATGCAAGACTAACTGGTCTACAATTCCCTGGTTTCCTTCTGTTACACGACATATGGAAGTCAGGCACTAACTGAATGCACAAGGGCAATTAGTTGACTTGTGTGCAATATGATTTCATTTATAAATTTGGTATGGAATATTTATTTTGTGGTGGCTTTTATGAGTGTTGTGACCAAGTAGATGCTTCATAGTCAATGACAGAGGGAAGGTAAGGTGTGGGACTGTTGATGAATAGAAAAAAAATCGAGGTTGCGCTTGCTGGAATTGCACTCGGGTAAGTGTTTCCACATGATCACCCTCCACCTCCTAGCCGTATAGCAGGCGACACAGACAGTCCTTTCAGATGGCGAGGTTGTGCAATACGCAGTGTTATCGTGCAACCGCTCCAGGACAAAGCCCCCAATCAAAATATGTGATATGATTTTGACTGCGGTGGTAGCAACACACTGTCAATTCAGTCCCGCCGCTCCACAGGTCGCATCATACATACCTTTAAGCTTTCCAAATCGAAGAAAGCAGCAGCCGAATTGAAACAATCTAGTAACCCCCGAATGAGGCAAACCAAACTCGGTATCTTTAGATATCAACAAATTAATTATTTATTTTAAAAACTAACATCTTAACAATAAAGAACAAACAAAGAACAGTAGAGCACAGGAACAGGCCATTCGGCCCTCCAAGCCTGCGCCGATCTTGATGCCTGTCCAAACTAAAACCTTCTGCACTTCCGGGGACCTTATCCCTCTATTCCCATCCTCTGACCTGCTCTTGTAGCCACGGTATTTATATGGCTACTCCAGCTCAGTTTCTGGTCAATGGTAGCCCCTAGGATGTTGATAGTGGAGGATTCAGCAATGGTAATGCAGTTGAATGTCAAGGGGAGATGGTTAGATTCTCTTTTGTTGGAGATGGTCATTGCCTGGCACTTAAGTGGCAAGTAACATTCGCGCCACACAACTGCCCAAGCCTGGATATTGTCCAGGTCTTGCTGCATTTCTACACTGACTGCTTCAGTATCTGAGGAGTCACGAATGGTGCTGAACTTTGTGCAATCAGCGAACATCCCCACTTCTGACTTTATGATTAAAGGAAGGTCATTGATGAAGCAGCTGAAGATGGTTGGGCCCAGGACACTACCCTGAGGAACTCCTGCAGTGATGTCCTGGAGCTCAGATGATTGACCTCCAACAACCACAACCATTTTCCTTTGTGCCAGGTATGACTCCAGCCAGCAGAGGGTTTTCCCTGATTCCCATTGACCTCAGTTTTGCTAGGGCTCCTTGATGCCATACTCGTTCAAATGCTGCCTTGATGTCAAGGGCAGTCACTCTCACCTCACCTCTTGAGTTCAGCTCTTTTGCACACAGTACTCAAGTTGTGACCTAACCAATGAGTTATACAGTTCCAGCATAATCTCCCTGCTCTTGTATTCTATACCTCGGCTAATAATGGAAAGGATTCCATATGCCTGCTTAACCACCTTAATTGACCTGTCCTGCTACCTTCAGGGATCTGTGGACATTTACTCCAAGATCCCTCACTTCCCCTACATTTCTCAGTATTTTCCCATTAATTGTATATTCCTTTGCCTTGTTTGACCTCCCCAAATGCATCACCTCACACTTCTCCTATTTGAATTCCATTTGCCACTTTTCTGCACATCTGACTAGACCATCAATATCTTCCTGCAGCCTACAGCAATCCTCCTCGCTATCTACTACACGGCCAATCTTTGTGTTGTCCGCAAACGTCTTGATCATGCCCCTATGATGTACCACAAAAAGCAGGGGACCCAGTACTAAGCCCTGCGGATTGCCCTCAACAATTACCCTTTGTTTCCTGCCACTGAGCCAATTTTGTATCCACCTTGCTGCATTTCCCTGAATCCCATGGGATTTCTTTTTAAACCAGTCTGCCATCTGGGACCTTGTCAAAAGCCTTGCTGAAGTCCATGTAGACTACACAGACCACATCAACTGCACTACTGCTTCAAAAAATTCGATCAAGTTGGTCAAACAAGATCTTACCTTAACAAATCCATGCTGACTATCCTTTATTAACCTGTGCCTTTCTAAGTGACAGCTTATCCTCTCTCCCAGAATAGATTCCAATAATTTGCCCACTACGGAGGTTAGCGTGATTGGCCTGTAATTATTCGGTCTATCCTTCACTCCCTTTTTAAAGGGGTGCAACACTAGCAATTCTCCAATCCTCCGAATCAACAATTGTTTATTTTTAAGGAATTTAATCTGGCTTGTAGCTTCTTTAGAATTGAGAGCGCATAATAAATAGGGTTTAAATAGACTGAGAACTTTCCTATTTCCTTCATGTGCCAGAACAGTCCGTGTCTGTCTGTCTACCTCTGAACAAACCAAATCGCCAGTTTTCAAAATCAAAATGGATACACTCTCTCTCTGTATGGTTGCAGCTAAGCAACTAGAATGCACTTTCACTTCCAGTCCCTGGAGCTTGCTGCCTTAAAGTACTAACCTTTTACAGCCTTAAAATGTGCACCGCAATATTTCCAGAGGAGGAAAAAAAAAAGGATCGTGACAGCAACAGACCACCACAAATCTTGACACCCACTCTGCCAAGTGCAGAAGGGCTCCTCCAGATCATTCCAGGCAGAGGATGTATTGTTTCAGTACTCCAATGGTCTGGTCCATCACATTTCATGCAGCAACATGGCTTTCATTGTATGCATGCATGCTGCACACCTGAGCGTGGGTTGCACAAAGTCATCAGCCATTTCACCAAGGGATTTTTTTTATTCATTCATGGGAAGTGGCTGGCTAGACCAGCATTTATTGCCCATCCCAAATTGCCCTTGAGAAGGAGGTGGGGAGCTGCTTTCTTGAATCGCTGCAGTCCTTGGGGTGTAGGTGCACCCATGTGCAGTTAGGGATTTTGACGCAGCGACACTGAAGGAACAGTGATATAGTTTCAAGTCAGAATGGTGTGTGGCTTGGAGGGGAACTTGCAGGGTGTTGTTGTTCCCATGCATCTGCTGCCCTAGTCCTTCTAAGTGGTAGAGGTTGCAGGTATGGAAGATGCTGTCGAAGAAGTCTTGGGGAGTTACTACAGTGCATCTTGTAGATGGTACACACTGCTGCCACTGTGCATCGGTGGCAAAGGGAGTGAATATTGAAGGTGGTGGATGGGGTGCTAATCAAGCAGGCTGCTTTGTCGTGGATGGTGTCGAGCTTCCCAAGTGTTGTTGGAGCTGCACTCATCCAGCAAGTGGCGAGTATTCCATCACACTTCTGACTTGTGCCTTGTAGATGGTGGACAGGCATTTGGGAGACGGGAGGTGGGTTACTCACTGCAAAATTCCCAGCCTCCGACCTGCTCTTGTTGCCACAGTATTATTGTGGCTGGTCCAGTTCAGTTGCTTGTCAATGGTAACCTCCAGGAATAAAAACAAGAAATACTGGAAATACTCAGCAGGTCTGGCAGCATCTGTGAAGAGAGAAGCAGGGTTAACGTTTCAGGTCAGTGACCCTTCTTCAGAACTGGCAAATATCAGAAATGTAAAAGGTTATAAGCAAGTAAAGCGGGGGTGGGGCAAGAGATAACAAAGGAGAAGGTGTAGGTAGGACAAGGTCACAGTATAGCTGACCAGAAGGTCATGGAGTAAAGGCGAACAATATGTCAATGGTGTGTTGAAAGACAAAGCATTAGTACAGATAGGATGTTAACGGACAGCCGCAAGTACAAACATGAAAAAAAAAGTGGGTAAGCAAACCGGACAAACGAAGATGAAATAAAATGAAATAAAACGAGGATGATAAAAAAGGGGCAGCACAGTGGTTAGCACCGCAGCCTCACAGCTCCAGCGACTCAGATTCAATTCTGGGTACTGCCTGTGTGGAGTTTGCAAGTTCTCCCTGTGTCTGCGTGAGTTTCCTCCGGGTGTTCCGGTTTCCTCCCACAGCCAAAAGACTTGCAGGTTGATAGGTAAATTGGCCATTATAAATTGCCCCTAGACTTGGTAGGTAGTAGGGGAATATAGGGACAGGTGAGGATGTAGTGGGAATATGGGATTAGTATAAATGGGTGGTTAATGGTCAGCACAGACTCGGTGGGCCGAAGGGCCTGTTTCAGTGCTGTATCTCAAAAAAAAACACAAAAAATATACATAAATAAAAAAAGAAAAAACAAACAACTAAAAATAAAAGTAAAATGGAGGGGCCGTCATGCTCTGAAATTATTGAACTCAATGTTCAGTCCGGCAGGCTGTAGTGTGCCTAATCGGTAAATGAGATCCTGTTACTCGAGCTTGCGTAACCTCCAGGATGTTGATAATGGGGGATTCAGTGACGGTAATGCCATTGAACATCATGGGGAGATAGTGAGATTCTCTCTTGTTTGAGATGGTCATTGCCTGATGGTCAGTGCCTGTGGCACAAATGTTGCTTGCCACTTATCAGCCCAAGCCTGGATGTTGTTCAGGTCTTGCTGCATATGGACATGGGCTACTTCAGTATCTGAGGAGTTGCGAATGGTGCTAAATATTGTGCAATCATCAGCGAACATCCCCACTTCTGATCTTATGATTGAAGGAAGGTCATTGATGAAGAAGCTAGAGATGGTTGGGCCTAGGACACTACCCTGAGGAACTCCTGCAGTAATGTCTTGGGACTGAGATGATTGACCTCCAACAACCACAACCATCTTCCTTTGTGCCAGGTATGACTCCAACCAGCAGAGTATTTTCCCCAATTCCCATTGACTCCAGTTTTGCTCGGGCTCCTTGATGCCATACTCAGTCAAATGCTGCCTTGATATCAAGGGCAGTCACTCTCATCTCTTGTCACGCAGTCGCTACCATGTGGTTGGCTGTGGTGTCTCAACTGCAGCTAGCACAGTGGACTGCCACAGAATGAGGGCATCATGCCTGCTGCCAGGATACAGTGCCTTGACCTAAACGATGATCTCCCTGTGGTCATGCACGAGATGGACATTTCCAGTACATGGCAGAATTGACATGAGGCATGCGTAAAACGATGTTCGTGCTGTCAATGACACCTTATACCATGGGGAAGCGTGCAAATGTTTGTTCCACCAGCTTCTCTCAGGCAAGAGAGAAAGAAATGTAGTTGAGTGCCTTTGAATAGAGACTCGATGATCGCAGTGGAAGGCACACAGAGATGTAACAAATACCTGCAGCTTAGAAAAAGGCAGATGCATAAAAATTCAACCCCACAGTCACCTTCACAGCCACTGACAAGGCGGTACTTGTCCTGCTCGGAGGTTGCAGTTGTGGCCGCAACTGGTGGCAGACTTCAGTCAAAGGAGGTCCCTGCTGAAATGCAAACTTCTCATACGTTGTTTCTTTCTGAGGGTCAGGTAGGGGAATTGCTCCCTGAACATCCTTGGCAGATATGTCTTCCTGACGAGAACCTTTCTTCACCCAATTTTCCTCCCTCTTCCAGCAGCTTGTCCTGCTCTATGTGGCCTCGGCTCATTCTCCAAGTCATGCTGTATTTCAAGGGGAATGTCTATTAGAGCACGCACATCTGGGAGAAACTGATTTATGGAGAATCCTCAGTCAGGACAAGGTCCTGCAGCACCAACCACACCACTCTTGTGAATTTTTGAAACAATATAGAAAGCACCAAACACTAGTAGAATTGTAGCAAAAGCCAGAAGAAATCAATCAAACAGCAACTAACTTGAAAGTATATGATCCCTCTAAATAGCACGGGCGGGGAGCTCTTTTCCACTGCTGAACGCAAGTTCAGCTGTGAGAGATTAAGAGGGAACATGTTGGCTGGAGCGTTGAACTCCCAAATTGCACTGCTGGCATCAAATCAGCATTACACACTGATTGCCATCACATTCTGCCTGCTCTGCATTGCTGAATCCCCCACCATCAACATCTTGTGGGTCACGAATAACCAGAAACTTAACTGGACTACAGTCACATATATACTAAGACATAGATACAACAGCATGTCAGAGTTTGGTTATTCTGCGGCGAGCAACTCACCTTCTGACTCCCCATAGCCTTTCCACCATCTATAAAAGGCACAAGAGAGGATTGTGATGGAAGGCTCTCCACTTGCCTGAATGAGCACAGCTCTAACAACACTCAAGAAGCTCAAAGCCATCCCAGAGAAAGAAGCCCACTTGATTGGACGCCATCCGCCAGCCTAAAAACATTTACTTCCTCCACCACCAGCGCAGTGGCAATAGCATGCACCATCTACAAGAGGCACTCGCCAGGGTTCCTTCCGCAGCACCTCCCAAACCCATGACCTCTACGACCGAGAAGAACAAGGGTAGCAGGTGCATGGGAACACCAGCACCTGCAACTCGCCCTCCAAATCACACACTATCCCGATTTGGAAATACATCACTGTTCCTTCAGCATCGCTGGTCAAACTTCTGAAACTCCCTTCCTAACAGCACTGTGGGAGTACCTTCATCACACAAACTGTCGTGGCAGAAGGTAGCACACCACCACTTTCTTAAGGGAATTAGGAATGGACAATAAATGCTGGCCTTACCAGTGATGCAAAATCCCAAGAATTAATTAAAGAAACAAGTACAAATGGTGCATTTGGGAGTGCATTTCTAATGCTGGAGCCCAGGTCCACTACTGTGGCAGAGTACAAGGACCATTACTTTTCATATAAACAACCAAAGTATAGCTTAAAGAGCTTTGGTGTCAAAGCACCAACAGCCTCACCTTATTAGAAAAAGTTTAAATCCATTTAACCATGCGAATACCAGAAAAAGACAGTATACCATTCTCTTGTAATAACATCCCTCACCTTGAAGAGAATAAATATTTAAAGTCAAATAGTGTGTAGCTCACATGTACAATTTCGCTAACCTAAAACCAACAGATGTAGTATGATTAGACAATTAAAAACAAAGTAGAGAAAGGCAGCTTTGACTCATGGCAAGGTTAACGTCAAGGCTGGGTATTGAGGCATGTCATTTCTACCACTTAAAAGTTTGAACAAAAGCGGTGCTTGGTCCAAAACAATCAATGGAGCGGATACCTGCACTTCTGTCCTTATATTGGCCCAATAAATTTGTTACACCTACAATTTTATGCCCCAAAACTTGAATATAGGGAAGGCCCAGGAAAAGGTATTTTCAGTTTACCCATAGTTAATCGCCAAAATTTGACAAGGGTATCAATGGCAACCTAGTTATTATATCCAATGAAATGCCCTTTATGAGTTGCCAATGCACGAGATCATGAACAATTTGGGAACAACGCTATTACATCGTACAAAACTGGGCTTTTCCAGAATTTGTAAATGTAAATGAAGTGAAGTGCATGTATTTGTAAAAAAAAAACCAAAACAAACAGTACTTTGAGCTGTGTAATTCAGGTCATTATCCACAGAAGTACTGAGAAACATGCACTAAAAATGAATTGAAATGTAGCCAAGCATCCATAATTTAGAAACGGAAAAGTATTTCCACAGACTTAGTCAAAGTTGTTTCTTGTTGCCTCACTCAGAAGTATACTTCAGTGCGACAGGAGTCATCCCCTCCAGACAAATATGTTTTTCAATTTAATCAACAAACTTGACTATCTTTTTTTAAATTTATATTTTGACCTATATTAAAATTACCTTTCTATTTTAAATGTCCCTGTCAACAAAGTAAAAAATGAGGAGGGGAATGCAGTTTTAAAGGTGCTTCAAAGGTCTGTCTTTTATGAAAGAAATATAGTCATTTTCTTGTGCCATGGTCTCTTTCTCCCAACAAAGCTTACTTCAACATAGTATGAAGATCACAATACATACCTGTTGAAACATCTGAATAGTTGGAGAATATGCTCTCAGCGAAAGAGCAAACTTCAGAAGACCGAGCTTCAGTTGTGACAAAAATTGACCAGCTTTCTTTAGAATCAAGTCACAATAACTACGTTCAGAATCTGTGAAATAAAATTATATCAAATAACTCTATAAACAAAGTCAGTTACAGTAATTATCTTAGTAGTATGCTATTAATAACACACTTTACTAACTTGAATGAAGCACAAGTATATCGATGTTTCACCTGAAAGGAGTGTTTGGGGCCTTGGATAGTGAGGAGAGAGGAAGTAAAAGGGCAGGTATTCCATCTCCTACAATTGCATGGGAAGGTGCGTGGGAAAGGGACGAGGTGTCGGGGCAATGGAGGAGTGGACCAAGGTGTCATGGAGGGAGCGATCCCTTCAGAATGCTGACAGGGGAGGGAAGGTGAGTTTGGTGGTGGCATTCTATAGCCTTTCGGACTGAACAGTGAGTTCAATAGCTGCAGAGCATGACTGGCCATTTAAAAAAAATGTTTTAATCATGTGCCTGCTTTTCACGTAGTCAGAACTGCTCAGTATTCCACACTATTGACACTTTCACCACAAGCATTAACACACGCTTTGCCTTTCTCCCAGGACAGCTTTGTTATTTAATCTCCCTCTGCCCCATCAAATACCTTCCCCTTTGTTCTCTCCCCCAGTCCCCACCCAATTCACTTGCTTAAAACGTAATTCTTTTCTAACCTTTGCCAGTTCTGATGAATGGTCACAGACCTGAAACATTAACTCTGCTTCTCTCTCCACAGATGCTGCCAGACCTGCTGAGTATTTCCAGCATGTTGTTTTTGTTTCAGAAACCTCAGTGATCTGGGCAAGATGTTTAAAGAGAAGTGACAGGTCAAGATTTATAGGGGCCAGAAGGCTTGACTCGAGATATTGTTTTTGGTTTTGCTTTGGACAGCATGTTGGGATGCGAACAGTTTTGAAAACAGTTGGAGAAAACCAGCCAAGACAGCAATCACCATCAGCTCATCCTCTTCCACCTCTTTGAGAACTTACTGAGAATCAAGTGCAAGAAATAGAGAAACTGATACTGCATTTCCCCTGAAAAGCCTGCCAAACTGATCCTCAACGTCACCCGTAAAGAACTGCTCCAGAAAGATCCCAGTGACAGTGTATTTGGGCATCAGATCAAAAATGAACAGGTGATATCTTTCCATATCTTCTCTTTTTCTCTTCAAGAATTAGCAAGTATTTGACCAAAGTATTCTTTTTCTGTCTTTTTTTTGCAACATACCTCTAAAGAAAGAATTTCTGTATTTTTTCCGTGTGTGTGTGTGTGTGTGTGTGTGTGTGAGAGAGAGAGAGTGTGAGAGAGAGTTTGTATGTGGGGAATTTAAAAAGGGGAAGTTTCATATTTCAATCTGTGTGCTAATAATGTACTTCATTGGAAAGAGAAGCAGAGTTAACGTTTCGGGTCACTGACCCGAAACGTTAACTCTGCTTCTCTTTCCACAGATGCTGCCAGACCTGCTGAGTGGTTCCAGCATTTCTTGTTTTTGTTTCAGATTTCCAGCATCTGCAGTATTTTGCTTTTACTATACTTCATTACTGGTTAAGTCTTGTTCTATAATAAACTGATCATTTTGTTCATTAAGGAAATCTGGTTGGTGTATTTTATTCTGGGATGAAGAGTAGACCATATAACTGATTGCATTGGTAACTGGTTAAATATTTTTTTTAAATGTCGTGACCTGTGCAGAAGTGGAATTAGAAGACGGTGCACTCCTCGCAACTCAGTCTTAACACTAGCATAGATCTATACTGTGCAATATACACGAGATAATCTTACCTCCCTGAAGATATGTTATTTCCTTCACAGTGTCAACAAACTGCCAAAACTTATCATCATCATCTTCTGCTACAAACTCACTGCAAAAGAAATGCCAGATAATATTTTATATTTTCACAGAAAATACATCTATACAGAAGCAATAGAAAAAAAGTAAACGAGTAAACTTTCTTGAAGAGAAAACTTCAGATCAAGTAAACAGAGAATTGATGAGGGGGCACAGACCTAAACATTGGGGTGAATTTTACTGACCACACCCAGAACTGTGAGCAGTTCGGAGCACCAGAGGTAGGATATAAAAGCAAAATACTGCGGATGCTGGAAATCTGAAACAAAAACAAGAAATGCTGGATTCACTCAGCAGGTCTGGCAGCATCTGTGGAAAGAGAAGCAGAGTTAACGTTTCGGGTCAGTGACCCTTCTTCGGAACTGACAAATATTAGAAAAGTCACAGATTATAAACAAGTGAGGTGGGGGTTGGGCAAGAGATAACAAAGGAGAAGGTGCAGATTGGACCAGGCCACATAGCTGACCAAAAGGTCACGGAGCAAAGGCAAACAATATGTTAATGGTGTTTTGAAAGACAAAGCATTAGTACAGATTAGGTGTGAATATACTGAATATAGAACATCAGCAAGTGCAAACCTGAAGAAAAGCAACCTGAAAAAAACAGTGGGTAAGCAAACTGAACAAACTAAGATGAAATGAAATAAATGCAAAAAATGTAAAAAGGAATGCAAAAAAAAAAAAGGAAGAAAAAATAACTAAAAATGAAAGTAAAGTGGGGGGCTGTCATGCTCTGAAATTATTGAACTCAATGTTCAGTCCGGCAGGCTGTAGTGTGCCGAATCGGTAGATGAGATGCTGTTCCTCAAGCTTGCGTTGATGTTCACTGGAACACTGCAGCAAGCCCAGGATAGAGATGTGAGCATGAGAGCAGGGGGGAGTGTTGAAATGGCAAGCAACCGGAAGCTCAGGGTCCTGCTTGCGGACTGAGCGGAGATGTTCCGCAAAGCGGTCACCCAGTCTGCGCTTGGTCTCCCCAATGTAGAGGAGACCACACTGTGAGCAGCGAATACAGTATACTACATTGAAAGAAGTACAAGTAAATCGCTGCTTCACCTGAAAGGAGTGTTTGGGGCCTGGGATACTGAGGAGAGAGGAGGTAAATGGGCAGGTATTACACCTCCTGCGATTGCAAGGGAAGGTGCCCTGGGACGGGGACGAGGTGGTGGGGGTAATGGAGGAGTGGACCAGGGTGTCGCGGAGGGAACGATCCCTTCGGAATGCTGACAGGGGAAGGGAGGGGAAGATGCGACTGGTAGTGGCATCACGCTGGAGGTGGCGAAAATGGCGGAGGATGATCCTTTGGATATGGAGGCTGGTGGGATGAAAAGTGAGGACAAGGGGAACCCTGTCACGGTTCTGGGAGGGAGGGGAAGGGGTGAGGGTAGAGGTGCGGGGAATGGGTCGGACACGGTTGAGGGCCCTGTCAACCACAGTGGGGGGAAATCCTCGGTTGAGGAAAAAGGAGGTCATATCAGAAGCACCGTCATGGAAGGTAGCATCATCAGAGCAGATGCGTCGGAGATGGAGAAACTGGGAGAATGGAATGGAGTCCTTACAGGAGGTAGGGTGTGAAGAAGTGTAGTCGAGGTAGCTGTGGGAGTCAGTGGGCTTATAATGGATATTGGTAGACAACCTATCCCCAGAGATGGAGACAGAGAAGTCGAGGAAGGGAAGGGAAGTGTCAGAGATGGACCATGTAAAGGTGAGAGAAGGGTGGAAATTGGAAGCAAAGTTGATAAAGTTTTCTAGTTCGGGGCGGGAGCAGGAAACGGCACCGATACAGTCATCAATGTACCGGAAAAAGAGTTGGGGGAGGGGGCCTGAGTAGGACTGGAACAAAGAATGCTCGACATATCCCACAAAAAGACAGGCATAACTAGGACCCATGCGGGTACCCATAGCGACACCTTTTACTTGAAGGAAGTGCGTGGAGTTGAAGGAGAAGTTGTTCAATGTGAGAACAAGTTCAGCCAGGCGGAGGAGGGTGGTGGTGGATGGGGACTGGTTGGGCCTCTGTTCCAGGAAGAAGCGGAGAGCCCTCAAACCATCCTGGTGGGGGATGGAGGTGTAGAGCGATTGGACGTCCATAGTGAAGAGGAGGCGGCTGGGACCAGGAAACTGGAAATTGTCAAAATGACGTAGGGCGTCAGAAGAGTCACGGATGTAGGTGGGAAGAGACTGGACCAGCGGAGAAAGGATAGAGTCTAGATAGGAAGAAATAAGTTCAGTTGGGCAGGAGCAGGCTGACACAATGGGTCTGCCGGGACAGTCCCGTTTGTGGATTTTGGGAAGGAGGTAGAAGCGGGCTGTCCGGGGTTGCGGGACTATGAGGTTGGAAGCTGTAGAGGGAAGATCTCCAGAGGAGATGAGGTCAGTGACAGTCCTTTGGACGGTGGCTTGATGTTCGGTGGTGGGGTCATGGTCCAGTGGGAGGTAGGAAGAGGTGTCTGTGAGTTGGCGTTGAGCTTCTGCAAGGTAGAGGTCGGTACGCCATACAACAACAGCACCACCCTTGTCTGCAGGTTTGATGACCATGTCGGGGTTAGACCTGAGAGAACGGAGTGCCTCAAGTTCAGAGGGGGACAGGTTAGAGTGAGTGAGGGGGGCAGAGAAATTGAGACGACCAATGTCTCGCCGACAGTTTTCAATGAAAAGATCAAGAGCGGGTAAGAGGCCAGGGGGAGGGGTCCAGGTAGAGGGAGAATACTGGAGGCGGGTGAATGGGTCTGCTGGTCGGGGGGAGGACTCCTGGTCAAAGAAGTGAGCCCGGAGGCGGAGGCGACGGAAGAAGAGCTCAACGTCATGCCGAGCGCGAAATTCATTGAGGTGGGGGCATAAGGGGATAAAACTGAGTCCTTTGCTGAGTACAGAACGCTCAGCATCAGAGAGGGGGAGGTCAGAGGGTATAGTGAATACACGGCAAGGGGTCAGATCAGAAGGGGTGGGGTCAGAGGGAAGTGAAGCGGAAGGAGGATCTGGTGGGGCATTAGTCCCCATCAGCTGCTGGAGCTTGCGTTCCTTAACACCTGAAAGGAAGAAAAAAAGGTAGGATATATTGGCCTTGGAGGGAGTGCAACGTAGACTCACCAGGATGATATCTGGATGTCAGGGATTACATTATGAGGAGAGATTGCACAAGCTAGTGTTGCCTTCCCTGGAATTTAGAAGGTTAAGGGAGAGAACAGATAAGGTAAGTAGAGACAAACCATTTCTGCGGCTGGGGAGTTTAGGACCAAGGGGGAGCCAGACCACTGAGGACTGAAATTAAGAAACATTTCTACGTGGAAAAGGTCATAGAGGTTTGGAATTTTCTTCCACAAACAGCAGTTGATGCTGGATCAATTAATTTTAAATCCGGAGACTGATGATACTTTTGGTTAACATAAATCTTAAGGGATATGGTGCAAAGGTGGGAATATGCAGATCAGCCACGATCTCATTGAATAGTGGAATAAGCTTGAGAGGCTAAATGGCCTACTCCTGTTCTTATGTTCCTAAAAATCACTAAAAGCAAATGGACAAGTCCAAAAAATAATTAAAAAGGCTAATGGAATGCTGGCCTTGGATACAGAGGTACAAGATATCAAATCTCCTCTTAGCCTTCAGTGTTTTGAGAACCCCAGCTTCTCTAGTCTGGCCAGGAGAAGCAGTAGTCCCTTACTGCCAGCTCTGAAAATTGGCCCCAGTGTAAGGGCATATTTAAAAGCTGGTAGGAAAACAAACATTGGACCTGTATATAATTTCTTGGTATCTCAAATACCAAAAATGAAGCATTAAAATTACCGATGTAAAGACAAGATTTCTGAAGGATCTTAGGTTAATAACAATGTTTCCTGGTGTTAATCAACTGCCTCATACTAATGTGTATGGACATTCCTCCCAGTTTCAAACATGTTAAGGAGCTGAATCAGCATCAGTAAAGATAGTTATTAATTCAGGATGTTTCAGCAATCATCTTTTCGTTAAAACCTTATACATTGAATTACACTTGATCATTAAGAAATTCCTTTACTTTAGCCCAGAAATTGCTAGAAAAAAAGGTGAATTTACAACACTCACTATCACTCGTTCATAAAATGTCTAGCAACTCGTGGCTAGCAAGAGATACGTCACGAGTTCTAATTCTCTACAAATTGCTGAATGATTTGCGCTGCTCCACCATTATCCCGACAAAACTGAAAAACTGCAACCTTGCTATGAGCCTCCTCATTGAAATTAATTGTGCATCATGGAATTGCTGGATTTACACCATTAACACAAATTAATCTTACCACAGCCATTTACCACTGGTAATCAATGTTGCAAGGATTCCATTAATGACATAATTTACAGTCCTGACAAGACACAACCTCGGAGGCCAGAAAGGGAACAATGAAGCTGTGAAGTCTCATTCCAACAGGTAGTGAAATTGTTCCTGTAGGCTTTAACATTTTATTTGTCTTGGCAGTATCTTTGTGCCAGCCTTGCCACACCAAAAATGAAGCATTAAAATTACCGATGTAAAGACAAGATTTCTGAAGGATCTTAGGTTAATAAAAATGTTTCCTGGTGTTAATCAACTGCCTCATCAGCCTGTCAGCGTCAAACGGCAATAATTTTCTGGATGCAAAGCTATTCTGACACTCAAATGCAAACCAGATATATTTCTTTCAGAAAGTAATTTTGGGATACGGTACGAGTAACTTGAGTCAGGACGTGGTAAGTGTCGCATGCTTGGGAGGAACAAGGTCACTTAAGACCCATAGTTCCCAAAGCTCTCCACCATTGAGGTTTCCCTTGTTCATTTCCAGGTCTGTTGCAGATCAATTGGTAAAGAATGATTGCTGTGATTTGTCAATAACTCAGTTATCATTGTTTCATGCATCTACCAGGGTGGTAGAAGGCAAAATAGATGAGCCTTGGTCTTTTTTTGCCTAGCAATTCCTATAAAAACCTTTCCACTCTCCATGATCAGAATGGATGGGAGCAGTGGTTCCATACTTCATTAATCAAGCATCTTTGTACATTTTGGACCCTGCCATTCACTCATTAACTTCTCCGGGACCAATACAGTAATTTTCAAACAACTCCTTCTGCTTGTTCTTCTACATTTTTTCTTATTTTTCCTTTGTCTCTTTTTCCTCTCTCTTTGTATCTAATTTGACTCTGAAAAGAGATGATTTTTTTTCTAAATCAGAGATGCACAAGTATTAGAGATAATGTTGATATAAGTAGGGTATTTACCTTGGTCTGCAATGCAGAATTAGTGGACATTAGTATAAAATTAACACGAGTCAAGTCCGCATTGGGATAGGAAGAATTTCTTTTACTTCCTCCAAATAAGAGATCAGCTGAATCACAACCTACATTTGGATTAGCAGATTTTATTTGTGCGCTGCAAAAATTATACATCCACGCAAATCATGTTAACTTAATTTTAAAAGAAGGATCTACAGAAAGTGTGAAGTTAAATGCATGCAAAACAGCTTCAAAATTAATCTTAAATTAATATTAAGCTGCTGAGTGATTCCAGCATTTCTTGTTTTTATTTCAGATTTCCAGCATCCGCAGTATTTTGCTTTTATCAAAATTAATCTTACCTTGTCTCCAATAACAAAGGCATTGATGGCCACTTTGCATCTAAACTAACAGTCACACCTTTCCCAGCTGCTTGAGTGTTGCAAAACCTCAAAATGAGAACAATGAATGGCGGGATCATCATTTTTGGAAACTGAAAAAAAAAATCTCAATTAACAAATGCAATACTCCTTAATTTTGTAGCTGGAGGTGAAGAAACGCAAAAAAAAAGATAGAAAGTCAAACAGTAGTCTACAATGTACAATATAAAATAAATCAACAAACAAGTAGCAAAAGATTCAATTTGTACTACTGCAACAGCTGTCAAGAAGTTTGTGTGAAAGCTATTGCTACAGAATAAGCAATGAACACAATATAATCTTCCTGAGGTAACTGGAAACATCACTATAGATTCTTGTAACTGTAGAGACAGTACCCAGAAAAAAAACTAAACTTCGTGTTTTTCAAAAAGATATCATTCTTCTTGAGGGTAATCTTCAATGTAAATGTTTTTCCCAATAAAACCACTCTCATTTTTCCTGTTTGCTAGTTCAATTCTTTTTTAGATTTGTACTGAAAAAGGATAAGCAACTATTGATCTGGATTTTACTGGAAAAGTAAAAGGTGTGTTAATATGACACACACCATTAAAATATAAATCAGACAGCAAGTTCATGGCATTAAAAGAGATACACCACAAGTTGCAAATCTCCAGAACTTGGCAATTTATCCCGTGCAGTCAGTTGCTTTGCACAAATGCCATCTCACCCTTTGCCTCCCTGTTATTTTTAAGAACTTGCTGGATTTGCCTATTTACTTTCTATGGTGAGTTTAAGTCTGGTTAAAACCTTTTAAAACAATGTGATAATTGTTAATGCAATGTTAATCAACTTCTCTAGCCCAGAATGGGAACAATTTTAAGTGTTCAATTTCATTCCTCCGTATGTTCAGAGATTTTACAATGTCAAACTTAACATTTGTTCTTACTTTGCTTTCCTTAATCTAATCTCTCTTTCCCTCTCTGAACATAATTCAACTCAAATCCGCTCTCCTTCTCCATCATTCTTCCAATTATTTCTCAATACTTAAATCCCATTGGTTAAAGAAATACACTGCTGGATCCGCAATTAACTTAAGGTTCCAGATGCACCATTGTCCTCCCCATGCTGTTATTACTTCCAGCAAGCAATTTTGCAAAATATTTGAGCTGAAGGTTGCAGATAAAATCGAACAGGTGATATGCCCTGCTCCAGCAAAATATAGAGTCCACCCTGCTTAACCCTTTATCTGAAGATGACAAACAGCAGGCTAACTGGATGCCAAATGATGAAAGCATGATAATTTGAGATAGATTTTGTTCACTTACTCACCGAGAGGAAAGTGCAAACATTTACATCTAAATATCACGGCAAGAGAATGGTAATGTAGGATACAGAAAAAAGTTTTATGTTGGAACTGTATAAATCATTAGTTAGGCCACAACTTGAGTACTGTGTGCAGTTCTGAACACCTCATTACAGAAAGGATGCAACTGCACTAGATTTACAGAAGAGATTTATGAGGATGTTGCCAGTACTGGAAAAATGCAGCTATGAGGAAAGATTGGGTAGGCTGGGGTCGTTCTACTTGGAACAGAGAAGACTGAGGGGAGATTTGATCAAGGGTATTCGATGTTCTGGAAAAATAGGCAAAAGGAAAAAGGAGGTGGAGTAGCTTTGTTGATAAAAGGAAGGTATCAGTGCGGTGGTGAGTAGTGATATAGGTTCAATAGATCGTGATGTGGAATCAGTTTGGGTGGAAACAAGGAATAGCAAGAAGTAGTCACGGTGGGAGTCGTCTATCGGCCCCCGAAGAGTTGCCTCACTATAGGACAAAGTACAAATCCGGAAATAACAGAAGCATGTAAGAAGGGCGCTACAATTGTCATGGGTGATTTTAATCTGCATATTGACTGGACAAATCAAATTGGCAGACATAACATGGAAGATGAATTTGTAGAGCGCATCAGGGATTGTTACTTTCAGCAATACATTGCAGAACCTACCAGGGAACGGGCAATTTTAGAGCTAGTAATGTGTAATGAGGTAGGATTAATAAGAGACTTCGTAGTTAAAGATCCTCTAGGGGGTAGCGATCACAACATGGTAGAATTTCAAATTCAGTTTGAGGGCGAGCAACTTGGATCACAAACCAGTGTCCTCAACTTAAACAAGAGTCATTACAGAGTTATGAAGAAAGAGTTGTTTAAAAC
The DNA here is from genome assembly GCF_036365525.1 of Heterodontus francisci. NCBI lineage: Eukaryota > Metazoa > Chordata > Chondrichthyes > Heterodontiformes > Heterodontidae > Heterodontus > Heterodontus francisci. The sequence goes on along the minus strand of NC_090376.1, from coordinate 155,646,633 downwards.
AGGCTGGGAAAATAGACTAAGGGAAAGGTCAGTGGCAGACATTTAAGCAGATATTGCATAATGCTCAGCGAAAACTAGTGGTAGGCCAGAGGATTGGGAATTTTTTTTTTTTTTTTTTAGGAACCTGCAGTGGGTGACTAAAAAACTAATAAAGAGGGAGAAAGTTAATTATGAAAGTAAATTGGCAAGAAATATAAAAACAAACAGCAAGAGCTTCTACGGGCTGTCATGGTCCGTAGTTTTTTTTTCCTCCGGGGAATATGCAGTTTACCTTTAAGGCTTCTAAAGGATCAGTACTGCTTTAAGAACCAGCAGGCCTCCGGAGTTACCGAGAAGGTGCATTTTCGTTGTCTTGGATACAGCCATTCGGAGACTGCGATTCAAAGGGTGCATTCTCGTTACCATGGATACAGCCACTTGAACTGAGCATCAAGCGATAGGTTTGTTACAATTATTTTTTGAACTGGCTTTTTAGTTCAAGACAGTCTGTTCTAACAGAACACAGACAGACAGCTGGTGTTAGCACCTGAAATAAGAGCTCTCAGCCCTTTAAACTGAAGGAAGGGATTTTAGTCTGTTTAGTTATCTCTCAAAATTCTAAAAACGTCAAGCCAAAACGGAGATCTCTGATAATTTAAACTGAAGGAAGGGAAGTTAGACTGTGACAATCTTTTATCCCTCAAAAACTCTAAAGTCAGACTGATTTACTTTAAAAGTGTTTGCAACTTGTTAATGGTTGAAATCCATTGCTGGAAGGAAAGCATCACTTACTATTGGAATTAGACTACGGACTGTTCTACCGTGGAAGAACCTTCCCCCCCCCGCCCCCCCCCATCAGACGGCTGTGAGGACTTCAAGCAACATTGGATTGTAAATTTGCAAGTCTAATTTTTTCTATTTTTAAATGTTGTTTATATCTTCATAGTGTTTAAGAATTGAGTTTTGTTAATTAAACAGTTAATTTGTTGATTTAAAGACACCTGTTTTGGTTAGCCTCATTCTGGGGGTCTTCCTTTAATTTGGAAAGTTTAAAATGATCGGTTAGGTGATCTGTAGAGATGGGATTGAATTAACAGTGCTTTTTTTCCCCCACAATCAGAATCATATATTTTAATTGGGGGCTTTGACTGGAACAGTCGGTCGTAACAGGGTATATAAAAACAGAGTAGCTAAAGTGAGCGTGACAGCCTTGGAGGATGCGCCTGTCAAATTGCTAACAGGGGAACAGGGAAATGGCAGATAATTTAAACTAATATTTTGCATCAGTCTTCACGGAGGAGGACACGATAAACATCCCACAGATATCAGATAAGCAAGGAACTAATGGGAGGAAAGATCTTGTAACTGTCCCCATCACGAAGGACAAAATATTTGACAAAACTAATGGGACTAAAGGCAGACAAGTCACCAGGACCTGATGGCCTACAACCAAGGGTTTTAAAGGAAGTGGCTGCAGAGAGATAGTGGAGGCATTGGTCGAAATATTCCAGAACTCACTGGATTCCGGGAGGGTCCCAGCAGATTGGAAAACCGCTAATGTGATGCCACAGTTCAAGAAGGGAGGGAGACAAAAAAGCAGGAAAGTATAGGCCAGTCAGCCTAACATTGGTTGCTGGAAAAATGCTAGAGTCCATTATTAAGGAAGAAATAGTAGGACATTTAGAAAAGTTTAACACAAACAAACAGTCAACATGGTTTTGTGAAAGGGAAATCATGTTTGACAAATTTGCTCGAGTTCTTTGAGGATATAACAAGCAGAGTTGATAAAGGGGAACCGTTAGATGTAGTGTATTTAGATTTCCAGAAGGCATTCGATAAGGTGCCACATAAAAGATTATTGCACAAGATAGGAGCACACAGTATTGGGGGTAATGCATTAACATGGATTGAGGATTGGTTAACACACAGAAAACAGAGAGTCAGGATTAATGGGTCTTTTTCAGGTTGGAAAGATGTAACTAGTGGAGTGCCACAAGGATCAGTCCTAGGACCTCAATTATTTACTATCTATATTAATGACTTGGAGGAGGGGGGCAGAGTATAGTACATCCAAATTTGCTGACAATATAAAAATAGGTGAGCGGACATGTCCTTAGGTTCTTATGAAATGTACAAAATTGGTGAGGGGCCTGGATAGAGTGGATTGGAAGGGCCTATTTACCTTGACAGAAAGGTCAGTGACTCGGGGGCATAGATTTAAAGTGATGGTCTAGAACTCACTGCCTGTAAGGGTAGTACAGGCAGAAACACTCAACTCATTTAAAAAAGGTGTCTGGATATGTACCTCATAAGTGACGTAACCTGAAGGGCCAAGGGGCCTCTTTCAGTGCCGTAAACTTTCTATGATTCTATGACAAAACAAAGTTAACAATTTAATAGTTATGGTGACTGTTTAAGGTCTTTTCATTCCATGACATCTACAAACTATCATTGTATTGAAATAAAATTCAGACATGTCAAAAAAACATTTACTTTGCTGCTTCAAAAATATATATCACTGCTGTTTGATAACGATACAATTATATCACAAGTTGTAGCTCCGAGAGCATACATGAGTTCATTTTGCTCATCTTTTTCACAATTGCTCAACTCTACTATTGCCCACAGTTCTATATGTGTATGTATATGGTTACAAATAGAAAGTATACTTTGCATTCATTTTTTGTCCATCATACTTGTTATAGTTAAACAAAACCAAAATTCTGCATTAGTTTTCTGTGTCACACTTGCACCTGAATGGCTTACGTACAGTTTTCTTCAGCCTCATTAGCTTGGAAAAAGGCAAAACAGAAAATCTTATATTTACATGGCAGTGTGAAAAGTAAAACATCTCAAAAGTGCTTTGTAGGAGTATTATCAGATAAAATGTGACACCAAGCTGTGAAAGAGGTATTAGGACAGCTGGCCAAAAGCTTGGTCACAAAGAGGTAGGTTTTAAGGAGCAGAGAGAGAGGTAGATGAGAAGCTGAGGGAGTGAATTCCAGAGCTCAGCACCCAGGCAGCTGAAGGCACAATCAGCAATGGTGAAGCAAAGGAAATTGGAGTTACGCAACAGGCCAGAATTTGCAGAATGCAAAGTTCTTGAGTTATAGGGCTGGAGTAGGTTATAGAGTTAATAAGGGGTGAGGCATTGGAGGGATTTGAACACAAGAGGGTGAAATTAAATTTGAGACATTGCTGGATCAGAGCCAAAGTAGGTCAGTGAGCACAGGACAGACATGGTTGAATAGAACTTGAATAGATACAGCCAGCATAGTTTTAAATCAGGTCAAGTTTAAAGAGGGGGCAGATGGGAGTCCTGCCAGGAGAACATTGGAGTGATTGTATTTTTGTTAACCTCCAGACACTGAGAATTTCAGCCACAGATGGGCCGAGACAGGGACAGAGAAGGAAGTAGCTGGTCTTGGTGATGGAGGAAGGGAGGGAGGGAGCGAGCAAGCAGTCAGGTTCAGTCTCTAGACAGGGCCAGAAAGAGGGATGGAATTGGTGGCCTGGGAGTGGAGTTTGTGGCAGTGACAATGGCTTTGATTCTAATATTTACTTAGAAAAAACATTTTAAAGTTTCATTATTATACAATTACAAATGTTTACGAACAGGTACTTCTTCCTCAGCATGTTTTTGACAGTCCCCAATCTGCCTGTCATGCCGAAGCCCATATTCAGCCACTTGATCTCCTCCACCTGCTTTCTCCAGATGAGCTATTACTTAAGTTTAAGTTTCTTTTACTTTTACTAACAGAATCACAGAATTGTTACAGCACAGAAGGAGGCCATTCAGCCCACCAGGTCTGCACAAGCTCGCCAAATGGGCAATTCACCTAATGCCATTTCCCTACCTTCTCCCCATAACCCTGCAAAAGGAAGAGTATAGCTAAAGTTGGGTTGGTCCTTTAGAGGATGAGACTGGGGAATTAATTATGGGAAACAAGGAAATAGCAGAGACTTTGAACAGGTATTTTGTATCGGTCTTCACAGTAGAAGACACAAAAAGTATCCCAAGAATAGCAGAAAATCAAGAGGCAAAAGGGAGGGAGGAACTTAAAACAACCACCATCACTAGAGAAGAACTACAAGGAAAACTAAAATGGGAACGAAGGCTGACAAGTCCCTTGACCTGATGGCCTGCAGCCTAGGGTCTTAAAAGAAGTGGCTGCAGAGATGGTGGATGCATTAGTTGTAACCTTCCAAAGTTCCCTAGATTCTGGAAGGTCCCAGTGGATTGGAAAACCGCAAATGTAACACCTATATTCAAGAAAGGTGATGGGTGGGGGGGGCAACAGAAAACAGGAAACTGTGGGACAGTTATGAAAGTTCATTATGAAAATTAATCCATTATTAAGGAAGTAGTAACAGAACATTTAGAAAATCATAATACAAATTAGACAGAGTCAACATTGTTTTATGAAAGAGAAATCATGTTTGGCAAGTTTATTAAGAGTGTTTTGAGGATGTAACCAGCAGGATGGATAAAGGGGAGCAAGTAAATGTTATGAAAGTGCTTCCTTCTTTTAAATTTTTTTTTTTGAGGGCTTGTGTTAAAACTGAAATTTTTTTTAAAAGCAAGTTCACCAACAGGACAAGATGTTGTTTGAAAGCCACCAGTGCTGGAGGCCACCTGTGATTTGGGCTCAAAAACAGGAGAACCCTTGGTGATCTGGAAAAAAATGGTTACAGAGAAGCCACATGTCAAGGTTTATGGAGGTCAGGAAAGTAAAGTTTAAAACATTGGAATGTTTTTGTCAGTTGTTACAACTTTTCTGGGAAGGAGGATGTATCCCTGAGTGATTTGAGAAACATAACCAAGGCTAGGCTAAAGAATTCGGCAGAATTGTTGGTGTTAGAGTTAAAACCAGGAGCTAAGAAAGCAGACATAATAGCACAGTGCAGCATTTGCAATTTGAAGGCAAACCACATGGGAATTCAGTTGAACTGGCGAAAATTCAGTTGCAGATGAGGCAGCTTGAACATGATAAAGAAGAACAAAAAGCAATAGAATTGGAAAAACTTAAGCTTGAACTTCAAAGAGAAAATGAAAGAGAAGGACGCGAATTCAAATTAAAAAGATGGAACTAAGATGAAGGATTGGTCTTGACTCCAGTGAAAATTTTGGTGAGAAAAGATCTGACTCCAGTCCAGGCCCCAATGGAAAGCTAAAATAAAAACAAGAAACTCTGGAAATATTCAGCAGGTCTGGCAGCATTTGTGGAGTGACAAGCAGAGTTAATGTTTCAGGTCAGTGACCCTTCATCAGAAGGGTCAATGGAGAGCTGTTTAAATTTGTACAAGCCCTCCCGAAATTTGAGGAAAGGGACGTAAGGGCATTTTTCATTTCTTTTGAAAAGACAGCCAGACAGATGAAGTGGCCAAAGGAAAGCTAGACATTACTTATGTAAAGCAGGCTGATGGGCAGAGCTCATGAAGTTTATGCCAATCTTTCTCAGGAGGTTGCTGCAGATTTTTATTTATTTAGAGATACAGCACTGAAACAGGCCCTTCGGCTCACTGAGACTGTGCCGACCAACAACCACCCATTATGTGATTATGAGATGGCAAAAAAGGCTATTCTCGCTGCATACGAGTTGGTCCCTGAAGCGTACAGGCAGAAATTTTGGAACCTCCAGACACAGCCTGGGCAGACTTATATAGAATTTGAGAGGGTAAAGCAAATTCATTTTGATAGATGCATGTGGGCACTAAAGGTAGAGACCATGTATGAGAACCTCAGGGAACAAATTCTCCTGGAAGAATTTAAAAATTCACTCCCTCCATTAGCAAGAACCCATGTAGAGAACCAGAAAGTTTCAACAGCCAGACAGGCAGCAGAAATTGATGATTATGAGCTTGTTTACAAGCCAAAACCCTTTGTCCGTCACCCCCCACAAACCCGAGAAGGATAGAAGGTAGGAGGGTGAAAAGAAGGCAAGTAGCTGGGAACAAGAAAGGACAGCTGGGAACCACCTCCCCCCCGCCGCCCCCCCCACCCCGGGATCGCCTTCTCAGGCCAGAAAGGAAGGTGCTGAGGGTGGAAGTGAGGTCCACAAGCCTAAGAGTTACCATTGGCACAAGGTTGGACACATTAGTGCAGAATGCTAGAGGTTGCGGGGTAAACCCATGCGACTTACTGTGGTGAACAAAGCCAATGCAGAGAAAGGGGCCGTGACTGGGACTACAACAGATCAGGCTGTAGCGCTGATGGCAGCTGTAAGGCCAAGTACAAAAACCACTGTGAGTGCAGAGGACGTGAAGAAGATAGTGAACAAGTGAGAGTTATAGGGAATTCTTGTCAAAAGGAAAAGTAACTCCTTGGCCCTCAAGTGAGGCAGATAAACCTATAGTTATACTTGGGGATACAGGAACCACCCAAACTCTTTTTCTGGGGGAAGGCATAACTTGTCCAGACAGCGTATTGAATGCCAAGGTTTTAGTGAATGGTACAGGCAGGGAGTATTATACCCATACCTTTGTATCGGGTGCACCTGGAGTGTGACCTAATGTCTGGAACAGTAACTGTAGGAGTTGTCCATAATTTGCCTGTAGATGCAGTTGACCTATTCCTGGGGAATAATTTGGCTGGAGTGAAGGTAGTAGCTTCTCCAGCAGTCACGGAAAAAAACAAGTGAAGTTAAAGAGACAGGGCAGTTGCAGGAAAAGGTTGCAGGAATTTTTCCTTCATGTGTAGTGACCTGAGCAATGGCTAAACAAGTTCCATTGTCAGAGGTAAAATTAGCACCACAGACAGACAAGACAAATATCTGAAACTTTCTTTGGGAATTTGAATAATCTCAAGGAAATGTTCAGTAAGTTTTCTCTGATCAAGGTTCAACAAACTGATCCAGAGTTAAATAAAGTAGCACAATCGGCTCTAACTGAAGTTGAAGCAAAGGGAGTTCCGAAAGCTACTAGATGGGAAATGGGATCCTAATGAGGAATTGCAGACCTCCTCACAGACCTGCGGAAGAAGAATGGACGGTTGTTCATCAGATAGTAGTACTACCCATGTATCGTCTGAAAAGATTAAGGACAGCACATGAAATTCCTATAGCGGGACATGCGGGGATCCAGAAGACCCAATCACGACCCAAGGACACGGTGCAATTTTGTAAAACATGCCAGATTGTGGGAAAACCGCAACCTGCCATAAAACCAGCACCTCTAATTCCCATAGCAGTTTTTGGGGAACCATTTAGTAGGGTGTTGGTAAACTGTGTAGGATCTTTACCAAAAAGAAAAATGGGACACCAATATATACTCACTATCATGGATATGGCTACTTGGTTCCCAGAGGCCATTCCCTGGAGAACAATTTCTGCTAAGGTATAGTAGAGAAGTTAACCCAGCTCTTCCCTAGATACGGATTACTGATTGAATCTCAATCGGATCAAAGTTCCAACTTAATGTCTAAAATTTTTCAGAAAGTCACGAATACTTTGGGCATAGCACAGCTAAAGTAATGGGCCAGTTAGCTTAACATCTGTCATAGGGAAAATGTTAGAAGCTATTATTAAAGATGTTATAGCAAGGCACGGTCATGCTAGGCCCCCACCTGCCAAGAATGAGGCACATTAATGTTGTCACGAACATTGATTTAAACTGTTACTAGAGTGAAGAAACAGATCAGCCGTGGATGGAAAATACATTTGCATATTACTAGACAGTGATTGGAAGGTGTTACGACCAACTGCTCCAGTCAAAGCCCCCCACCCCCCCCCCCCATCAAAATATACGATTCAGATTGCGACGGGAGAAACACACTGTTAATTCAATGCCGTCCCTCCACAAATTGCCTAACATATCATTTTAAACTTTCCAAATTAAAGACCCAGCCAAATCGTACCCTCTATTAACCCCCGAATGAGGCTAACCAAACTAGGTGTCTTTAAAATCAACAGTTTAATTCGTAGTGTTTAAGAATTTACTGTTCGTAAGATATAAACAACGTTTAAAAATAGAAAAAATTAGAGTCCTTGAACATTTACGCTCCTGCCGGATGTGGTACAGTCCAAGATTGCTTGAAGTCCACCCAGCTGTCCGATGGGGAATAAAAAAAGTTCTTCAACAGTAGAACAGTCCGTAGTCTAATTCAACAGCAAATGATGCTTTTCTTCTCCAGCGATGAATTTCAACAATTAACAACTTGCAAACTTTTTTAATGAAAAAATTTGGCTTTAGAATTTTTGAGGGATAAAAGATTGTCACAGTCTAACTTGCCTTCCTTCAGTTTAAATTATCAAAGATCTCTGTTTTGGCTTGACTTTTTAGAATTTTGAGAGAATAATAATAAACAGAGTAAGTTCTCTTCCTTCAGTTTAAATAGTCTGAGTGCTCTCCTTTCAGGTACCAACACACAGCTGTCTGTCTGTTTCTGAGCTAGAACAGTCTGTTTCCACAAAAAGCCAGTCCAAAATTAAATTCTAACAATGGATCTCTCGATCTCTGGTCCTGAATGGCTGTATCCCGGGCATTGAGAATGCAATCTTTAGAGCTTGCTGCCTTAAAGCAGTACAGCTCCTTTTCCAGCCTTAAAGACACATTGCATTCTTCCCGAAAAAAAAACTACATAATCATAAGAAAGGACGAAGGACCATTCCCTGACACATTCAACTCACAATGGACCTTGATCACCAAGTATTGTAAGAGGAGCCTTCCAGAGACTGCTAAGGTGATACAATCCAAGATGTGGTCAGACCAGGTCGTCACAGGTTTCAGCCTGTTCCTGTCCCACTGAAATTATTTCTTTCTTTCTTGACTCTAGCTTTTCTACTCTGGTCGTCTCTTCCCACCTACATCCGTGACTCATCTGATGCCCTATGTCATTTTGACAATTTCCGGTTTCCTGGCCCCAACCACCTCCTCTTCACTATGGATGTCCAATCTCTCTACATCTCCATCCCCCACCAGGATGGTCTGAGGGCTCTCCACTTCCTCCTTGAACAGAAGCAAAACCAGTCACCATCCACCACCACCCTCCTCCGCCTGGCTGAACTTGTTCCCACATTGAACAACTTCTCCTTCAACTCCACTCACCCTTCAAGTAAAAGGTGTTGTCGTGGGTACCCGCATGGCTCCTAGTTATACCTGTCTTTTTGTGGGATATGTCGAACACCCCTTGCTGAAGTCCTACTCAGGCCCCCTCCCCCAACTCTTTTTCCGGTACATTGATGTATGTATCGGTGCCGTTTCCTGCTCCCGCTCAGAACTGGAAAACTTTATCAACATTGTTTCTAATTTCCACCCCTCTCTCACCTTTACATGGTCCATCTCTGACATTTCCCTCCCTTCCTCGACTTCTCTGTCTCCATCTCTGGGATAGGCTGTCTACTAATATTCATTATAAGCCCACTGACTCCCACAGCTACCCCGACTACACTTCATCACACCCTACCTCCTGTAAGGACTCCATTCCATTCTCCCAGTTTCTAAGTCTCCGCGTAACTGCTTTGATGATACTACCTTCCATGAAAGCGCTTCCAATAGGTCTTCCTTTTTCCACATTCGAGGATTCCCCCCACCCCCTCCACACTGTGGTTGACAGGGCCCTCAACCGTATCCAGCCCATTCCCCGCACCTCCACCCTCACCCCTCCCTCCCAGAACTGCAACCGGGTTCCCCTTGTCATCACTTTACAGCTCACCAGCCTCCACATCCAAAAGGATCATCCTCCGCCATTTCCGCCACTCCAGCATAATGCCACTACCAAATGCATCTTCCCCTCCCTTCTCATCAGCATTCCTAAGGGATCGTACCCTCCACAACACCCTGGTCCACTCCTCCATTACCCACACCACCTCGTCCCCTTCCCACACAATCGCAGGAGGTGTAATACCTGCCCATTACCTCCTCTCTCGTCACTATCTAAGGCACCAAACACTCCTTTCAGGTGAAGCAGTGATTTACTTGTACTTCTTTCAATTTAGTATACTGCATTCGCTGCTCTCAATGTGGTCTCCTCTACATTGGGGAGAGCAAACGCAGACTGGGTGCACACTTTGTGGAACACCTCCACTCAGACTGAAAGCATAACCCCGAGTTCCAGTTTCTGGCCATTTCAACACTCCCCCCGCTCTCATGCTCACATCTCTGTCCTGGGATTGCTGCAGTATTCCAGTGAACATCAACACAAGCTTGAGGAACAGCACCTCATTTACCAATTAGGCACGTTACAGCATGCTGGACTGAACATTGAGTTCAATAATTTGAGAGCATGACAGGACCCCCTTTTTATTTTTAGTTATTTTTTCTTTGTGTTTATTTTATTTCAGTTTGTTTCTACTGTCCTACCCACTGTTTTTTTCATGTTTGTGCTTGAGGCCAGGCTGCTCGGTTTTCGGTCCATTAACACCCTCTCTGTACTAACGCTGTGTCTTTCAGCACACCATTGACATACCGTTTGCCTTTGCTCTATGACCTTCTGGGCAGTTAATCTCTGTGAGCTTCTCCTATCAACACCTTCTCTTTTGTTACCTCTTGCCCCACCCCACTGTACTTGCTTAAAACCTTTTAGAACAAAGAACAGTACAGCACAGTAACAGGCCATTCGGCCCTCCAAGTCTGCGCCGATCTTGATGCCTGTCTAAACTAAAACTTTCTGCACTTCCGGGGACCGTATCCCTCTATTCCCATCATATTCATATATTTGTCTAGATACCTCTTAAACGTTGCTATCGTGCCTGCTTCCACCACCTCCCCCGGCAGCAAGTTCCAGGCACTCACCACCCTCTGTGTAAAGAACTTGCCTCGCACATCCCCTCTAAACTTTGCCCCTCTCACCTTAAACCTATGTCCCCTAGTAACTGACTCTTCCACCCTGGGAAAAAGCTTCTGACTATCCACTCTGTCCATGCCGCTCATAACTTTGTAAACCTCTATCATGTCTCCTCTCCACCTCCGTCGTTCCAGTGAAAACAATCCGAGTTCATCCAACCTTTCCTCATAGCTAATGCCCTCCAGACCAGGCAACATCCTGGTAAACCTCTTCTGTACCCTCTCCAAAGCCTCCACGTCCTTCCGGTAGTGTGGCGACCAGAACTGCACGCATTTTAGATTTCTAATATCTGCCAGTTCTGAAGACGGGTCACTGACCTGAAACGTTAACTCTGCTTCTCTCTCCACAGATGCTGCCAGACCTGAGTATTTCCAGCATTTCTTGAGAGTCACATGACTAATCTGCTTGGCAACCTAGGTTTTTCTGAATTGTACAAAACAGTTTGAACTGAAAAAGTCTGTTTGCTCCTGAACTGAGAACAGCTCTCCTGTCTGCTCCCATCTCTTTCTCACAAGCCTCTGAATCCACTGAAGACATATGAACCCCAAGAGAGAAAAGTCTCCTACAGCGAACAAGGTTTAAGAAGAATACTGGGCCCCAACGAAAAGCAAGATCAAGGACTCTACAGCGAGCTCGGAGAACCATAACAAAAACTCTTCAGATATTGCCTCAAACTTCTCCACTTTGTTTGTTCTGTTCTTTTCTGTCTCTATTTGCAGGTGTGCATCGAGTATGTATGCTAGCATAGGCGCGTCATGTATCCGTAGGTGTTAAGCTTCATAAATTTCAACTTTCTTTAAACCCAAGAAAGCCTTTTTGTGCTGGTTTATTTGCCTTATGATTGGAAAGCGGTAAACAAGGATTCATCAAAGGGGAGCTAAAAACAGTGTGTTTAAAATTAATTAAACCCTGTTACAGTAAGACCAGCTGAAGGCTGAAAGGGGACCCTATACATCTTTCTTACCTGGTCGTAACAGCACTTAGAAAAATTCAAGGTAATCAGGCAGAGTCAACATGGTTTTATGAAAAGGGAAATTATATTTATGCATTTTATTGGAGTTCTTTCAAGAAGAAACATGTGCTGTGGATTTCCAGAAGGCGTTTGATAAGATGCTGTATCAAAGGTTATTGCAGAAAATAAAAGCTCATGGTGTAGGGGGTAACATTTTGACCTGGGCAGAAGATTGGCTAGTGAGCAGGAAATGGAGAGTAGGCATAAATGGGTCATTTTTTGGTTGGCAAGATGTAACAAATGGTGTGCCACAGGGATCATTGCCTGGACCTCAACTTTTCACAATTTATAGAATTGACTTGGATGAAGGGACCAAAAGGTATGGTTGCTAAATTTGCTGATGACACAAAGATAGGTACAAAAGGAAGTTGTGAAGAGGACACAAGGAGGCTACAAAAGGATATAGATAGGTTAAGTGAGTGGGAAAAAATCTGGTAAATGGAGTATAATGTGGGAAAATGTGAAATCATCCCTTTTGGCAGGGGGAGAATAAAAAAAAACATTATCTAAATGGTGAGAGATTGCAGAGCTCCGAGACTGGGTGTCCTAGTGCATGAATTGCAAAAGGTTCATAGGCAGGTACAGCAGGTAATTAGGAAAGTTAATAGAATGTAAGCATTTATTGCAAGGGGTATTAAATACAAAAGTAAGGAAGTTATGCTTCAGCTATACAGGGCATTGGGGAGACCATATCTGGAGTACAGTGTACCGTATTGGTCTCCTTATTTAAGGAAGGATATAAATGCGTTGGAAGCAGTTCAGAGAAGGTTTACTAGTCTAATACCTGGAACAAGTGGGTTGTCTTATGAGGAAAGGTTGGACAGGCTAGACTTGTATCCGCTGGAGTTTAGAAGAGCAAGAGGCTACTTGATTGAAACATACAAGAATCTGAGGGGTCTTGACAGGGTGGGATGTGGAAAGGATGTTTCCTCTTGTGCGAGAATCTAGAACCGGGGGTCAATTTTAAAAATAAGGGGTCACCCATTTAAAGACAGAGATGAAGAGAAATATTTTTCTCAGAGGGTCGTGAGTCTTTGGAACGCTCTTCCTCAAAAGGCAGTGGACGCAGAGTCTTTAAATATTTTTAAGGCAGAGGTAGATAGAGTCTTGATAAGCAATGGGGTGAAAGGTTATTGGGGGGAGTCAGAAATCTGGACTTGAGGTTACAATCAGATCAGCCATGGTCTTATTGTTTGGCAGAGCAGGCTTGAGGGGTCGAGTGGCCTATTCCGGCTCCTAGTTCGTATGTTCCCAACTAACCAAGAAATGGGCAAACAAGCATGTCAAGACCCAAACATTTCAACCAGGGGATGAGGTGTCAGTACTACTTATTTACAGGGTGAGCCACTGAAAGCATGGTTCAGTGGTCCATATAAAGTGGTCAAAAGAATTAGTAAATTATTTGATTAACACCCCAGATCGCTGGAAAAAGAAATCAGCCTGTGTTATATCAATTAGTTGAAACATTATCATCGCTAGAAGGTTAAATAAGAACAGATATGTCAGGTAGTAGGGACAGTGAAGGATGAAAGGAATCGTGAGGATGAGGCAGAAGGAGGCCTAGACCATTCTCAAATTGAACATCCTACTATCTAGTTAGCTAATACTGAACTGTGAGGGAGATTGGACACTATGCTTTCGTATTTAGATAAAGTACAATGAGAAGACCTAACAAGGATACTCACAGCATTTAAAAGAGTCTGTAGGGACAAGCCAGGATGTGCAGCCTTAGCCACACATGATGTGGATGCAGTGGAATCCTTTCTGATAAAACAACATCCTTATCGCTTAAGTCCAGGGAAGCAGGCCCAGGTAAAAGCAAAAATTCAATACATGCTGGAAAACCATCCAATTAAACCCAAAGTAGCTGTAGCTCCCCAGTGGTGTCCGTGCATAAACCTGACAGTTCAACTAGATTCTGCATAGACTCCAGAAAGGTTAATGCAGTAACAAAGGCAGACCCCGACCCAATTCCTCACTTGGAAGACTGTATTGACAGAGTAGGCAGTGCCGCATTTCTTACAAAAATAGATTTGTTAAAGGTATACTGGCAGGTTCCTTTAACATCCCGAGCTGAAGAAATATCGGCCTTTGTCACACCAGACAGTCTTTTCCAATGCCGAGTGATGCTAAAACATGTCCCAGCCACTTTTCAGAGACTAATGAACCAAGTGGTAGTCAGGTGTTCCTAACTGTGGGTTTACCTTGATGATGTGCTGGTATACATTCAATGACATTACCATCGCTAAATCCCCCACTAACAACATCCTTGGGGCTACCATTCACCAGAAACTGAACTGGAGTACACATATAAATACCATGGATACAAGAGCAGGTCAGAGGCTAGGAATCCTGCAGCAAGTAACTCACCTCATGATTCCCCAAAATCTGTCCACAAGGCACAAGTCAGCAGTGTGATGGAATACTCTCCACTTGCCTCGATGGGTGCAGCTCCAACAACACTCAAGAAGCTCGACACCATCCAGGACAAAGCAGCCTGCTTGATTGGCACTCCATCTACAAACATTCACTCCCTCCACCACCGACGCACAGTGGCAGCAGGGTGTACCATCTACAAGATGCACTGCAGCAATGCACCAAGGCTCCTTAGACAGCACCTTCCAAATCCACGACCTCTACCAACTAGAAGGACAAGGATAGCAAATGCATAGGAACACCACCACCTGCAAGTTCCCCTCCAAGTCACACACCATCCTGACTTGCAACTATATTGCTGTTCCTTCACTGTCGCTGCGTCAAAATCCTGGAATTCCCTTCCTAACAGCACTGTGGGTGTACCTACCCCACATGGACTGCAGCAGTTCAAGAAGGCAGCTCACCACCACCTTTTCAAGGGCAAATAGGGATGGGCAATAAATGCTGGCCTAGCCAGCAATGCCCACATCTCATGAATGAATTTTTTTTAAAAGTGACACTTAGAACAACTGGAAGCTCTGTTTAGAAAATTACAAATCGGCGGATTTAGTGATAAACCTTGCTAAAAATGCATTTGCAAAAGCCAGAGTAACCTACCTCGGGCATATAGTAGGGCAAGGCCAAGTATTTATTTTTATTTTATTTAGAGATACAGCACTGAAACAGGCCCTTCGGCCCACCGAGTCTGTGCCGACCATCAACCTCCCATTTATACTAATCCCATATTCCTACCACATCCCCACCTGTCCCTATATTCCCCTACCACCTACCCATACTCGGGGCAATTTATAATGGCCAATTTACCTATCAACCTGCAAGTCGTTTGGTGGTGGGAGGATGTGTGGCAGGGATGTGTGGTTTCTACCACAAGTTTGTACCAAATTTTAGTAATATAGCTGCTCTACTAACAGATTTGCTACAAAAGAAAAACCAAGGTAGTGTGGTCAGGGAAGTGCCAAGCATCTTTTGCGAGGCAGAAAGCCATTTTGCTTAATGAACCAGTCTTGGCTGCTCCTAATTTCACGAAGCCCTTCAAGGTCGCAATTGATGCTAGTGATCTGGGTTTCGATATAGTCCTGTTACAAGACGATGAGTCAGGCATCGAAAGGCCAGCAGGATACTTATCCAAAAAACTAAACAGACACCAAAAAAGATATTCAACCATGGAAAAAGAAACACTAGGCTTATTACTAGCTCTTAAGTATTTTGAAGTCTATGTCCACCGCGACTACAAACACTGGCATATACTGATTATAACCCCCTAACGTTTGTGGAAAAATTGAAAAGCCAGAATGCCAGACTATTCTGATGGAGTGTACTGTTAGAATATTACTTAAAGATTATCCATATTGTGGGAAATAATAATGTAACTGCAGATGCTTTGTCTAGAATCTAACTTTGCTTTGAGTTATTTGAATGAAAAGATTGTACAAACACAAACTGTATTTGCTACAGGTAAAGAGTGAATGATAATGAGTATGTAAATGGGTTTCAATAATTTTTTATTTTCTGTTTTTCACTTTGTAATGAAACGCATTTTAAATGGCATGTCATTTCTCCAAGGATGGAGATGTTATTATGAAAGTGCTTCCGCTTTTAAAATTTCTTTTTTGAAGACTTGTAGTAAAACTGAAAAGATTCCATGGATGTGTTTTTTTTTTAAACCAATTCACCAACAGGTCAAGATATTGTTTGAAAGCCACCTGTGCTGGAGGCCACCTGTGATTTGGGCTCAGTAAAACAGTAGAACCCTTGGCTGCCTGGAAAAAAAAAGTTACAGAGAAACCACATGTCAAGGTTTATGGAGGTCAGGAGGTTGACTCACTATTTGGGATTTGAGCATTGTTTCAGTTGTAGTTGTGGTGTGAACTGTTTGAAGACAGTTGGTGTTATCCTGCCAAGGAGAAATGAAACCACCCAACTCACCTCAATCTCTACCTTTTTGAAGAAATTCTGTAAAGATCCAGTGAGGAGAAAAAAAAAATCCCTGGTGCCGTATAGCTCCTCAGGAGCTGAAAAAAAAAATCCTGTGATTCAAGTGTGTGCTGGCAGAAAAGCCTTGATGCCACAGTTCTCCTTGAAAGCTTACTGGAATAATTCGACATCTTCAGAACGGACTGCTTCTGAATCGATCCTAGTGACCCATCTCCATTTACCCAGATGCCAGATCAAAAAAGGAAGAGTTGACTTCCATATCTTTCTTTTTGGTCAAGAATTAGCAAGTATTTGGCCAAAGTAGTTTTTCTGTCCTTTTTTGTAACAGAACTCTGCAGAATGAATTTCTGTATTTTTTCCAGTGTAGTTGAGGTATTTTTTAAAAATGGAACATCCATATTTTAATCGGTGTGTTAATGCTTTGCTCCATTACTGGTTAAGTCTTGTTTTATAATAAACAGATAATTATGTTGTTTATTAAAGAAACCTGGTTGGCATATTTTGTTCTGGGATTGAAAAACAAAAGGAGTATATGATTGGCTGTATTGGTAAGCAGGTAAACATTTAAATAGATGTTGTGACCTGTGGAGAAGTGGAACTAGAAAAAAAGACAGTGCACTCCTCCCACCTTGGTTGTAACAAGATTACATGGAGCTACAATTGCATATTTAGATGGTTTATCCATAGGATGTAGGGTGTATAGTTTTGAGCATCTCACTGTTGTTCTATACGATTTGAACTTGGGTGGAGGGCGCACAATATAAACATCTGATCATGACCCAAATTTAAAGGTGGCTGACAACAAAAAAACAGAACTGCCGAAGACATCAGGAGCGATGGACAGGTAGATAGACAAGTGGCAGATGCTAAGGAGTGTGAGGAGATGTACAAAGAATATGGAAAGACAATTAAAAAGTGTGAAGGGAGAAACATATCGGGCTGTAAATTCATAACTCCTTTAAAATGCAATAAAGCCATAAACTTGCCAATTACATTTTAGGTTTTATACTGGGCATACAGTGCAACAGTAAAGCAGTAATGATAAGTTCATACAATACAGTTAGAGTACTGTGTGGAGTTTTGGGTGCCCCATTATAGAAAAGAAACAGAGCATACAGCATAGATTCACTAAATGATGCCAGAGATGGGAAGCTAAAGTTATGAAGAAAGATATGAGCATTAGTTCCACTGGAGCAGAGGGGTTCAAGGGAAGTTTTTTTTAAAAAGAGGTTTTGAAAATTTACGAAGAATCATAAAGTGAAAGCAAAAATACAATTTCCTCTTGTTAGAAATTTTTGTTAGGATTTTTTTTTTTTGAATACACAGAGTCCTTTGGTGCCAAGCCATCCTTTAAGGGAAAACTGACTATTTGAAGCAGAGACGACAAGGCTCTGGCAAAGAGTTGGCACAGAAATGATGGGCTAAAATGCCCTGGGTCTGTGGTGTAAACAACTATGGTCCTATGCTCTGACCATCATTTTCCAAAATCGCTGGCTACAGACATGGTGCCGGAGGACTGCGAGTGTTGTCCATTGCTTAAAAACAGAGAAAGGGATAGAACGAGTAATTACAGCCTAACCTCGGTGGTAGGCAAACTATTGGAAAAAACTCTGAGGTACATCATTAAATCACCTACAAAGGAACAGATTATTCAAAGACAGTCAGTATGCCTGTGTTATGGAAATGTGTGCCTAATTTGATTGAATTTTTTGAGCAGGTAACAAGAAGGGTTGATGAGGGTAGCAAATTTGATGTGGTCTACATGGATTATAGCAAGGCTCTTGACAACATCCCACATGGTAGACTAGTCAGAAAAGTAGGAGCCAAGGGAAAGTGGCAAGTTGGATCCAAAAAAAAATCGACTCAGGTGGCAAGAAGCAAAGGGTAATAGTCAATAAGTTTTTTTTTTAAAAAGACCAGAAGGCTGTTTCCACTGGGATTCCGCAAGGCTTAGTACTAGGTCCCTGCTTTTTGTGACATATATTATTTAGACTTAAATATTGCAGGCATTAAGATTGCAGATGATAGAAAAATTAGTTGATAGGGAGGAAGAAAGCTGTAGGAAGATATCAGCAGACTGATTAGGTGGACAGAAAAGTGGCAAATGGAATTCAATCCAAAGTGCAAGGTAATGCATTTGGAGAGAGCAAACAAGGCAAGGGAATACACAATAAATGGTAGGTTACTGAGAAATGTAGAGGAGTACATGCCCAAAGATCCCTGAAGGCAGCAGCGCAGGTAGATAAGGTAATTAATGAATGACATCTGTGGTGGGCAAGTTGCTGGAGTCTATAATCAAGGATAGGGTGACTGAACATCTAGAAAATTTTCAGTTAATCAGAGACAGCCAGCATGGATTCATGACGGGAAGGTCATGCCTGACAAATCTTGTTGAATTTTTTGAAGAGGTGACTAAGGTAGTGAACAGGGGAATGTCTACGAATGTTATTTATATGGACTTCCAGAAGACATTTGATAAAGTCCCACATAAGAGACTGTTAACTAATGTAGAAGTCCATGGAGTCGATGGCAAATTATTGACATAGTTAGGAAGTTGGTTGAGTGGTAGGCGACAGAGAGCGGCAATAATGGGTAAGTACTCCGATTGGCAGGATGTAACTAGTGGTGTCCCGCAGGGATCTGTGTTGGACCTCAATTATTCACATTATTCATTAACAACTTGGATGATGGCATAGTAAGTCATATATCCAAATTTGCTGATGATACAAAGTTAGGCAGCATTGTAGACAGTCTAGATCATAACATAAAATTGCAGAGATATTGACAGACTAGGTGAATGGGCAAAATTATGGCAGATGGATTTCAATGTGGGCAAGTGAGAGGTTATCGATTTTGGACCAAAAAAAGGATAGAGCAGGGTACTTGCTAAATGGGAAGAGGTTAAGTACAGTGGATGTCCAAAGAGACTTGGGGGTTCAGGTGCATAGATCTTTAAAATGCCACGAGCAAGTGAAGAAAATAATCAAAAAGGCTAATGGAATACTCGCCTTTATATCTAGAGGATTGGAGTATAAAGACAAAGAGGTTATGCTGCAGCTGTACAAAACCCTGGTTAGACCCCACCTGGAGTATTTATTTTTATTTATTTATTTGGAGATACAGCACTGAAACAGGCCCTTTGGCCCACCAAGTCTGTGCCGACCATTACAGACAAAATGATCACATTAGAGAGGACACAGAGGAATTTTGAGAGATATTGCCAGGACTAGAAAATTTTAGCTTTGAGGAAAGATTGGATAGACTGGGGCTGTTTTCTTTGGAACATAGGCGACGGAGGGGAGATTTAGTTGAGGTGTATAAAATTGAGGGGCCTAAATAGAGTGGATTGGAAGGACCTATTTCTCTTCGAAGGAAGGGGCATCGATTTAAAGTAATTAGCAAAAGGATAAGAGGGAAGTTGAGGAGAATGTTTTTCATCTAGAGGGTGGTGGGGTCTGGAACTCACCATCCGGAAAGGTTGTAAAGGCAGAAATCCCATTGCATTTAAAAAGTACGTAGATATGCACATAAAGTGCCTTAACCTACACGGCTACAGAGCAAGAGCTGGCAAATGGGATTAAGCTAGGCAATACTTTTTCAGCTGGCACAAACACAATGGACCAAATTGCCACCTTCTGTGCCATAAATTTCTATGATTTCATGAGGTCAGCGAAATACACGTGTCAGAGTTTGACTTTGGCGGTGAAAAAAGTTGATCTATTCTGTTTTGTCTTTGTCCGAAAGCCATACATTTAAAAAGGAAGTTGGCTCAATACCTCAGATTTATGAAATTTAATATATGCAAGGGCTGAAACTGGGAAGAGGAAGAAATACATATTAGTCACTTAGGACCAAACTATCTGTAGGGCTCAAAGTGTTGGAAATTTCAAAATCTATTCATAGACCCATAGAGAGATACAGCACCAAAACAGGCCCTTCAGCCCACCAAGTCCACGCCGACCAACCACCCATTTATACTAATCCTACATTAATCCCATTTTCCCTACCACATCCCCACCTTCCCTCAATTCTCCTACCACCTACCTACACTAGGGGCATTTTTTTTTTACAATGGCCAATTTACCCATCAACCTGCAAGTCTTTGGCATGTGGGAGGAAACCCACGCAGTCACAGGGAGAACTTGCAAACTCCGCAAAGGCAGTACCCAGAACCGAACCCGGGTCGCTAGAGCTGTGAGGTTGCGGTGCTAGCCAATGCGCCACTCGTTGAGTTGCTGGCAGTTCACACTCTATCTGCCAGGAAGATATTAGTTACACGAGTTTTTTTTTTAAACAAAGTAAAAAAATGCCTGTTGAGAAAAGTTCTGGAACTTCCGCAAAAGGAGCTAATTGAAAGAGGAAAATAAACTTTTGCCGAGTGGCCTACTCCTAATTCGTATGTTCGTATGTAAGTGGACTTGAACAGATATAATTGCTTCTGTTTTTCATAACGTCTTTTACTTTGCTCAGTTCAAACATATTTCCAGGTGACTGTGGCAAGACAGCTCCTTCAGCACACCACATTTCAATACAAACGCAGCAATAGACTCAGTATCAACGATTCTGAGAAGTTCTCAAATTCAAATAACTGTTATTTTGGTTTGCATTATAAGAGATAGCTTAGTAGTGGTCCGCAAGAGTCCTCAAGGTGGTCTGCAGGCTGGTCCAAAATGCAAGTCACTGATGTGCAACCCCACAACTGAGGTCATGAGAGAACAGGCCAGAACCTTCTCGTGACGTCTCACAACCAGTCCAGCTCCTGCATGTGCGGCCCCATTCATAAGCATGAGCAACAATAATGTAGCTTTATAAGCAATGTTCATGTTACAGCATACAACTGAGAGATCAGATTTTCAACAGTTGGGGGGCTGAAAACAAGGGAAGGAACTGGCTGAATGTGGAGCCCGACATGAGACTGAAGCTCTCCAACTTGGATCCAGACATCACCCCATTCGTGGTTCATCAAAAGGTTTAAAGCCAAAGTATCTGTTAGCAATGCTGAGAGATTGTATCATTTAATCAACTATTGGACATTACAAGGCACATTATCGACTGCCCTCCTTCAGCTGATCAATCAGTACTCCTCCATGTTGAACATCACTTACAACAAGCAGAGGGTGGCAAGAATGTACTCTTTTCAATGTCCGTCACCAAGAGTAGCTCTGTAGCACCACTATTGACTGAGCCTCGAAGGGCATATAGTCAGAGCTATACAGCACAGAAATAGGCCTTTCGGCCCATCGTGTACGTGCAAGCCATCAAGCACCTATCTATTCTAATCCCATTTTCCAGGACTTGGCCCATAGCCTTGTATGCTATGGCATTTCAAGTGCTCATCTAAATACTTCTTAAATGTTGTGATGGTTCCTGCCTCTACCACTCCTTCAGGCAGTGTGTTCCAGATTCCAACCATCCTCTGGGTGAAAAATGTTTCCTCAAATCCCCTCTAAACCTCCTGCCCCTTAACTTACATCGATGCCTCCTGGTTACTGACACCTCAACTAAGGGAAAAAGTTTCATCTTATGCACCCTATCTATACCCCTCATAATTTTGTATACCTCAATCAGGTTCTCGTCAGCCTTCTCTGCTCTAAGGAAAACAACCCTAACCTAACCAGTCTCTCTTCGTAGCTGAAATTCTCCAGCCCAGGCAACATCCTGGTGAATCTCCTCTGCACCCTCTCCAAAGCAATCACATCATTCCTAGAATGTGGTGCCCAGAACTGTACACAGTACTCCAGCTGTGGCCTAACTAGCATTTTATACAGCTCCACCATAACCTCCCTGCTCTTATATTCTATGCCTCGGCTAATAAAGGTAAGTATCCTATATGCCTTCCTAACGACCTTATTTACTTGAGCTGCTGCCTTCAGTGATCTATGGGCAAATACACCAAGGTGCCTCTGACCCTCTGTACTTCCTAGAGTCCTACCATTCATTGTATATTCCCTTGCCTTGTTCGTCCTCCCAAAATGCATCACTTCACACTTCTCAGGATTAAATTCCACTGCTTACCAGTCCATCCAGGGCGGCACAGTGGCGCAGTGGTTAGCACCGCAGCCTCACAGCTCCAGGGACCCGGGTTCGATTCCGGGTACTGCCTGTGTGGAGTTTGCAAGTTCTCCCTGTGTCTGCGTGGGTTTCCTCCCACAAGCCAAAAGACTTGCAGGTTGATAGGTAAATTGGCCATTATAAATTGTCACTAGTATAGATAGGTGGTAGGGAAATATAGGGACAGGTGGGGATGTTTGGTAGGAATATGGGATTAGTGTAGGATTAGTATAAATGGGTGGTTGATGTTCGGCACAGACTCGGTGGGCCGAAGGGCCTGTTTCAGTGCTGTATCTCTAATCTAAAAAATCTATATCGTCCTGTAATCCTGCGTACACCACTGGTCACAAGCTTCCAATCACAAAAACAACCCTCGACCATCACCCTCTGCTTCCTGCCACGAAGCCAATTTTCAATACAATTTGCCAAGTTGCCCTCGATTCCATGGGCTCTTACCTTCTTGACCAATCTCCCTTGCGGTTCCTTACCCAGTCACCACCTCAAAAAATTCAATCAAATTTATTAGATATGATCTCCCCCTAACAAAGCCATGCTGACTATCCTTGATTAATCCCTGCCTCTCCCAAGTGGAGATTAATCCGGTCTCAGAATTTTTCCAATAATTTCCCTAACATTGACGTTAGACTCATGGCCTGTAATTAACTGGTTTATCCCTACTGCCTTTCTTGAATAATGGTACCACATTCGCTGTCCTCCAGTCCTCTGGTACCTTTCCTGTGGCCAGAGAGGATTTGAAAATTTGCGTCAGAGCCCCTGCAATCTCCTCCCTTGGTTCACACAGCAGCCTGGGATGCATCTCAACTGGGCCTGGGTATTTATCCACTTTTAAGCCAGCTACAACTGCTAATACATTCCCCTTTCAATGCTAATTTGTTCGAGTATATCACAATCCCCCTCCCTGATCTCTACACCTACATCGTCCTTCTCTTTATTGAACACAGATGAAAAGAAATCATTTAAAACCTCACCTACGTCCTCTCGCTCCACACACAGAAAGCCACTTTGGTCCCTAATGGGCCCTACTCTTTCCCTGGTTATCCTCTTGCCCTTAATATACTTATAAAACACCTTGGGATTTTCCTTTATCTTGCCCGCCAGTGTTTTTTCATGCCCCCTCTTCGCTCTCCTAATTACTTTAAGTACCCCCCTACACTTTCTATACTCCTCCATGGGCTCCGCTGTTCTCAGCCCTCTGAATCTGCCATAAGCCTCCTTTTTTTTTTCCTTATCCAATCTTCTACATCCCTTGACATCCAGGGTTCCCTGGACTTGTTGGTTCTGCCCTTCACCTCCACGGGAACATATTGGCCTTGAACTCTCTATTTCCTTTTTTGATGTAGACTTTCCTACAAGTAGCCTGCTCACTGATGCTCAGCTTCGGTTCCGCCAGGGCCACTTGGCTTCCGACCTCATTACAGCCTTGGTCCATACATGGACAAAAGACTGAACTCAAGAGGGGAGGTGACAGTGACTGCGCTTGATATCAAGGGAGCATTTGACTGAGTGTGGCATCAAAGAGCCCTAGCCAAATTAGGGATGGGCAACAAATGCCAGTAATGCCCACATCCCATGAAATTAATTTTAAAAAACATAGCATAGTAACTTAAGAATATACGAACAGGAGTGGACCATTTAGCCCTTAAACCTGTTCCATCATTCAGTGAGATCATGGCTGATGTGACCTATTCCATACCCATCTTTGTCCCTTTCTCTGAATATCTTTGTCTAACAAAAATCTATCAATCTCAAATTTAAAATTAACAACTGATCTCAACTGATTCCCATTGATATACTTTATTTTTATTTAGAGATGCAGCACTGAAACAGGCCCTTCGGCCCACCGAGTCTGTGCTGACCAAGAACCACCCATTTATACTAACCCTACAGTAAACCCATATTCCCTACCACCTACCTACACTAGGGGCAATTTACAATGGCCAATTTACCTATCACCTGCAAGTCTTTGGCGGTGGGAGAAAACCGGAGCACCCGGCGAAAACCCACGCAGTCACAGGGAGAACACTGCACAGGCAGTACCCAGAATTGAACCCGGGTCCCTAGGGCTGTGAGGCTGCGGTGCTAACCACTGTGTCACTGTGCCGCTGTATCTTGGGATTTTCCTTACTTTTACCAGCCAGAGCTTTCTCATATCCCCTCATTTCCTCATATGTTTCTGGCCATCCATGGTACTCTGGGCTTGTTGCTCCTACCTGTAACCCTAGAGGGAATATGTTGGGCCTGTATTCTCCCCATTTCCTTTTCGAATGCCCCCCACTGCTCTTCTGTAGATTTCCCGACAAGTAACTCTTTCCAGTCTACCTTGGCCAGATCCTGCCTTATTTTACTAAAATTCGCTCTCCCACAATCCAAAACCTTTTTTTGCAACTTGTCTATTTCTTTCTCCATAACAAGCTTAAATTGTACCATGTTGTGGTCGCTATCACCAAAATGCTCCCCCATCAACACATCAACCACCTGTCCGGCTTCATTCCCCAGAATTAGGTCCAGCACTGCACCCTCCCTTGTTGGATCCTCTACATATTGGGCTAAAAAGTTCTCCTATATACATTTTAAGAACTCCACTCCATCTAAGCCCTTAACACGATGACTATCCCAATTAATGTTGGGAAAGTTGAAATCACCTAATATAATTACCCTATTATGTGCGAAATGCGCACATATTTGCTCCTCAATTTCCTGCTGACTATCTGGGGGTCTATAATAAACACCTAGCAATGTGGCTGTCCCTTTTTTATTCCTAAACTCTACCCATAAAGCTTCATTGGATACCCCCTCCAAGATATCATCTCTCCTTACTGCAGTAACTGACTCCTTAACTAATATTGCAATGCCCCCTCCTCTTTTGCCCCCTCCTCTGTCTCGCCTGAAGATTCTATATCCCGGGACATTGAGCTGCCAATCCTGCCCCTCATTGCATATATAAGTGTTTACGAAATTCACTTTTGAAATTTCTGACTCTAATTTTAAGACTCCCCAACCGGAAAGAATAATTTTATCTACACCAACCGCTCCCCCCCAACCCCAGTTTAATATATTGCAAGTTTTGGTCAAATCACCCCTTGAATTCCAGGAAATTTAACCCTAGTTTGTCTAATATCTCCTTGTAATTTAACCCTTGATCTCCCTCCACAGCCACTATATTCCTCCTAAGGTGTCCAGAAATGCTCACAGTATGGCAGGTGTGGTCTAACCAGGGCTTTGTATAGCTGAAGCATGACTTCTATCTTATTGTATTCTATTCCTCTCGATATTCCAGTTAATTTTTTGATTATTTTTTGTACTTGTTCATTACAGTTTAATGCTCTATGCCCCTGGACCTTCAAATCTCTTTGGACTGTCACTGTTTGTAGCTTTGCACCATTCAGGAAGTACCCTGTTCTATTCTTTTTAGGTTCAACGTAGATGATCTCACATTTGCCTACATTAAAATCCATCTGCCACAGTTTTGCCAATTCACAATCTTTGCATTTTTATGGTATAAGTTTTAAGTTACACAACTTAATATATACTATTATGTCACCTATCTTTGGGTCATTGGCAAACTTGGGCATGTGGCTTTCTATCTCAAACGTTCATTTATCAATATGATGAACAGTTGAAGCCCCCCAACACAGATCCTTGTGGTACACCACTTGTCACATCTTCCCAATTAGAGTACTCATTATCCCCATTCTCTGTCTCCTGCTGCTCAGCCAAGTTCCTAACCAGGTCAATAATTTGTCTTCATTCAATGATACTCAACTTAAATTCACAATCTCTCATGAGGGACTCTCTCAAATGCCTTCTGGAGGTCCATATAAATAACATAATAGACACAATGTGATACAAATAATACTCAGTTCACCCAGTATTCTGTAATTTACATACAAACATCGTACCTTATAAATCACATTACTCTCACAGAAAAAAAGTCAATGCTGGAAATCTGAAAACAAACAAAAATTTTGTAAATACACTCGCTAGTCCGCAACTGTAAAGACAAAAGGTGTGCTTCACGATTCCAGTTCATCAGAACTGAAACCCAGACAATATGTAGATAACTTCCCTCTTTTTAAAAAGTTCTCATCATAAATAAAATGAAACAAGTTTACCGTTTACTATGCTATACCATTACTATGCTAGTAATGGTGGCCATAAACAAAGATTTTCAGTGTATAATTTTATCAGAACAGTTCAGTAAGAGCATTTTGGAACAATCTCACCAAAACAGACCATCGTTATATTTAATAGTAAAACGAACGTACTTCAAACTGTGTATGTTGTTTAATCAGAGATGACAAACCCTGGCTGGGCTGAGCCTGCGCCACTCAAATCTCCAGAGAAGCGCGTCAGACACGAGCCGAACTTCCAGCCACATTCCTGGGTTTCTGCCACGTCCCATCCCGGTTTCCCAGAACACAACCAGCGAACACCCTTTAAAACCCCAGCTTCTTTAATGGATGGATGCAACCGAACACACATTCTTCAAAAAGCTAAACATTTTGTGTCCTTTTTAACAAGAACTGAAAACTTAAAGTGTAAAAACTCAATTGGCTATAAATGCAGAGAACGTTGCACACACTAAATGGAAGAGCTATCGTTAGTGACAAAGATAACGTACTCACCAAACCTGACCTGATCGCTGCCATCTTTGGGGTCCTCCCTAACTACTCCTGTTTGATCATCTTCTGTAAGCCTCTCCCAATCTCTTTGCCAGTATGTTATACTAATTGCCATAAAAGCCACAGTTTAAAATAAAAGACTGTGCTGCACTAAACGTCTTTAATCAAATATTATTCTGGCTATTTACTTAGCCACCTAAAACCTCAAGCCATTCTGCACCAATTAACAGTTTAAGCATGTCAAAAACTTGCTTATCTTTTAAACTGTGTATCACACCAGCTGACCGAAATTGTTTCCAACTTTTTGTAATATGCAGATTGGAGTGTCGTCCGTAGAACAATTAATTAGAGAGAAATGTTTGACATTCATGACAGTTTGCAACAATGTCTGGTGTTGTGTTGGCCAGAGTCTGTTGCCAGCGTTCGCCAGAGCTGGCGGGCAGCCATAAAGACGGGGCTAAAATGTGGCGAGTCGAAGAGACTTAGTAGTTGGCAGGAAAAAAGACAGAGGCGCAAGGGGAGAGCCAACTGTGCAACAGCCCCGACAAACAAATTTCTCTGCAGCACCTGTGGAAGAGCCTGTCACTCTAGAATTGGCCTTTATAGCCACTCCAGGCGCTGCTTCACAAACCACTGACCACCTCCAGGCGTGTATCCATTGTCTCTCGAGATAAGGAGGCCCAAAAGAAAAAAAGAAGTGTTGGCCCTTATATAAAAACGGTGACAGTTCTGACTGAATCTCAATATAAAGCGCCGGGTTTGAGATCTTCTTCTTCTTTGACCTCCTTGTCTCGAGAGACAATGGGTAAGCACCTGGAGGTCAGTGGTTTGTGAAGCAGCGCCTGGAGTGGCTATAAAGGCTAATTCTAGAGTGACAGACTCTTCCACAGGTGCTGCAGATAAGATTGGTTGTCGGGGCTGTTACACATTTGGCTCTCCCCTTGCGCTTCTGTCTTTTTTCCTGCCAACTGCTAAGTCTCTTTGACTAGCCACACTTTAGCCCCGCCTTTATGTTGCCCGCCAGCTCTGGCGATCGCTGGCAACTGACTCCCACGACTTGTGATCAATATCACAGAACTTCATGTCGCGTTTGCAGACGTCTTTAAAGCGGAGACATGGACAGCTGGTGGGTCTGGTACCAATGACGAGCTCGCTGTACAATGTGTCCTTGGGGATCCTGCCATCTTCCATGCGGCTCACATGGCCAAGCTATCTCAGGCGCCGCTGGCTTAGTAGGGTGCATATGCTGGGGGATGTTGGCTGCCTCGAGGACTTCTGTGTTGGAGATACGGTCCTGCCACCGGATGCCAAGGATTCTCCGGAGGCAGTGAAGATGGAATGAATTGAGATAGAGTAAGGTACTGAGGACACAGGCTTGATACACTTGGACTTTTGTGTTTGAGATCAGTGAATATAAATTATATATATTAAACAAAATGTGGCCAAGAACAACAAGTAATAATCCTGTCACAGATATATGTTAAAGGGTTAAGTGTCCAGCAAATATGCTTTTTGTATTTTTTCATATTCACCTATTTTCATTTCTTTTGAGCTTTCCAAATAACTGTTTTCCGGCATTTAAAAAAAAATTCTCCGTGACACAGGAATGCGAACCTCATCATCTCATAAATTAAGAGACGGACTCTCAAAAGTCAAGAGATTAGGTCTAAAAGTCATGTTGCTATTTTTTCCCAAGCATAGTATCATCGAATGGTTACAGCACAGAAGGAGGCCATTCCGCCCATCTTCTGTTGCCGACTCCCCTCAAGAGCAACTCACCCAGTCCCACTCCCCCACCTTTTCCCAGTCGCCCTGTAATTTTTTTCTCTTCAGATAATTATACAACTCTCTTTTGAAAGCAACTCACCTAGTCCCACTCACCCACCTTTTCCCAGTAGCCCTGCATTTTTTTTCTTTTCAGATAGTTATCAATTCTCTTTTGAAGGCCTTGATTGAATCTATCCCCACCACACTGTCAGGCAGTGCATTCCAGATCCTAACCACTTGCTGCATTAAAAAGTTTTTCCTCATGTCAACATTGGTTCTTTTGCCAAACACCTTAAATCCGTGTCCATAAACCAGTATCAGTTGACAGGTGGTTTATAAACTTCATCACTGGTTATTTAATCTCTGACAGGTCAGAGCTCTTTACAAAAACTATTAATGAGGCTCTTGTCTGCTTCAAGCAGGCACCTGGACCATTCTTCAATAGTATGTAGGTAATATAATGGCATGCAGGACCCCAGGAGGATCAGTATGGTATGTCTGCCACACTGATTTTAACACAACTGCATCTGAAAATGGTTTGCAAAAAATCTTTCTTCAGGTCACTGACCTGAAACGTTGTCTCTGCTTCTCTCTCCAAGATAATTTTTGTAATCCATCGGCTGGAAACCGGAATAAATTTTTTAAAAAGAAACAGATAAAAGGTGACTTTATGCTAGCAGCTAAAGATGGCCACCCCAATTTGCATCACTACTCCACATTCCAATGCATTGAGGTGGATCTGGATTGTCTGCACAGACTCATCAAGAACAATGACATGGAGAATCTGAGTGAATTACCTATCCTGTTCCCATTAGCAAGGCATCAAGGCCATCACCTGAATATTAAACTGTCGGAGACGAACTACTCAAACCTAATCATTTGAACAATAGAACCCTGGTTGTGAGAAGGGAATTCCTAGACATGGATTGATTAAGTTGCAAGAAGGAATACACACTGATAACCACCATGCTTGAATCACTGACTGACAGTCATGTAACCGGCCCACCATCGGTGCGTTTAAGCTGATTTTTTTTTCCTGGAGCAGCCAGACAAGCAACTAGACACTGACAGGGAGAAGACTGAAATGGGGTCCCCCTGCTCTCTCTAATCGACCTCACAAGCTTTGAACCCTGCCTTCTGACTGTGAACACCTAGGCATATCCCTGCTGCAGACAGAGACTCCTTGAAGGAAATCAGCCACATTGTTGTCCTCAGAGGACCACCAAATCAGGCGTCCACATCTTCAAACCTCAGGACCACCAAAGGAAAGTCACACAACCACCAAATGCAGCCTGAAACCAGCTAAGTCACCAACCTCCACAGACTGTATACCTCTTTCATTGCTCTGGACTCTGATTCGACCAATCTATCCCTCTTGAGTCTAATCTATTTGTGTTTGTGTGTGAACCTCAAGTATGTTTGTGTGTGAAAGTTGGAGCATATTTTATTATTTTACTTAGATTGATTTAAGTACAATAAAGTTAGCCTCTTTCTTTGTTAAACTCTGCTCAATCTGCAAGCATGACCCCAAGCTTCCGGTTGCTTGTCATTTTAATTCACCACCTTGCTCTCATGCCCATATTTCTGTGCTCAACCTGCTGCAGTGTTCCAGTGAAAGACAACGCAAGCTCAAGGAACAGAACCTCATCTTCCGATTAGACACTTTACAGCCTTTTAGAATCAACATTAAGTTCAACAATTTCAGAGTATAACTCCCATATTGATTTTTTTAACCATGTGCCAGTTTTATACTTGTTTTCATGTTTTTGTTTTCAGACAGAGCTGTTAATTATTCTGCCATTAACAACCTCTCTGGACAAATGCCTAGTGTTTTACTACCACTATTACCACTCCCTTTGCCTTTTGTTCCATGACTTTTTTGTTATTTAATCTATCCCACCCTCCGGCCTATCACAGACCTTCCCTTTTGTTCTTCTTCCCCCCTCCCCCTTTCACTTGCTCAAAGCCTATTATATTTCTAACCTTTGCCAGTTTTAGAGAAAGGTCATCGACCTGAAATGTTAACTCTGTTTCTCTCTCCACGGATGCTGCCAGACCTGTGGAATATTTCCAACTCTCTGTTTTTATTCCCTGTTGACCAAGCCTGCATCCAAGAAAAAAGAGTTAGTGATTATCTGATGAAGAGAGAAAATCAATTGCCAGATAACCCCCATGTGTTGAAAATTTCCTGGATAACCTACCAGGAGATCTTTCACTCATAAGGATGAATCATGTCTGTTCTTCTTCTCAAGAAGGTGTGCTAAGAAGGTACCCCATAGTTAAAGCATGAGTGAGAGAGAGCAACATTGTTTCCTGACAAATAGACCCGAATGGCTCCTGTATTTTTTTGATATACATTGACAACTATCTGCTCTCTGATTAGAGGTACAGGAAAGTGGCAAGTGGAATTCAATCTGGAGAAGTGTGAGGTAAAAATCTGGGGAGGACAAACAAGGCAAGTGAATACACAATAAATGGTCAGATTCTGAGAATTTATTTTTTTATTTATTTAGAGATACAGCACTGAAACAGGCCCTTTAGCCCACTGAGTCTGTGCCGACCATCAACCACCCATTTATACTAATCCTACACTAATCCCATATTCCTACCACATCCCACCTGTCCCTATATTCCCCTACCACCGACCTATACTAGGGGCAATTTATAATGGCCAATTTACCTATCAACCTGCAAGTCTTTGGCTGTGGGAGGAAACTGGAGCACCCAGCGAAAACCCACGCAGACACAGGGAGAACTTGCAAACTCCACACAGGCAGTACCCAGAATTGAACCCGGGTCGCTGGAGCTGTGAGGCTGCGGTGCTAACCACTGCGCCACTGTGCCACCAACAGAAGTGTAGAAGAACAAAGGAACATTGGAGTGGATGTCCACAGATCCCTGAAGGTAGCAGGACAGGTAGATAAGATAGTTAAGAAGGCATGATGAAACAAAAAAAAGAGTGTATGATGTATGAAAGATGAATCTTCAAGTGAGAACCAGGCCATATGCAATAAGTTGAGAGAGGAAGTGAAGAGGAAAATAAGACAAATTTGAATTAACTAACATGCATTTGTAAATGTTTGTAACATGCTTGACTGATCAAATTCAATTTTTTGATGAAATATCAGAGAAGTTTGATGAAGGCATTGCGGTGGATGTTGTTTATATGGATTTTAAGACAGTGTTTGATAAAGTACCACGGAAAAGTCTGGTTAATACAATTGAAGCTCATGGATAAAAAATTAATTTAAGGACAGAAAACAGCGAGTCGTAGTAAATAAAAGCAAAATACT
Organism: Heterodontus francisci; assembly: GCF_036365525.1. Classification (NCBI taxonomy): domain Eukaryota; kingdom Metazoa; phylum Chordata; class Chondrichthyes; order Heterodontiformes; family Heterodontidae; genus Heterodontus; species Heterodontus francisci. The sequence continues at coordinate 155,614,734 of NC_090376.1, read as the reverse complement.
GCGGATGCTGGAAATCTGAAACAAATAGTTGTTTTCAGAATGGAGGATGGTAGACAGTGGAATTCCCCAATGTTCAGTGCTGGGGCAATTGTTTGTTTTTTTTGCTATATATAAATGATTTGGATTTTGAAATATAGAATAGAATTTCAAAATTTGCCGATGATACCAAACTTGGAGGTGTGGCAAACAATGAGAATGATATGAACCACCTACAACAGGACGTAGATAGGCTATCAGAATGGGCAGATAGGTGGCAGATGAAATTTGATACTGACAAGTATGAGGTGATTATTTTGGCAGAAGGAATAGGGAGAGGCAATTATATACTTAATGGTACAGTTCTAAAGAGCGTACAGAAACAGAGAGACTTAGGGGTCCCTCTGAAGGTGACAAGACATGTTGAGAGAGTGGTTAGTAAAGCATAAGGGATCTTGGACTTCATAGAAAGAGGCATTGAGTACACAAGGAGGGACATTATGCTGAACCTTTATAAAGATCTGGTTAGGCCTCAACTGGAGTACTGCATCCAATTCTGGTCACAACAATTTAGGAAGGATGTGAGGGTCCTTGAGACAGTGCAGAGGAGATTTAGCAGATTGGTTCCAGGGATGGGGGATTTTATTTATTTATTTAGAGATACAGCACTGAAACAGGCCCTTCAGCCCACCGAGTCTGTGCTGACCAACAACCAACCATTTATACTAATCCTACATTAACCCCATATTCTCTACCACATCCCCACCATTCTCCTACCACCTACCTACACTAGTGGCAATTTACAATGGTCAATTTACCTATCAACCTGCAAGTCTTTGGCTGTGGGAGGAAACCGGAGCACCCGGCGGAAACCCACAGAGAACTTGCAAACTCCGCACAGACAGTCGCCAGAACTGAACCCGGGTCGTTGGAGCTGTGAGGCTGCGGTGCTAGCCACTGTGCCGCCCCCACTTTAGTTACAAGATGAGGTTGGAAAAGTTGGGTTGTTCTCCTTAGAGTAAAGGAGATTAATTAAGAACCAGCAGGACAGTTAACTCTTTTATAACAGTAAAACTATTACAAGCTTTCTGATGTTAACAAACGGGTCTTTGTATGTGGATTTAGGTTTGGATGTACAAATCTCTGCTTTATCCAACTTGCCACTTTTCCTATTTTCTGATCAGTCTTCCATGTGGGAGACGGTCAAAAGCCTTGCTAAAATCCACGCAGACTACATCAAAACCCTTATCAATCCTCCTCGTCACCTCCTCAAAAATTTCAACCAAATTAATCAAGCATGACCTTCCCTTAACATATCCATGCTAACTGCCCTTGATTAATCCATGCCTTTCAAAGTGTCTCTTGGAATTTTTTCCAATACTTCATCCAACACCAAGGTTAGACTGACTGGCCAGTAATTACTGGCTATCCATTCCTTTTTAAACAAAAGTGCACGTTAGCCATTCTCCAGTTCTTTGGCAGCACAGCTGTAGCCGAATTAGATTGAAGAATGATGGGTCAGAGCCTCCACTATTTCTTCCCTTGCTTCTCTTAGTGGCCTGGGATACATTTCATCTGGGTTTGGTGACTTATCCAGTTTCAAGGATGCTAATAGTTCATCCCTCATTATGTTTATTCATCCTATATTTCACACTTTGTACCTTTGTTTTGTACCTTCACTCACAGGTTACCTTTTTGGTCTCTGATCCACCTTCTTGCTCTTTATGTATTAATTAAATATCTTTGGGATTTCCTCTTGTTGCTTTCGTCATTTCCTTTATAATGTCACACCTGTTCTTTCTATACTTTCTAAACTTTCTGCAGTATTGAGCTTTTGGCATTGGAAATAAGCTTTCTTTTTTTGCCTTATCCTATTCTCTGTGCTCTTTGACATCTGGGGTTGAGAATGGGGATGGGGAGGGTGGGAAAAGGGGTGCGCCTAGATTTGGGAGTCACACCCTTTTTCGTTGTGAGAACATATTGCTTCTGAGAACTCTTTGGTCGGGATTGTGTTCTGGTAATGGGGGTCTCGACGTCTGGAAAAAGCGATGCTGAGGTCCCCATGTCATCTCTTCTCTGGAAGGCCTGCCAAATCTAGTGCCAGTCAGGCACTTAAGTGGACAGCAATGGGCCTTCCACAGGATCAAGGACCCCGTCGCCAGACTTCCTGCCCTTGAAGAGCAGCTGCAGCGCCACCATGAAGACTACAATCAGGTCACAGGTAGGTCAGGGCAGGAGAGATCTCACAGCGTGGAGTTCGCAGGGAGGCGATTAGGGGTGTCACTACCAACGGTAGGGGGGTGGCTCTCAGCGGGCAACCCCCATCCCAATACCAGGTCCCTTGTTCAGGCAATATGTGCCTTTTTATGAGATCCCCCCCCACCCCCACATCTTGGAGCTGGGAAGCAGCCCGCACGTTTTCCCGTGTGTCCTGTCCATGTGGCGACAGGGCTACCCGCTGCATGGCTATTTGAGGCTATAGCGAGAAGAGGCCCTTAATTAGGGTAAATTGACCAGTTATGGGCTTCAATTGGAGTTTTTGTTTTGCTTTCATCTTGGGATGTGGCTAGGCCAGAATTTATTGCCCATTTACCCTGGACTAAAGTTTAGCAGAGGCGGGATAGTAGTGGGAACTTCCCCCTCCCAGCCTCTGTGTGCCCAACCAGTTCAACTGACGAATCAAGCTTTTCAATTGCGTTGTCTCTTTAGATATAGCATAATCTTTCTTTGATGACCCAGTACGATTAACCGGATAGGAGTTAGACTCTCTAAATAGGATTGTTGATTTAAAGTTATTCCAGACTACTTTGGTTAATGTTTAAACCAATATATTATTAGGCCAATGTGTTTTGTTGAATGATAATTTTCTTTGGTCCACTGGCTGGAGATCTGAATTTCTATTTTTTTGAAGAAATTTAAAAAGAACATTTAAAAAAGGATGATTGCTGGCAGCTTAAGATGATCACCTAGTTTTCAACACTATATTCTATATTGCAAAGGGCTGTGAGGAGGGAGATGAAATGTCTGTGCATCTCCCAGCAAGAACCAAGACCCAGGAAGTTTAAAGGCACTACTTGTTCTTTTCAGCAAGCAGAGAAATGCTGCTAACTGTTATGTTTGAATCACTGAGTGACAGTCATGTGACAAGCCCCTCCCCATCTGTGGTTTTAAGCCGTTGTTTTCTCTGGAGCAGAGAAGAAGCAACTGGACTCTGTTACGAGCAGACCCTAAGTGGGGGTTTCTCTCTCTCTCTCTCTCTCTCCTCATTGCAGCTTGAAAGCTTTCAAATCCTGTTAACTGTTAACTGACCATCTTTGTATACTCCGGCTACAATCAGAAACCCCGTTGGAGGAAATCATCCACATCGCTGCTTCCAAGAGACCCACCGAACCAGTCATCTACCTCTTCAAACTAAAAGCCTCAGGACTACTGTCAGAGACAGGGGAATTACAGTCAGAAACAGAGGAATTTATTATGGGGAATGAAGAAATGGCTGACCAACTAAATGCATAATAAAAACAAGAAATGCTGGAAATACTCAGCAGGTCTGGCAGCATCTGTGGAGAGAGAAGCAGACCTAAGTGCATACTTTGGTTCTGTCATCACAAAGGAGGACACAAATATCATACCAGAAATGTTGGGGAACACAGGGCTTAGTGAGAGAGAGGAACTGAAAGAAATCAGTATTAGCAGAGAAATGGTGTTGGGGAAATTGATGGGATTGAAGACTGATAAATCCCCAGGGCCTGATGGTATGCATCCCAGAGTACTTAAGAAAGTGGCCCTAGAAATAGTGGATGCATTGGTGGCCATTTTCCAAGATTCTATAGACTCTAGAACAGTTCCTACAGATTGGAGGATAGCTAATGTAACCCCACTATTTAAAAAGGGAGGTAGAGAGAAAGCAGGGAATTATAGACCAGTCAGCCTGACGTCGGTAGTGGGGAAAATTCTAGAGTCCATTATCAAAGATTTTATAGCAGAGCACGGTTTTGTGACGGGTAGGCCGTGCCTCACAAACCTTATTGAGTTTTTCGAGAAGGTGACCAAACAGGTGGATGAGGGTAAAGCAGTGGATGTGGTGTATATGGATTTCAGTAAGGCGTTTGATAAGGTTCCCCACGGTAGGCTATTGCAGAAAATACGGAAGTATGGGGTTGAAGGTGATTTAGAGCTTTGGATCAGAAATTGGCTAGCTGAAAGAAGACAGAGGGTGGTGGTTGATGGCAAATGTTCATCCTGGAGTTTAGTTACTAGTGGTGTACCGCAAGGATCTGTTTTGGGGCCACTGCTGTTTGTCATTTTTATAAATGACCTGGAACAGGGTGTAGAAGGGTGGGTTAGTAAATTTGCAGATGACACTAAGGTCGGTGGAGTTGTGGATAGTGCCGAAGGATGTTGTAGGGTACAGAGGGACATAGATAGGCTGCAGAGCTGGGCTGAGAGATGGCAAATGGAGTTTAATGCGGAAAAGTGTGAGGTGATTCACTTTGGAAGGAGTAACAGGAATGCAGAGTACTGGGCTAATGGGAAGATTCTTGGTAGTGTAGATGAACAGAGAGATCTTGGTGTCCAGGTGCATAAATCCCTGAAGGTTGCTACCCAGGTTAATAGGGCTGTTAAGAAGGCATATGGTGTGTTAGCTTTTATTAGTAGGGGGATCGAGTTTCGGAGCCACGAGGTCATGCTGCAGCTGTACAAAACTCTGGTGAGACCGCACCTGGAGTATTTCGTGCAGTTCTGGTCACCGCATTATAGGAAGGATGTGGAAGCTATGGAAAGGGTGCAGAGGAGATTTACTAGGATGTTGCCTGGTATGGAGGGAAGGTCTTACGAGGAAAGGCTGAGGGACTTGAGGTTGTTTTCGTTGGAGAGAAGGAGGAGGAGAGGTGACTTAATAGAGACATATAAGATAATCAGAGGGTTAGATAGGGTGGATAGTGAGCGTCTTTTTCCTCGGATGGTGATGGCAAACACGAGGGGACATAGCTTCAAGTTGAGGGGTGATAGATATAGAACAGATGTGAGAGGTAGTTTCTTTACTCAGAGAGCAGTAAGGGCGTGGAACGCCCTGCCTGCAGCAGTAGTAGATTCGCCAACTTTAAGGGCATTTAAGTGGTCATTGGATAGACATATGGATGAAAATGGAATAGTGTAGGTCAGATGGTTTCACAGGTCGGCGCAACATCGAGGGCCGAAGGGCCTGTACTGCGCTGTAATGTTCTAATTCTAATTCTAGCACTTCGAGAACAGTGGTAGAATCGGGCAGACTCAGCATGGATTTACGAAAGGGAAATCATGCTTGACAAATCTACTAGAATTCTTCAAGGATGTAACTATTAGAGTTGATGAGGGGGAGCCAGTGGATGTGGTTTATTTGGACTTTCAGAAGGCTTTCAACAAAGTCCTACATAAGAGATTAGCATGTAAAATTAAAGCACATGAGATTGGGGGTAGTGTATTGCGATGGATAGAAAATTGGTTGGCGGACAGGAAACAAAGAGTAGGGATAAATAGGTCTTTTTCCGAATGGCAGGCAGTGACTAGTGGGGTAATGCAGGGATCTGTGCTAGGACCCCAGCTATTCACAATATGCATTAATGATTTAGATGAGGGAAATAAATGTAATATCTCCAAATTTGCAGACGACACAAAACTGGGTGGGAGGGTGAGTTGTGAGGAGGATGCAGAGAGGCTTCAGGGTGATTTGGTCAAGTTGAGTGAGTGGGCTAATGCATGGCAGATGCAGTATAATGAGGATAAATGTGAGGTTATCCACTTTGGTAACAAAAACAAGAAGGCAGATTATTATCTGAACGGCTGTAAACTGATAGAGGGGAATATGCAGCGAGACCTGGGTGTTCTCATACACCAGTCGCTGAAGGTAAGCATGCAGGTGAAACAGGTAAAAGCAAATGGTATGTTGGCCTTCATAGCGACAGGATTAGAGTACAGGGGCAGGGATGTTTGCTGCAATTGGTGAGGCCACACCTGGAATATTGTGTGCAGTTTTGGTCTCCTTATCTGAGGAAAGATGTTCTTGCTATAGAGGGAGTGCAGCGAAGGTTTACCAGACTGATTCCTGGGATGGTGGGACTGACGTATGAGGAGAGATTGAGTCGGTTAGGATTATATTCGCTGGAGTTCAGAAGAGTGAGGGGGGATCTCATAGAAACCTATACAATTCTAACAGGATTGACAGGGTAGATGCAGGAAGGTTGTTCCCGATGGTGGGGAAGTCCATAACCAGGGGTCATAGTCGAAGGATACGGGGTAAACCTTTCAGGACTGAGAGGAGGAGAAATTTCTTCACCCAGAGAGTTGCGAGCCTGTGGAATTCGCTATCACCGAAAGCAGTTGAGGTCAAAACGTTGTATGTTTTCAAGAAGGAGTTAGATATAGCTCTTGGGTCTAAAGGTATCAAAGGGTATGGGGCGAAAGCGGGAACAGGCTACTGAGTTGGATGATCAGCCATGATCATAATGAATGGTGGAGCAGGCTCGAAGGGCCGAATGACCTACTTCTGCGCCTATTTTCTGTTTCTATGTTTACCGAATTCAGCTAGAAGCCAGCCGAATCACCAAGCTTCACAGATTGTATTTCTTTTTTATGGACTCTCAATCAACCAATCAACCATTCCCCACTCTGTAACTTATTTGTGTATGTGTAAACCTCGAGTGTGTGTGTGAGGGTGAAAGTTGGCCCACTGTTTATTATTTTATTAGTTCAGTTTTGGTACAATAAAGGTAACCTCTTTCTCTATTAACTCAAGCAAACCTATCCGATTGGTTCTTGTTCTGATCATAGCCAGTAAGTCATCATAAACCTACTGAATTGGCAGTAGATCCACTTTAAGAAAGAATTAAACTTGTTGTGGTCAAACAAGGAGAGGGAAAAGAGGGAAGCTCTTTGACCCCTCCTCTCTTGACTATAACAGAAATTTTGGGGGCTCACATCTGACAAATGGGTTAATGGAAGTGGGAAACCAAATTGATCCCTGGCAATAATTTAAAAACTTCAATACAAATTTTCTCTTGGTTTTCAGTGCTAGAGTACTAAAGTGTCCACATTCGAGGCCAGTACCTTCTTAGACCAGAGTGAAGTAACTTGGATCAGGTTAGAAGCCCTATCTGTTGAAGAATTGAGGGATGTAGCTGAGAAGTTAGAGATTATTATCTGTCCAAAAGCTTGGAAGCCTGAAATCCTAAAACTTGTGGCCAACCATTTTAAAATTGACACTGAAGAGCCAGAGACAGGCATAGAAACTGAAACAGATAAAGTAACATTAGCTAAGATACAGCTAGAACAGAAAAGATTAGAATAAGAATTCCAAGAAAAAGAGCTTTTCAGGAAAGGAAGAAAGAAAGAACTTTCCACAGAGAGAAACAGCAGAGAGAATTCCAGGAAAGGGAAAAAGTAAGAGCTTCCCAAAAGCAGCTAAATCAAACTAGGGGAAGACTCAATACAATCAGTGAAGGCATTACTAGTGAGGGAGTTACCCCTAGCTCAGAACTGGGTGCCTAGCTCCTAAAGTTCTCCCAGTTGATACCGACATTCAATGAAGGGTATGTGCAAGCATTTTTCATTTCTTTTGAAAAACTTGCAAAACAGTTAAAGTGGCGACTGAACAGATGGACAGTGTGTTACGACCGAGACGGGAGCAATGCACTGTCAATTCAGTTCCATCACTCCGCAGGTCACAGCATATTATTAAAGTTTTCCCACCCAACTGGAAATCAGCCAAATTAAACAATCTAGTAACCCCTGGAATAAAACAGACCAAACCAGGTATCTTTAGATAACAACAAATTAACTATCTATTAAAACTAAATCTTAAACACTATTAAGATAAACCTATGTCTAAAAACCTTACAACTTCTTATTTTAACCTAATTCCCGCATACACACACATACATTCAAAAATAACAGTAGTTAACTGTTTTTAAAAGTGCTGTTTTAAAAATTAGCTGTTTCTTAACAATGAGTAAATAAGTAAGTCATCGTGGGTTACGCTCCTGATGGATGAGGTAATCTAATGTGAAAATAATCAAATGCCACTTGAAGCTTCCACACAGATTTGATGAAATATTCTGTTCTTACTAGGCATTCAAAAGACTTCGGCTGTAGCAGGCATCAAGCAGTTCTTTCAATGATGAGCACAGCAATAGGTCAACTTGAATTTTAGAATTGACAGTTTCTCAGTCGAAAATTTACTTCAAATTCCAGCAATCTCAATCAGTCAAGAGAGATTCAATCTTGAAGCAAATACTTCCTGGCCTAGAACTAAAGAAAAGGAGTTTTGCTATCTTCAGCAATACAAATTTTCTCTTCAGAAAAAATGGCTTTTTTTCCTCCTTAGGCAATTGACTTGGCCTGTACCTCCATGTAGAATTTCTGCTGAGAGAGAATAGACAGCACTTTTCTTCAGCAGCACGCTTCACTGGAGAATCTCTCAAAACTAACTGGTTCAGACTGTTTTTTTACCAGTTTTACACACAGTCAAATCAAAACACTACACTATGTGACCTCCCTCTCTTGCTGTCGTCTAGGTAATAAGTGCAGCTGGCACACTGTGTCTCAGAAATCCAGAAGCTTCTCTCTCTCTGTCTTAAAGGTGCACTCTTTTTAACATAGTCTGAAAGGCACACTGATTTAATCCAAGGAGAAAATAAATACGGTTCCATGACACCTATGCCCTTGGCAAAATGAAACACTATTCTAAAATGCATTTCATTACAATGCAAAAAAATATATAGAAACTGGGAAAAAAACTCTAAGCTTGTCCACATTCATGCACCCAGTCACTCTACTGACAATTTACAGCATTTTCTTTGTACCATAGCCATCCATATAAGTTAACATGGTTAAATTCATGACAAAGCGTTGGCGATAGCATTGTTTTTCCCTCAAGTATGTAAAATTTTCAAATGATTAAGGCTGCAACAACAAACTCCATCTAAATATTCTAGCATTTTGTTTTTTAAATTTTTCCACAAGCGTTAATGGGTAATGCTCAGGGGAGGCAGTGGCGTAGTGCTATTATCACTGGACTAGTAACTCAGAGACCCAGGGTATTAATCTGGAGACATGGGTTCAAATCCCACCAGAGCAGAAGGTGGAATTTGAATTCAATTTATAAATCTGGAATTAAAAGCTTGTCTCATGATGGCCATGAAACCATTGTCGATTGTTGTAAAAACCCATCTGGTTCACTAATGTCCTTTAGGGAAGGAAATCTGCTGTCCTTACCTGGTCTGGCCGACATGTGACTCCAGACCCATAGCAATGTGGTTGACTCTTACATGCCCTCTGAAATGACCTAGCAAGCCACTCAGTTGTACCTAACCGCTACAAAGTCAATGAAAAGGAATGAAACTGGACGGACCACCCGGCATCGACCTAGGCACCGGAAACGACAACGGCAAACCCAGCCCTGTCGACCCTGCAAAGTCCTCCTTACTAACTTCTGGGGGCTTGTGCCAAAGTTGGGAGAGCTGTCCCACAAACTAGTCAAGCAACAGCCTGACATAGTCATACTCACGGAATCATACCTTACACACAATGTCCCAGACACTGCAATCACTATCCCCAGGTATGTCCTGTCCCATCGGAAGGACAGACCCAGCAGAGGTGGCAGGACAATGGTATACAGTAGGTAGGGAGATGCCCTGGGAGTCCTCAACATTGACTCCGGACCCCATGAAGTCTCATGGCATGAGGTCAAACATGGGCAAGGTAACCTCCTACTGATTACCACCTACTGCCCTCCCTCAGCTGATGAATCAGTACTCTTCCATGTTGAACACCATTTGGAGGAAGCACTGAGGGCGGCAAGGGCTCAAAATGTACTCTGGGTGGGGGACTGAAGAAGGAATGAATGAATAATGAAAGAAGCATGAAAGAACAATGAAGCTTGAATGAAGAATGAATGAATGAAGAATGAAGCACGAATGGCTTAAGAATGAATGCAGGAATGATGAATGAATGAATGAATGAAGAACGAATCAAACAAGAATGTATGAAACCTGAATGAGGCATGAATGAAGGAGTGATGAATGAATGAATGCATGAATGAAGAATGAATGAAACATGAATTAATGAAGCATGAGTGAATGAAGCGTAAATGAATGAATAAATGAATGGATGAATGAAGAATGAATACAGAATAAATGAATGAAGAATGAAAGAATAAATGAATGAAGCATGAATGAGGAATGAATGAATGAAGCATGAATAAATGAAGAATGAATGAAGAATGGATGAATGAAGAATGAATGAATGAAGCATGAATGAAGAATGAATGAATAAAGAATGAATGAATGGAGCATGAATGAAGAATGAATGAATGAAGCTTGAACGAATGAAGAATGACTGACTGAAGAACGAGTGAAGCATGATTGAAGAATGAATAAACGATGAATGAATGGAGAATGAATGAATGAGGAATGAAGAGTGAATGAAGAATGAAGTATGAATGAAACATGAATGAAGCATGAATGAAGAATGAATGAACAAATAATGAGTGAATGAAGAATGAATGCATGAAGAATGAATGAAGGATAAATGAATGAAGAACGATTGAAAGAGGAATGAATTTAACATGAATGAATGCATGAATGAAGAATGAATGAATGAAAATTAAATGAATGAAGAAAGAGGAATGAATGAAGAATGAGGCATGAATGAAGCATGAATGAATGAAGCATGAATGAATGAATGAAGAATGAATGAATGAAGAATGGATGAATGAAGAATGAATACAGAATAAATGAATGAAGAATGAAAGAATAAATGTGTGAAGCATGAATGAAGAATGAGTGAATGAAGAATGAATTCATGAAGAAAGAATCAATGCAGTATGAATGAATGAAGAATGAATGAAAGAGGAATGAATTCAACATGAATGAAGCATGAATGTATGAATGATGAATGAATGCATGCATGAATCAGAATGAAAGAAACATGAATGAATGAAAGAAACATAAATGAAGGAATTAATGAAGAATGAATGTAGAAAGAAGAATGAATGCAAAAAGAACGAATGAACAATGAAGCATGAATGAATGAAGAATGAAGAATGAATGATGAATGAATGACGAATGAAGAATGAATGAAGTATGAATGAATGAAGAATGAATGATGATTGAAGCATGAATGAATGAAGCATGAATAAAGAATGAATGAAGAGTAGAATGAATCATGAAGCATGAATGACATAAGAATGAATGAAGAATCAATGAATGAAAAATGAGTGAATGAACAATGAATGCATGAACAATGAATGCATGAAGAATGAATGAAGCATGAATGAATGAAGGATGAATGAATGAAGCATGAATGAATGAAAACTAAATGAGTGAAGAAAGAGGAATGAATGAATGAAGAATGAGGCATGAATGAAACATAAATGAAGCATGAATGAATGAAGAATGAATGAATGAAGAATGGATGAATGAAGAATCAATACAGAATACATGAATGAAGAATGAAAGAATAAATGTGTGAAGCATGAATGAAGAATGTCCCACATTGTCTGTCACCGCAATTTGGTACGGCTTGTGCCTTTACGCTGCTAGTGACCAATAGGTCTTTTAGTTTTTTGCCTCTTTTAAAAGTTGATGTTATACTACATTGGCTCAGTGAGTTAACATCCCCTTTTAACTTTTCAAAATGGTTTCTCACTACCCTATTTATCTGAGTTGTTGCGCAATATGTTGTAACAAGTGGTAGTCTTGTAGTTGGCCTATCTCGTGGCTGTGGGTTCTCCATTTCCCTCAGGAAATTGGACTTGATATGTCTGAGGAATCTCTTTGTGTACCCCCTCCGTCTCAGTGCGGTGAAAAGGGTAGTGACCGCTTTGTTAAAATCTTCCAGTTTTGTGGATATGCGGTGGAACCGCATGAGTTGTAACTTTACCAGTCCCCTAAAGGTGTGCCTGGTATGATGGCTTTTAGTGTGCAGGAGTGTATGTGTGTCAGTTACTTTGAAGAATACCTTTGTTGCTAATTTGTGACTGTTGTTCTCTAGTGGCAACTTGAAAACTGTAGTGTCGGGAAAGTCAATGCTTTCCTTGTGTGTTGTGGCTTTAATTTTAATGGAGGGGTGATGATTATTGAGAGTGTTCATGAAATCTTCTAATTCTGATTCTGTGTGGGTCCAAACACCCGATATATCATCCAAGTACCTATAATAGCACATTGGGCGCTTGGGACACTTTTCGAAGACACTCTCCTCCCAGTCTGCCATGTAAATGTTTGCATAGGCCGGGGCAAACTTTTTGCCCATAGCTGTGCCCTTAATTTGGAGGTAAGATGCCCCATTGAATTCAAAGTCATTTTTTGTTAAACCCAGATATAGTAGCTGAATTTTAGCTTCATCTGGTCTGTTTGGAAGATGGATTATAATGTGGGGAAGTTTGAGGTTATTCACTTTGGTAGCAAGAATAGAAAAGTAGAATATTTTTTAAAAGGCATGAAACTTCTAAATGTTGTTGTTCAGACAGACTTGGATGTACTCAGACAATGAACACAGAAAGTTTGCATGCAGGTACAGCAAGCAATTAGGAAGTCAAACGGCATATTGGTCTTTATTGCAAGGGAATTGGAGTACAAGAATAAGGACGTCTTGCTACAATTGTACAGAGCTTTGGTGAGACGGCACCTGGAGTGCTGTTTCCAGTTTTGATCTCTTTATTTAAGAAAGGAAAACCTGCCTTGGAGGTGGTACAGCAAAAGTTCACTAGATTGGTTCCTGGGATGAGAGGGATGTCCTACGATGAGATGCTGAGTAAATTGGGCTTATAATCTCTGGACTTTAGAAGAATGGGAAGTGATCTCATGTAAACATACAGGATTCTGAATGGGCTTACAGGATAGACATTAAGAGGATATTACCCCTGGCTGGGGAATCTAGAACAAGGGGGCACAGTCTCCGGATAAGGGGTTGATCATTTAGGACTGAGAGGAAGAGAAATTTCTTCACTCAGAGGATTTTGAATCTCTACCCCAGAGGGTTGTGGATGCTCCATTGTTGAGTATATTTAAGTCTGAGATGGATAGATTTTTGATCTCTCAGTGAATAAAGGAATATGGGGAGTGGGTGGGAAAGTGGAGTTGAGGCAGAAAATCAGCTATGATCGTACTGAATGACAGAGTAGGCTAAAGGGGCCATGTGGTCTACTCCTGATCCTATTTCTTATTTTCTTATATTCTCTTTTTCTTATAAACTAGAGATGCTAGGGTTGTTCTCCTTAGAGAAGAGGACATTGAGAGAAGATTGATAGAACTATTCAAAATCATGAAAAGATAAGATTCACCGGAAACACAGGGAAAGACTTTTCACTATTATAGGGAGGAATATTTTTGAAAGGAACCACAAACTGTTTTATTTTGACACAAATATGGAACTGATACCTCTAAACATGATGGAACTGTAATGCAAATTATTATATTCAAAGTAACATTGAGAAAATGGATTGGTTAGAACAGGGAAGTATACCTGATTCATCTACTTTATGTAATGGAGGTTCAATAAATGTACATTTAATTATGTGACTTTTTTGCTGATTTGAGGTTATAGCTAGCAATGTTGAACAGGCCTTGATGAAAAAAACCTCTATGCCTGAATAAGTGTAGGTGGCTCAATCACACCCAGCAACCTCCTGTGCCTAAAGGTGAAGAGAAGACAAGCTGTCGCACTGTGAACAAAGTCACAATAACAACCACCTATAACATAATAAAATGTCTCAAGGCACTTCACATTATAAAGCAAAATATGATAACAAGCCACACACGGAAAGAAATATTAGGTCAAATGACCAAAAGCCTTGTCAAAGAGGTAGGTTTTAAGGAGTGTCTGAAAGGAGGAAATGACATATAGAGGTGGCGAAGTGTAGGGAGGGAATTCCAGAGTTTTAGACTGAGTCAACAGAAGGTACAGCTGCCAATGGGGGAAAGATAAAAATGGGGGTGCTCAAGAGGTCAGAATTAGATGAGTGCAGATATCTCAGACGATTGTGGGAATAGAGGAGATTACGGAGATAAGGAGGAGTGAGGCCATGGAGGGATTTGAAAATAAGGATGAGAATTTTAAAATCAGGACCGCCAGCCAATGTAGGTCAGCAAGCACAAGGGTGATAGGTGACTGTGAGTTAAGACACAGGCAGCAAAGTTTTGGATGATCTCAAGTTTACAGAGGGTAGAATTAGGGACGCCATTCTGGGGTGTGTTATCGTCAAGTCTAGAGGTAACAAAAGCATGAATGAGGGTTTCAGCAGCAGATGAGTTCAGAAAGTGGTGAAGTTGGGCAATGTTACACAGGTGGAAATATGTGGTGTTAGTGATGGTGCAAATATGTGGTCGAAAGCTCATTTTGGGGTCAATTATGACACAAAGATTGTGAACAGACCAGTTTAATCTCAAACTGTTGCCAGGGAGAGGATGGAATTGGTAGCTAGGGAGCGATGTTCAGAGCTGGGACTGAAAACAGTGGCTTCAGTCTTCCCTATATTTAATTGGAGGAAATATCGTCACATCCAGTACTGGATGTAAGATAAGCAGTCTCATAATTTAGCAACAATGGAGGAGTCAAGAGAGGTGATGGTGAGGTAGAGCTGTGTATCGTGAAAACTAATGCTGCGCTTTCAGATGATGTCTCTGGGAGGCAGCATGTAGATGAGAAATAGGAGGGGCCAAGCATAGATCCTTGGGGTACACCAGAGGTAAAGGTGCAGGAGTGGGAACAGAAGCCATTGCAGGTGATCCTCTGGCTATGATTAGATAAATAAGAATGGAACCAGATGAGAGCAGTCTCACCCGGCTGGATGACAGTAGAGATGCATTGGAGGAGGCTGGTTTGGTAAATCATGTCAAAGGCTGCAGACAGGTCAAGAAGGATGAAGAGGGATACTTTACCTTTGTCACAGTCACATGGGATGTCATTTGCAACTTTGATAAGAGCTGTTTCAGTGTTGTGACATGTCAGAAACCTGATTCGCGGGATTCAAACATGGATTTGCAGGGAAGATTTGGGAGGCAACAACACATTCAAGGACTTTGGAAAGGAAAGGGAAGTTGGAAATGCTATGGTAGTTTGCAAGAGTGTTGGGGCCAAGGGTTGTTTTTTTTTGAAGAGAGAAGTGATGACGGCAGATTTAAAGGAGAGAGGGGAAACACCTGAAGAGAAATAACCATTAGCAATATCAGCTAACATGGGAGCCAGGAAGGGAAGTTGGGTGGTTAGCAATCTAGTACGAATAGGGTCGAGGTAGCAGGGGATGGGTCTCATGTACAAGATGAGCTCAGAGAGGGCATGAGGGGAGATAGGAAAGAAACTAGAGAAAAAGGCAAGTTCAAGGCTAGGGCAGGGGGAATTTTGGAAGAAGGTTGGCACGTTGGGATAGCGGAAGTGAGGGATGTGGTATAGGCGGCTGATCAGATGGTCTCGATCTTAGCGACAAAGACATCCATGAGCTCTTCAGTTATTGTTGGAGCTGAGGATGTCAGAAGGATGTCCTGCAGCCGCTCCGTGACATCCTTGACCCTGGCACCAGGGAGGCAACACACCATCTGGAATCACGTTTACAGCCGCAGAAACGCCTGTCTGATCCCCTGACTATTGAATCACTATCACTATTGCTCTTCTGCTCTTCTTCCTCCCTTCCTGTCCGGCTGAGCCACCCGTGGTGCCACAGACTTTGCTCTGGCTGCACTACCCCGAGGAGCCATTGCTCTCGCCAGTATCCAAAATGGAAAACTGATTCGCAAGCAAGATAGACTCAGGGGACTCCTGCACTGCCTGC
The DNA here is from genome assembly GCF_036365525.1 of Heterodontus francisci. NCBI lineage: Eukaryota > Metazoa > Chordata > Chondrichthyes > Heterodontiformes > Heterodontidae > Heterodontus > Heterodontus francisci. The sequence goes on along the minus strand of NC_090376.1, from coordinate 155,598,959 downwards.
CTGGTTCCCTTAAACTGCCTGGCGGTCACCCATTCCCTCGCTGCTGCATGCCTCTAAGCTGCAATGTGACCACCTCCCTAAACGTGTTATCCACATAGTCCTCTGCCTCGCAGATGCACAACTGTGATTCCACCTGCCACTCAAGTTCTGAAACCTGGAGCTCAAGCTACTGCAGATGTGTTTGTCTAAGACATGTGGTGCATCCATGACTTCCCACATACCGCAGGACGTACATTCCACTTGGCCAAGCTGAGCTGCCATAATGTAACTTTAAAAACTTTTTATTACAATGAGAAGTAAAATAACTTACCAGTTACTCACCAATGAACTTCTTCCCCTGTACCGAAGAGAGAGGTAGCTACTGGAGGCTGAAAAAAGGTAGAAGAAAGTTCTTAACACTCTGTGCCTTCCAGCAGAACTCAGTGCAGACAAGCAGAACTGAGAGTGCCCTGAATTTATACTCTGAAAACAATGCTATATCAGCTCTGCTACAATCAGAAACCAGTTTAAGCCAGCTACCTAATTAACTAGCTATAGATACTCTCAGTGTTAGTATACCCCTGTTTAAAACTGCAAGAAACCTAACTTACCTCTTAACTGAAACAGGAATTTCAATTAATTGCTAGATGTAAACAAAACAAAAACTAGTCTTGAGTGATGAACCCTTAAACTTCACTCACTTTCCAAACTCGCTTGTGCAAACTCAGAGCATGTTATCAGTGAATAATTGCTGCTTGATAGCATTGTCGATGACACCTTCCATCACTTTAATGATTGGGAGTAGACTGATGGGGCGGTAACCGATCGGATTGAATTAGTCCTGCTTTTTTCGACAGGATGTGTAGAGAGACTGAAAAGGGTTGTTTTCCTTGGAGCAGAGAAGGCTGAGGGGGTACATGATTGAAGTGTACAAGATTATGAGGGGCATTGATAGGTTAGATAGGGGGAAACTTTTTCCCTTAGCGGAGGGGTAAAGAACCAGGGAGCACAGATTTAGGGTAAGGGGCAGGAGTTTTAGGGGAGATTTGAGGAAGCATTTTTTCACCCTGAGGGTGATTGGAATCTGGAACGCACTGCCGAAGAGGTGGTGGAGACAGGAACCCTCACAACACTTAAGAAGTATTTAGATGAGCACTTGAAACGCCATAGCATACAGGGCTATGGGCCAAGTGCAGGAATATGGGATTAGAATAGTTGGGTGCTGTATGGCTGGCACAGACACGATGGGCCGAAGGGCCTGTTTCTGTGCTGTATAACTCTATGACTCTATGAGGGTGGAGGAGTTGGGAAAAGGCATTTATGAAGATGGTTTGCAGTAGGGAAAATCAGTCAGGGGTTATCTTTGCATTTCAGGATGATTCTGGAATAGTGAGCAGTTTTAGCAGACGAGAGCAGGACCCAATAGGCCTTAATGTGGTCCAGTCAGATCTGGTGGTTGATGGCTAAATCCGTTGTCTGCTATATCCTCTCAAGTGGCTGGCACAGTGGCACAGTGGTTAACACTGTAGCCTCACAGCTCCAGCAACCTGGGCCCAATTCTGGGTACTGCCTGTGTGTAGTTTGCAAGTTCTCCCTGTGACTGTGTGGGTTTCTGCCGGGTGCTCTGGTTTCCTCCCACAGCCAAAGACTTGCAGGTTGATAGGTAAATTGGCCATGGTAAATTGCCCCTAGTGTAGGTAGGTGGTAGGAGAATTGAGGGAAGGTGGGGATGTGGTAGGAAATATGGGATTAATTTAGGATTAGTATAAATGGGTGGTTGTTGGTCAGCACAGACTTGGTGGGCCAAAGGGCCTGTTTTGGTGCTGTATCTCTCTATGATCTAGATAGTCCCTTGGATGTAAGGGAGAGGAGATAAGGTCAGGGTGAGAGAGAGTAATGGTTTTATTGGGGATTGCAGCATCAAAGGTGGAGGGGAGGTTGCGGTTAAGTAAATCAGTAGTTGCAAAAATGTTGTAGTTAATGTAGGGCCGAAGGCTAACCAGTTTTTGTTTTGAAAGTGCAGTTGTAAGTGATTCGGGTGATAGTTTTTTCCAGGGGTCGATACAGAAGGAGGTAGGGCTGAGGTGTGGTTGGTGGATGGAAATTGAAACAAGGAAGTGATCAGAGGTAGCCTTATCAGTAATTGATACGATGGGAGTAGCAAAACCACATGAGACGGCAAGGTCAAGGGGACAGCCGTGAATATGGGTTGGAGAGTTTACATGAAGGGAGAGAGTTAGGAAGGATAAGAGGGCAGTGAACACAGAGGAGAGAGAGCATAATATGTTGAGATGGAGGATGAAATCACCACGAATAAGAAGTCATCCAGTGCAGAGGCTGAGGGAGGAAAGCAGTGAAGCTATCTCAGTGAGAATTTTTTTTATCATACTTGGGTGGGTGGTAGACTATGAGAATTTTGAATAAGAAGTGAGAGGGGTGGAACAAGGTAAGATGCTCAAAGGAGGAGAAAGTGCCAGAGGAGTAAGGGCTCAGGCCAAGGTGTGATCTGGTAATAATCGCCACACCACCACCACGACAGTCTTGATGGGACAAGTGGTGGAAGATATAATCAGGCGGGGAGAATTCATTTAGGGGAAAGGTGTCATCACCCCTCAGCCAGGTTTCTGTCAAGGCCATGATGTCGATGCAATCATCCACAATACGTTAATGGATGGCCAGGGCTTTGCTCACAAATGAACAGACATTCTGGAGGGAGATGCGTAGAGGGGCAGTGAGATCTAATCTGGTGACAGAGTCCAGGGGGTCAGCAGTGGGAGGAATGAGTTGGACAGGAAGGAGATTGGCAAGATTAGCCCCCAGCCAGCGCACTGGGCTGGAAATTCAGAATGACAGTGGGATGGGGCAATTGGGGTTGCTGGTTGGTAATAAGCCAGTGGTGAGTGCCTCAATGAGCCCTTCAGAAGATGCCAAGAGAGACATAGCAGGAATCTGTAGGCTTATTTAAGAGGGAGTGAAGCCTGGAACAGCAGCAAGAGAGCAGGAATGTCGGGGAGTACTGAAGGGTTGGGGTGGGGAATCAAGAGGGCAGAGTAACTGAGAGTGGAGAAGTGAAAGGAGGCATGATGATAGAAGAGAGGCTTCTTGAAGGGTTAAAAAGAAAAGCAGTAGAAAAAAAGAGCAACTTTGGAAATAGAGTGATGGGCTCAGGTCCTGATCAGCAGCAGGGAAAATTCAAGTTACATTGGGCTGGTCACATAAAAATTAGGGTACATAAAAACTAATAGTAAATGAGAAACAGGAAATAGGAGATAATAGAAAGGAGCCTTGCTTTTAAGGAGATATGCAGGAGATACGCTGACTTATTTTGTAAGGAGTGTTGTGAGTTTGTAGTATATTTCTATCAGAAACTTCACATGAAGTTGACTTTCCCTGCACAATAATTTTACTATACCTTCTTGGAAGAAAGCAACAGCAACAACTTATATTTACATAGTGGCCTTAACATAATAAACTGTTCAAAGGTACTTCAGAAGAGCATCATCAAACAAAATTTGATACAAAGCCACATAAAGCGATAATGGGCAGATGACCAAAAGCTTGGTCAAAGAGGTAGGTTTTAAGGAGCGTCTTAAAGGAGGAAAGTGAGGTCGAGAGGCAAAGAGGAGTAAGGAAGGTATTTCAGAGCTTAGAGCCTAGGCAACTGAAGGCGTGGCCACCAATGGTAGAGCAATTAAAATCAGGGATTTTCCAATGGTCAAAATTAGTGGAAGGGTGTGGGGCTGGAGGAGGCAGCAGTGAGGCCATGGAGGGATTTGAAATCAAGGATGAGAATTTTAAAATCAAAGTGTTGCTTCATGGGGAACCCGTGTAGGTCAACAAACACAGAGGCGATGGATGACAGGAACCTGGTGCGAGTTAGGACACAGGCAGCAAAGTTTTGGATGACCTCAAATTTATGGAGGGTAGAACATTGGAGGCCAGCCAGGTATGCATTGGAATAATCAAGTCTAGAGGTAACAAAAGCATGAAAGAAGGTTTCAGAAACAGGTGAGCTGAGATAGGGGTGAAGTTCAGTGATGTTACAGAGATGGAACTAGACGGTCTTAGTAATGGTGCGGATATGTGGTTAGAAGCTCATACCTGGGTCAAATGTAACACAAAGGTTGCAAACAGTTTGATTCAGCCTCAGACAATTGCCAGAGTATGGGATGAAGTCGGTGGCGAGGGAACGCGGTTGTTCCAGGGGCTGAAGATATATGGCATCCCAATATTTAGTTGGAGGAAATTTCTGCTCATCCAATACTAGATGTTGGGCAAGCAGTCGGACAATTTACAGACAGTGTAGAGGTTGAGAGAGGTGGTGGTGAGGTATTGCTAATTGTCATCAGTGTACATGTGGAAACTGATGCTGTGTTTTGGATGATTTTGCCAAGGGGCAGCATGGAGATGAGAAATAGTAGGTAGGGGGCCAAGGATAGATCCTTGGCATTCAGCAGAGGTAACGGTGTGGGAATGGGAAGATAAGCCATTGCAGATAATTCTTTGGCTATGATTAGATGGATAAGTTGGTGAGTGCAGTCCCACCCAGCTAGACAATGGTGGAGAAGTGTTGGCGGAGGATGGTGTAGTGAACAATGTCAAAGGCAAGACGGATGAGGAGGGAAAATTTACCTTTGTCACATTCACATAGAATGTGATTTCTGACTCTGATAAGAACAGTTTCAGTACTGTGGCAGGGGCAGAACCCTGATTGCAGGGATTCAAACATGATTTTCTAGGAAGGTTGGACATCAATTTGGAAGGTGCCAATGCATTCAAGGACTTTGGAGAGGAAAGGGAGGTTGGAGGTGGGGCGCTACTTTGCCAGAGATAAAGGGGTCAAGGGTTGGTTTCTGGGGCGAGCGGTGATTATGGCAAATCTGAAGGAGAAAGGGACAATACCTGAAGAGGGAGAACCATTAACAATATCGGCTAACATGGGAGCCAGGAGGGGAAGTTGGGTGGTCAGTAGTTTATTGGGAATAGGGTCAAGGGAGCAGGAAGTGGGTCTCATTAACAAGAACTCAAAGAAGGCATGAGTGGAGATAAGAGGGAAGCTAGAGAAAGATGCAAGTTTAGGGCTAGGGTTGTGGGCAACCTTTGATGAAGTTTGGCCTGGTGGACTAGAGGAAGGGAGATGGCAGAAGCATCTGATCAGATTATCTCAATTTTTGTGACAAAGACGTCCATGAGATCCTCACACTTGTTGTTGGAGGTAAGGGTGTGGGAGACAGAGGAGAGAGGTTTAAGAAGGCAGCTTGTAATAAATAAAAGATTCTGGGGATTATCTTTGCATTTCAGGATGATCCTGGAATAGTGAATAAATTGGCAGATGAGAGTAGGACCCAATAGTATGTTATGTGGTCCAGCTTGATCATGCGGTAAATGGCTAAACCAATTGTCTGCCATATTCTTTCAAGTCTCGCCTCTTGGATTTAAGTGAGCGATGATGAGGATCATAGCAGGGGGAGAAGCCACGGAGAGAGAGAGTAATTGTTATAATGCGGATTAGGGCATTGAAGGTGGAGTTGAGGGTGTGGTTGAGCAAATCAGTGAATGCAGAAATGTTGTGGTGAATGGAGCCCCAAAGTTGGGATTTTAAAAATTCAGTTGTAATTGAATTGGGAGAGAGTATTTTCCAGGAAGTGGTCAGAGATTGCCTTATCTGTTATTGATAGGACAGGTGTAGCAAGGCCTCATGAAATGGTAAGGTCAAGGCAGTGGCCACGAGTATGGATTGGGAAGTTTACATGGATGGAGATTTAAGGGAGGATAGGAGGGCAGTGAACTCAGAGGAGGGAGAGCGTGACGAATTGAGATGGAGGTTGAAATCACTGAAGATCGGATGTTACTCTGTACAGCGGCTGAGGGAAGAAAGCAGTGAAGATATCTCAGTGAGAAACTTGGTGTAATACTTGGGAGGGTGGTGGAGGATGAGGATTTTGAATGAGAGGTGAAAGGGGTGGACGGAGGTGAGATGCTCAAACAAGGAGAAAGTGCCAGAGTGGTAAAGGGAACAAATCAAGATGTGATCTGGTGATAAGAGCCACACCATCACCGGGATAGTGTGCGCACGGTAAATGGTGGAAGGTATGGCCAGGCAGGGAGGCTTCATTTAGGGGGAAGGTGTCATCATCCCTCAGCCAGGTTTTTGTCAAGGCCATTTTGATGATATCATCCACAGTAAGCTCCATAGATGGCAAGGGCCTTGTTCACGAGTAACAGGCATTCTGGAGGGAGATGTGGAGAGATGCAGTGATAGCTGATCTGCTGATAGATTAATGGGGAGGACATTGGCAAGATTAGTCCCCAGTGGGCATACTGGGCAGGAAGGTTGGCGCAAGAGTATGATGCGGCAGTTAGGAGCACCAGTTGGATTATCAAGAAAGAGTTACATTTGCAGAATCTGGCTGAACAACAGTGGTAGATGGTAGAAGACTGCCTCCTTTATTTGCCAGGTCACAGTGCTTAACAATAGTGTATGTGGTGGGGATGCGGGGGGTGGGGGGGGGGGGGAGGTGGGGGGTGGTGGAGAAGAAGGCAGAAGGGACAGTGGAGCCAATGCATTTCAAAACTAAAATCAAAAATGTCCTCCGCACCCACTCACTACTGTGATCTCAATTTGTAATATAGGTGCCAGAAACCCCGATCATCTCGTTTTACATATAATTTGATTTTTATATCTGCAGTTTAGTATACCCATTCCCATATGAGATGTATGTCTTTCATTATAGAACATCTGAACATTTTCTAAGTGATGTATGCACCTACAAAATTTTTATGATAAAATTCCTGAGAGTCCCACATACTTTGCTGTTGGTTGTTTGCAATATATGTACCTTGTGAATATTTGAGAAGCCAAAACAGCCATAAGCCATTTTCACACATAGCTATGACTTGTATGAGCAAACATTCTGAAAATAACACATGGCAGGAAGAGCTGGGAATGATTTATAAACAAAACGGCTCTAGACTTCTGCATACAATTAAGACACATTGGGCAGAATCTTCTCCACTTTAAAAATTTTCAGGCGTGGGGACCATTTGCGGGTCCTGACCCTGCTCGTGTTGGAGGTGCGGGTAGGACATGAGTGCAGAAGGCCCAATAGAAGCGCCCGCAGGACAGGTCACCCAGTATTCCCACTGGGAGAGGTGGCTGCTGCTGTGGTAGGTGGAAAGTGCATGGTCACCTCAAAATGGAGGCACTGTTAAAAGGCTTCTGAAGGTTGCCACTTTCCCACCTCCACCTCCACCCAAATTAAGTCCAGGGCAAAAAGAGCCTCATCCTGCTGCCGCCGCAATTAGCCGAATGGGCCTGTGACCGCACGGGAAGCACGCCATGCAAACCCATGTGGGTTGCTTACCGGCTCTGGTGGGGGGGCGGGGGTGTGCAGGGAGTTCCTCGTTAAAAGGCACTTTAGTGCCTGAACGAGGGACTCGGCATTGGGAAGTGGGGGGCACGCTGAGAGCCACCCCCCACCCTTGCTGCCAAACATCCCTCCCAACCCCCTCTCCATGACCCCCCACCTCGCGAAACTCCTCCCACTCTGACTTCTCTGTGGCCTGGGTTCAGAGCCTCAGGTAGGTGCTCGACCAGCAGCAGCTACGGCCTCCGCAGCGGCGCTGCTCAGTTAAACAGCTGCTGTCTTCTGATTGGTCGACAGCTCTCAAAGGACAGGACTTCCGCTGCCAGGGTCCTTGATTCAGGGGAGGCCCGCTGCTGTCCACTTATGTGCCTAATTGGAACTTGATTTGGCAGGCCTTCCCCAGAGGAGGCAACGTGGGGATCTCACCACCGCTTTTGCTGGTGATCGTGTCCCCCCCCATCACCAAGGCAAAAGCTCGACCATTATTTCAGTATTTTACACTACTTGACTCGGTCAATGCCACATGCGCCTTTCATTAATGTATGTAATTATGTCGTCAATGATTTTCCAAAGCTGCAAAGGACTGGAATAGTGACTCATTGTAATAGAACTGGTGATGGAGCAGTAATAATGCATGTGGGGTAAAGTAGTAAGGAGCCAAAGGTAACCAGCAAATGGAAGGATTCAGCACATCTATGCTTGTCTCCCTACTGCAACACAGATGACCATTGATTGTTGGTAATATTACTCATTACATTGGGGGTGAAATTTGTCTTGGGCAATAGTGCAGTTCAGGTGATAATGAATGGGAAACCTGTTTCACACACACTCTACTATATTCATGTGTCCACTGAAGTTAAAGGAAGAGAAAATCAGACAGATTTCACCCTATTATTCCTAATATTGTACTCTTATAATCAATTAGTAAATTTAGTTAACATTTTCAGAATTTATTTTCCTGGGGGAAAGATGATCTTGTGTGTTTATTTTGTTTCTCTTCTCCTGAAGGCATTGTTTTATGCTGGGGCTGCAGGGCCAATTGTATGAATATCCAGTATCCTCCTTAACCTCACCCACTGACCACTTTCCATGTCTGAGCCTAGACAGACTGTTGGCAGACAATCCACCTGTGAAGGGAATCACAGATAAAACAGATTCTGTCTTCACTTGACATCCGCATATGTACACATACATACAGACACACACAAACACGCTTTTCACAGGGATTATTCATGGGAGCAGGAACACTAATTACTTTTTCCCTACCTAGCCCAGGGTTACTGAGGTGATAGGCAGTGGTCTCACCACAAGTAGGGGCAAAATATTTTTCTCTGGCTATCTTGTCATTCGCCAGTGTTTAGGTGACACCAGATGGCTTGTCTAATCATCAATCACCTGTTAATGCCAAATAGCTTCTCCAGTGATTATTGTCATTTATTGATGCCAAGCAGTGTCTCCTACAGCAATGTTGCCAGTATGTCTTGTAATGATTAGAAATTAATGACAGTCATTTTGATGTTGGTTCCTATAATGTTCCCTGCTGTAATTACCATATTGTTGCTGATGCCAACTTATGTCTCTTGCACTAATCTTGACAATTATGCCAGTTAATGTCACTGGTAATGTTGATGCCAAATATCATCTCTGTTTTGGCCTAGGATAGCTATTTTGGTGCCTCCTTTCCATTGTACAGCTCTGATTAAGAATTCACCACTGGGCGTTCATGGGTGTGAATCCGTTACCTTGCAGTCTGTGGATCTGTAGGTTAGGAATGTAAAGTTCTGTTAAAATAATGTGCCTGCATCTTTACACTCCAACTTATTCTAACTCTTACAAAATGCTTATTAGGATGTCATCAGTTGAAATCAAATTAACAAAAGTGTTCCCTTTTTAAAGGGCCGCAAACAATAAACTCCAAAGTAAAAGTAAAGTATAAGTCAAACAAAAGGAAACTTAACAATCTTAATGTTGTTCCTGATGTCAACTATACAATCCAGTCCCTTTGGAGTTCAACAGTCTTGGAATCATTTTGACTTCCTTTAGATCCTTCTCTGCGCTGAACACCAACAGAAATGATATAGATATTTTCCATGCTCCTGGGCTCACAGGTGGGGGGGGGGGGGGGTGGGGGTGTGGTGGGAGCGGGGTGGTGGATGGGGGAAATCAGCCAGGCTAATTGGTAACAGGTTGCTCATTTGCATACATGTGTGTGCACCAGCACCTTTTCATAGCAACTTGACCAATAAAATGGCAAGGGATTTTTAGATTCTCATTCTTGTTTTCAGATCCTTCCATGGCTTTGCCCCTCCCTATTTCTGTAACCTCCTTTTGCCCTACAACAACCATCTGACATTTCTGCACTCCTCCAATTCTGGCCTCTTGTGCATTCCTAATTTTAATCCCTACACCATTGGTGGCTGTGCCTTCAGCTGCTTGGGTCTTAAACTCTGGAATTCCCTCACTAAACCTCTCTGTTTCTCGAACTTGCTTCCCTCCATTAAGACTCTTCTCAAAACATTCCTCTTTAACCAAGATTTTGGTCACCTGTCCGAATATCTCCTTACATGGCTCAGTGTCAAATTTTGTTTGATTACGCACCTGTGAAAAGCCTTGGGACGTTTATGTGAAAGATGCTATACAAATTCAAGTTATTATTATTGATGTAAATGTCCTGGATGAAAAGGAGTTCCAATTGCATATTCTATTTTTACTTACTGGATTCAGTAAAAGAATATGTATATTTTAAAAGCTACAAAATTAAAATGCCTGAGCATCTTCGCACTTCAAAACAATGAATCTATAATTAATGTAACAAAGCACAGCTCCATGTTTAGCAGTGTTCTTAACATAATACCAGTGTATCTCCCATGAGATTGTTTAACTGTAATCTGAAACTTGAAGCATGGTTGTTCATGGTTACTGCAGTCCCACAGCAGCCTCAACAACAGTTTGTCTATGACTGGAATACAGCAAATTTACTGCAGTGATAATCATGTGACTGGCATGAGGTAAAATATTACATACATTATTAATATTACCTCAGATACAATACTTACATGCCATTTTCCAAAACTTGCTTTGAATGTACATTTTTTTTCTCACCAAAATCCCTTATCCAAGTCATTCTTTGATTCAGCTCCCAAACAGATTTGCAGCATTTGCTTAAAATACAACTAGTATTTTTTTCTAATATTCTCCATTTCACTCTCCCCAAAACTTCTTCTCTAACTTGCATGTTATAATATATATTTTCCTTCCTTACTCCCTATAGTGAATTGGTAGTTCTTGATGAAGCTGTTCCCAGTGTAATGCTGCACCAGGGAAGTTCCCTCTCTCCCTGATCCTCCCCAGAAATTTTGAAAGACCAGTTCCTTGTAAAGGAAGTCATTGACTAAGGGTCCAACTTTACTGACTGACTCATTCAAGCTGTAATATGTTTGTATATCTTCGGCAAGGCTGCGATGTGAAACAAAATATCATGGTCCACACTGGCTAGTGTCGGTTTGCAAAAGCGGAGCAAAAACCAGAATTCTTACAATGCCCTTCTCTCTCACTCTCTCATTCAAACACACACGCAAAATTAGTCAACTGAACCTAGAATATCCCAGCATACGCGAAGGATCCACTTCTGCATGGTTCGCATGTGATCTGGATGATCATGAGGTTTTCTGGGTATTGTAGTTTTACATGAAACATGTGAAAATGACAATTCCCTTGATGAACTTCTCCCCCTTGTGCTCAGTTACCTATGCTCTGGCTTCAGCAACACCACAATTTTAAAATTCTCTTCCTTGATTTCAAATCTCTGCATGGTCTTGTCCTTCCTATCTTGATAACCTCCAGCTGAATTTTAAGAGAATGTAATGGATGAGAACGGAAGTGTGGGTGTCATAAAATTGGAATGGGACACGCTGGACAATGTCCCATCCCGATTTTGTTCATGGCAGCAAACATGGAGGGCGGACGTCCGACAGCGATGCAGCAGGTAGGTAATTAAGATAATTAACAGGCCAATTGAAGGCAATTTTATGGACTGGATGATAAATGGCACACAGGTCTCACAGGGTTTCAGAGGCTCGCCTTGACATGGAGGCAGCAGAGCATGGCTGGCTGCAAGGGGCGACCCTTGGGAGGGGAATTTCCAAAGGACCAACATTTACTTTAACTACTCTGTTCCTTTCGATATGGCTATCAAAGCTCTTACAATCTGTTTTTATGTTACTGGCTAGTTTACTCTCATTCTATTTTTTTTCAACTTTTTGGTGGCCCTTTGCTGGTTTCTAAAACACTCCTCAGACTTGCTACTCTTTTTTGCAACATTGTAAGCCTTTTCTTTTAATCTAATACTATCTTTAAACTTCCTCAGTGAGCCACGGACTGCATTTTCTGGCTGAGTTTTTGTTTTTCAAAGGAATGTATTTTTGTTGAACATTTTGAATTGTTTCTTTAAAGGTTTCTCACTGTTCATTTACTGCCATACCTTTTAGTCTATTTCTCCAATTTACTTTAGCCAGTTCTCCCCTCATGCCTATGTAATTGGCTTTAAGTTTAAGATTCTTGTTTGTATTTGGAGCATATCACTTTCAAACTTAGCATGGAATTCAATGATAGTATGATCACTGTTTCCCAGTGGATCTTTTACCATGACATTGCTTATTAACACTGCCTCATTGCACAATACTAGATCTAAGATAGCTTTATTCCTAGTTGGCTACACAGCGTATTGCTCCATGAAACTGTCCTGAAAACATTCTACAAACTGATCTTCGAGACTACTTCTGTCAATTCCACTGTCCCAGTCAATATGACGATTAAATTCCCCCACAATTATTACATTGTCTTTGTTACAAGCTCCAATAATTTCTTGTTTAATGCTCTCTCCAACTGTATAACTACTATTAGGGGGCCTATAAACTACTCCCACCAGTGTCTTTTGATTCTTGCTATTCCTTATTTCCACTCATACTGATCCTACTTCATGATCTTCTGAGGCCAGATGTTTTCTCACTGATGCCCTTATGTCATCCTTTACCATCAGTGCAACCCCTCCTTTGCTATTCTTTCTGTCTGTCTTTCCAAAATATTGTGTTCCCTGGAATATTTATTTCCCAACCTTATTCACCTTTTAACCATGTCTCTGTGATGGTGATTAGATCTAAATCATGTACCTCTATTTGTGCCACTAGTTCATGTATCCGATTGCAGCTGCTTCGCACATTCAGCTTTTTTCTGAAGCAGCGATAGTGCGAGTGAGGTGGCAGCTGGGAAGGTGAGTTTCAGTTTAAATTAACTTACCTCGTGATTCGGCAGACACGGGGACTGCTGGGTAAGTAAAACTATATATTCGGGCAGTGGCTAAACCCATCCTCCTCCTCTAACCAAAAAAAAAGGCCTCTTGTGTGGAGGGTTTGGTAAGGTAAGGTTTTCCTTTTTTTAAATCTCTGTTGTCAATTTAGTGTGGAGGGGATGGAAGCTAGGGCAGTTGCATGCTCCTCTTGCAGGATGTGGGAGGTGAGGGTCACCACTTGTGTCCCTGCTGACTTCACCTGTGAGAAGTGCACCAAACTCCAGCTCCTCGCAGACCGCGTTAGGGAACTGGAGCTGGAGCTGGATGAACTTCGGATCATTCAGGATGCTGAGGGGGTGATAGAGAGCAGTTATAGGGAAGTAGTGACACTTCAGTTACAGGATAAAGGTAGCTGGGTGACCGTCAGGGGAGGGAAAGGGAATAGGCGCACAGTGCAGGGATCCCCTGTGGCCGTTCCCCTCAATAAGAAGTATACCGTTTTGGATACGGTTGGGGGGGACGACCTACCAGAGAAAAGCCACAGTGGCCATGTCTCTGGCACTGAGCCTGGCTCAGTGGCTCAGAAGGGAAGGGGGGAGAATAGGAGAGCGATAGTGATAGGAGATTCAATGGTTAGAGGAACAGACAGGAGATTCTGTGGTCGCGAACGAGACTCCCGGATGGTATGTTGCCTCCCGGGTGCCAGGGTCAGGGATGTCTCGGATCGAGTCTACAGGATTCTTAAGGGGGAGGGGAAGCAGCCAGAGGTCGTGGTACATATCGGTACCAATGACATAGCTAGGAAAAGGGATGAGGACCTGAAAAGCGAATATAGGGAGTTAGGTTGGAAGCTGAAAGGCAGGTCACTGAAAGGCAGGACGAGCAGAGTAGTAATCTCAGGATTGTTACCGGTGCCACATGCTAGTGAGGCTAGAAACAGGGAGCGAGTGCAGCTGAACACGTGGCTACAGAGCTGGTGTAGGAGGGAGGGATTCAGATATGTGGATCATTGGGATACCTTCGGGGGAAGGTGGACCTGTCCAAGAAGGACGGGTTGCATCTGAACTGGAGGGGCACCAATATCCTGGGCGGGAGGTTTGCTAGAGCTCATCGGGAGGGTTTAAACTAGTTTGGCAGAGGGATGGGAACCGGAGCTACGGATCAGTGGATGGGGTAGCTGTTGAACAGGCAGATACCGAGTGCAGAGAGTCCGTGAGGAAGGTTAGACAGTTGACAGGGCAAAGTTGCAGCCAGTATGATGGGTTGAAGTGTGTCTATTTTAACGCAAGAAGTGTCAGGAATAAGGGTGATGAACTTAGAGCATGGATCAGTACTTGGAGCTACGATGTTGTGGCCATTACGGAGACGTGGATATCACAGGGGCAGGAATGGATGTTGGATGTTCCGGGGTTTAGATGTTTCAAAAGGAATAGGGAGGGAGGTAAAAGAGGTGGGGGAGTGGCATTGCTAATCAGGGATAGTATCACAGCTGCAGAAAGGGAGGTCGTCGAGGAGGGTTTGTCTACTGAGTCATTATGGGTGGAAGTCAGAAACAGGAAAGGAGCAGTCACTTTGTTGGGAGTTTTCTATAGACCCCCCAATAGCAACAGAGACATGGAGGAACAGATTGGGAGGCAGATTTTGGAAAGGTGCAGAAGTAACAGGGTTGTTGTCATGGGTGACTTCAACTTCCCTAATATTGATTGGAACCTCCTTAGTGCAAATAGTTTGGATGGAGCAGTTTTTGTCAGGTGTGTCCAGGAAGGTTTCCTGACTCAATATGTAGACAGGCCGACTAGAGGGCAGACTATGTTGGACTTGGTGCTTGGCAACGAACCAGGCCAGGTGGCAGATCTCTTGGTGGGAGAGCATTTCGGTGATAGTGATCACAACTCCCTGACCTTTACTATAGTCATGGAGAGGGACAGGAGCAGACGGTATGGGAAAATATTTAATTGGGGGAGGGGGAATTACAATGCTATTAGGCAGGAACTGGGGAGCATAAACTGGGAACAGATGTTCTCAGGGAAATGCACGACAGAAATATGGAGATTGTTTAGGGAGCACTTGCTGCGACTGCTAGATAGGTTTGTCCCGATGAGGCAAGGAAGGGATGGTAGCGCGAAGGAACCTTGGATGACAAGAGATGTGGAACAGCTAGTCAAGAGGAAGAAGGAAGCTTACTTAAGGATGAGGAAGCAAGGATCAGACAGGGCTCTAGAGGGTTACAAGGTAGCCAGGAAGGAACTGAAGAATGGACTTAGGAGAGCTAGAAGGGGACATGAAAAAGTCTTGGCGGGTAGGATTAAGGGAAGTCCCAAGGCGTTCTACACTTATGTGAGGAACAAGAGGATGGCCAGAGTGAGGGTAGGTCCGATCAGGGATAGTGGAGGGAACCTGTGCCTGGAGTCGGAGGAGGTAGGGGAGGTCCTAAATGAATACTTTGCTTCAGTATTCACTCGTGAGAGGGTCCTGGTCATTTGTGAGGACAGCGTGGAACAGGCTGATATGCTCGAACAGGTTGAGGTTAAGAGGGAGGATGTGCTGGAAATTTTGAATGATATAAGGATAGATAAGTCCCCGGGGCCAGACGAGATATACCCAAGGATATTACGGGAAGCGAGGGAAGAGATTGCTGCGCCTTTGGCGATGATCTTTGTGTCTTCACTGTCCACTGGAGTAGTACCGTATGATTGGAGGGGGGCAAATGTTGTTCCCTTGTTCAAGAAAGGGAATAGGGATCACCCTGGGAGTTATAGACCAGTCAGTCTTATGTCGGTAGTGGGCAAATTATTGGAGAGGATTCTGAGAGACAGGATTTATGATTATTTGGAAAAGCATGGTTTGATTAGAGACAGTCAGCATGGCTTTGTGAGGGGCAGGTCATGCCTCACAAGCCTTATTGAATTCTTTGAAGATGTGACAAAACACATTGATGAAGGAAGAGCAGTGGATGTGGTGTATATGGATTTTAGCAAGGCGTTTGATAAGGTTCCCCATGGTAGGCTCATTCAGAAAGTGAGGAGACATGGGATACAGGGGAAGTTGGCTGTCTGGATACAAAATTGGCTGGCCCATAGAAGTCAGAGTGTGGTAGTAGATGGAAAGTATTCAGCATGGAGCTCGGTGACCCGTGGTGTTCCACAAGGATCTGTTCTGGGACCTCTGCTCTTTGTGATTTTTATAAATGACTTGGATGAGGAAGTGGAAGGCTGGGTTAGCAAGTTTGCCGATGACACGAAGGTTGCTGGAGTTGTGGATAGTGTGTAAGGCTGTTGTAGGTTGCAACGGGACATTGACAGGATGCAGAGCTGGGCTGAGAAGTGGCAGATGGAGTTCAACCTGGAAAATTGTGAAGTGATTCATTTTGGAAGGTTGAATTTGAATGCAGAATACAGGCTTAAAGACAGGATTCTTGGTAGTGTGGAGGAACAGAGGGATCATGGGGTCCATGTCCCCATGGGGGCGGCACAGTGGCGCAGTGGTTAGCACCGCAGCCTCACAGCTCCAGCAACCCGGGTTCAAATCTGGGTACTGCCTGTGTGGAGTTTGCAAGTTCTCCCTGTGTCTGCGTGGGTTTTTTCCGGGTGCTCCGGTTTCCTCCCACCGCCAAAAGATTTGCAGGTTGATAGGTGAATTGGACATTATAAATTGCCACTAGTATAGGTAGGTGGTAGGGGAGTATAGGGACAGGTGTGGATGTGGTAGAAATATGAGATTAGTGCAGGATTAGCATGAATGGGTGGTTGATGGTCGGCACAGACTCGGTGGGCCGAAGGGCCTGTTTCAGTGCTGTATATCTAAAATCTAAATCTAAATGTCCATCGATCGCTCAAAGTTGCCATCCAAGTTGATAGGGTTGTTAAAAAGGCGTATGGTGTGTTGGCTTTCATTAACAGGGGGATTGAGTTTAAGAGCAGCGAGGTTATGCTGCAGCTCTATAAGGCCCTGGTTCGACCACACTTGGAATATTGTGTTCAGTTCTGGTCGCCTCATTATAGGAAGGATGTGGAAGCTTTAGAGAGGGTGCAGAGGAGATTTACCAGGATGCTGCCTGGACTGGAGGGCATGTCTTACGAAGAAAGGTTGCGGGAGCTAGGGCTTTTCTCATTGGAGCGAAGAAGGATGAGAGGTGACTTGATAGAGGGGTACAAGATGATGAGAGGAATAGATAGAGTGGATTGCCAGAGACTTTTTCCCAGGGTGGAAAGGGCTATCACCAGGGGGCATAATTTTAAGGTGATTGGAGGAAGGTTTCGGGGAGATGTCAGAGGTATGTTCTTTACACAGATAGTGGTGGGTGCGTGGAATGCGCTGCCAGCGGTGGTAGTAGAAGCAGATACATTAGGGGCATTTAAGCGACTCTTGGATAGGTACATGGATGATAGTAGAATGAAGGGTAGGTAGTTAGCTTGATCTTAGAGTAGGTTAAAGGTTCAGCACAACATCGTGGGCCGAAGGGCCTGTATTGTGCTGTACTGTTCTATGTTCTTTGTTCTGGAACCTTTAATTTCATTTTTTTGCTTCTATTCCCTTCAATTACCTTATTTGCTGATGTACAATTTCTGTTAAACTCTCTGTTCATTCCTATCCCATGCTGCTTGTCTCTCCCATAATGCTCTACTGTTCCATGGCTTGGCCTTTCTCTTTGGATTTTTAAATCTCACCTCTCCCGAACCCTCTTCCCCACTCTGTTAGTTCACAACCTCTGGTCTTACTTGCTGGCTCACTCTTGAGTTTGTATGCACTGTCACACCCTGATTATCATTATCCTTATTGCTGTCTTGCTTTCTTGCCTTCTCCTCTTTCTTTAAATTATCACATCTTCCCTCACTTGATCCCTCGCGCCCCCACTATTTAGTTTAAAGCCCTCTCTACTGCCCTAGTTATACGACTCACCAGAAAACTGTTCCCAGCACGGTTCAGGTGTAGACCATCCTAACAGTACAGCTCTCACTTTCCCCAGTACTGGTGCCAATGCCCCATGAACTGAAACCCATTTCTCCCACACCAATCTTTGAGCCATGCATTTAACTGTCTAATCTCATTTACCCTACACCAATTTGCTCGTGACTCAGATAATAACCCAGAGATTATTACCTTTGAGGTTCTGTTTTTAATTTAGTCCCAAGCTGTTCATACACCCTATGCAGAACCTCTTTCCTAATCCTATCAATGTCATTTGTACCCACGTGGACCACAACAACTGGATCCTCCCCCTCCCACTGCAAGTTCCTCTCCAGCCCCGAGCAGATATCCGGAACCCTGGCAAGCAACATAGCCTCTGGACTCGCGCTCTTGCCTGCAGAGAACGATGTCTATCTCCGTAACTATGCTGTCCCCTACTGCCAGTATATTCCTATTCACTGCCTATGCTTGAATGGGTTCCTGTACCACGATGCCATGGATAGTTAGCTCATCCACCCTGCAGCCCCCACTCTCATCCATACAAGCTGAAAGAATCTCAAATCTGTTGGACAATTGCAAGGGCTGAGGCTCCTCCACTTATGCCTTCTCAATCCCCATACTTGCCTTACTTGCAGTCACATCCTCCTGTCCCTGACCACCAACCAAATCGGAAGACCCTCTCCTATGGGGTGTGTCTGCCTCCTGGAACAAAGTGTCCAGGTAACTTTTGCCCCCGCCCCCACCCCCCACAATGCATCGTGGTGTCTGTAGCTCGGCCTTCAGCTCACTGACTCTGAACCAAAGCACCTCGAGACACAGACACTTACTGCAGACATGGTTGCCGTGGATCATACTGATGTCCACCAGCTCCCACATACAGCAGCTGCATCGCATCACCTGCCCTGCTATCCTGATTGTGTTTTAAAGAACTAACTAATTATTTAATTAATTCATAGGAAATATTCACCAGCCAATCTATTAAGCATAACTAGTATTAGTAAATAAAACCTTACAATTCATAAAGTTACCTGAATTTTGAAAGATAAACATTGAAAAAACTCACCAACCAATCAACTACCTGTTTTCCTGTGATGTCACACTTTGTTTTTTTCTCTCCTCAGAACGAGGTTGGTCCGCTCTGGTGGCCTGGACCAGATAGCTGTTCTGAACTGCCTACTGGCCCTCTCTCTCTCTCGCTCTCTCTCTCTCGCTCTCGCGCTCGCGCTCTCGCTCTCTCTTTGCTGCCACTGTTTTGAACTGCCTGTTGGTCCTACTCTCTCTCTCTCTCTCTTTCAAGACCACAAAAACACAAGAAATAGGATGGCCCTTCGAGCCTGCTCCGCCATTCAATACAAGCATGACTGATCTTAGGCTTCAACTCCACTTCCCCAACCACTTGCCATACCCCTTGATTCCCTGAGAGACCAAAAGTACGTTTATCCCAGCCTTAAATGATGAAGCATCCGTACCCTCTGGGGCAAAGAATTCCAATGATTCACAACCCTTTGAGTGAAGTAATTTCTCCTCATCTCAATCCTAAATGATTGGCCCCTTATACTGAGTCTGTGCCCCCATGTTTTAGATTCCCCGACCAGCGGAAACAATCTCCCAGTGTCAACTCTATCCAGTCCCTTATCGTATATGTTTCAATGAGATCACCTCTCATTCTTCTAAACTCCAGAGAAGATAGGCCCAATTTACTTAGCCTCTCCCCATGGGACAATCCCCTCATCCCAGGGACCAATTTAGTGATCTTCTGCTGTACCAACTCCAATGCAAGTATATTCTTTCTTAAATGTGGAGACCAAAACTGCACACAGTACTCCAGATGTGGTCTCACCAAATCCGTGCACAACTGTAGCAAGACTTCCTTATTCCTGTACTCCAATTCTGTTGCAATAAAGGCCAACATGCCATTTGCCTTCCTAATTGTCTGTTTTACTTGCATATTAACTTGATGCATTTCTTATACAAGCACACCCAAGTCTCTTTGAACATCAACACTTACAAGTTTCACACCTTTTAGGAAATATTCTGCTTTTCTATTCTTATGACCAAAGTGCATAACTTCACACTTCCCTACATTATACTCCATCTGCCATCATGTTGCCCACTCACGTGACGTGTATATATCTCTTTGCAGCCTCTCTGTTCTCCCCACAGCTTACCTTCCCATCTACCTTTGTATCATCATTACTCTCTGTCTCTTCATCTAAGTCATTAATATAGATTGTAAATAGCTGAGGCCCCGGCACTGATCCTGGTGGCACTCCACTATTTACTGCTTGCCAATTTCAAAATGCCCCGTTTATGCCCACTCGTTGCTTCCTGTCTGTTAACCAATCATCTATCCATGCTAATATATTACCCCCAACTCCATGAGCCCTTATCTTGCCGATTAACCCTTTGTATGGCACCTTATCGAATACCTTTTGGAAATCCAGGTCTATTACATCTACTGGTTCCCTTTATCTTCGCTACTAGTTATATCCTCAAAAACTCTAATAAATTTGATGCACTTGAGGATTTCTGTTTTTCACATCATTTAATTCCTTTGAGCTTTTTCAGATTTCATTCTAATTATTGCGAGGCATAGAACGTTATGGTTCTGATGGAAGGTCATTGACCTGAAATGTTAAATCTGTTTCTCACTTCACAGATGCTGCCAGACCTGCCAAGTATTTCCAGCATTTCTGTTTTTATTTCAGATTTTTAGCATCTGCAATATATTATTTTTGTATAGAATGTTATGACATTGAAACAGGTCACTAAGCCCATCAAGTCTGTGCTAATGCTTGTCTCCACAAGAACTACCTAGTAAGATCTCAGTATGTTGCTTGATTAATATTTCTTTTTAAAATAATTTATGAAGTCTGGCATCAACAACAACAAATTGCATGTATATAACACCTTTAATGCCGTAAAACTTCCCAAGACGCTTCACAGAAGTGTTATAAAACAAAATTTGACACTGAGCCACATAAGGAGATATTGGAGCAGATGACCAAAAGCTTGGTCAGAGAGGAAGGTTTTGGGGAGTGATTTAAAGAAAGAAAGCTAAAGAGACAGAGAAGTATAGGGAGATATAAGGCCTCTGCAGCAGAAGTCATGGCTGCTAATGATGGGACGATTAAAATTGGGAATGTACAAGAGGCCAGAATTGGAGTAGCACGGACATCTCGGGGGAGCCAGAGACAGAGAACTGCACATTCTGACTATTCGCTATGTAAAGAATTTTATTCTAACCTCTGGCTTAATTCTTTTGGGTATTAAATTTGTGCTCTGTCATTACCAGCTCCCTGACCAGTGGAAACTATCTACCACTACTAACCTTCATGGTTATTAAGACCTTTGACCGTCTCTGTTTCAGTGAAAAACCACTAATGTCTCTCCTCAGAGCTCTAAACCTCCTATTCTTGTTAATGTTCCAGTGAATTAACATTACACCTTTTTCATTGCTTTATATCCTTTTCTATATCAGGGTGCCCAAAATTACATATTCAACTTGATGTGCAACTGCAGCCTAACTAAGGTCTTGTACAAATTCAGCATTGCCTCCGAGCTTTTGGATTCTAAAATTCTAGCTAAAAGATTAAGGATTCTGTTTGCCTTTTTATGGCCTTATCTACTTGTGCTGCAATCTTTTTCATCCTGTGTATCAGCACAATAAATTTGACCACTTAAGATGTACTTCCTTTTGTTACTAAAGCCTCCGAAAACATTATTTTCTCATTCTCTTCATTTTCTCCTATCTGCCCATCTTGCTAGTTTATCTCCGTCCCCCTTTTTTTTTAAACCATGCTGGTTCCAATTTGCCACACCTCCCAATTTGGTGTTTACTTCAAACTTTGATTTTGTTCTCTGTTTACTGGTCTAAAGGTATCAAATACAAAGCATCCAGAAAAACTGAGCGTCACAGAACTTCTTTTGCCCACTTGCCAAACTAAACATCCAACTTCAAAAAGAGGTTTGTTTATATGAAAGAAATATTGAAGTTATACAAACAACACATCAGTGTAAAGATTTATCTGACACAAGTGAAATATCGAACACTTTTAATATCGAACACTTTTAATATCGAACACTTTTAATATCGAACACTTTTAATATCGAACACTTTTTTAATATTAAACACTTTTACCAGAATTTTGCGGAGGCAGTAGCAGTCACACAGCAGGGCCAATGCCACAGCCAAGACACCCTCAAAGAGAGCAGGGAGGCAACCCTACTCTGGCAGGCAACGGGACTTGGGGTCGCATTTTGCTGGTGGCAATCAAATAGAGCCAGAGTCATTTACGGCATAGAAGGATGCCATTCAGCCCATCGAGTCCATGCTGGCTCTCCAAGGAGCTAGTCAGTCAGGCCCGCTCCCCCGCTCGATCCCCATAGCCCTGCAAGTCCATTTCCTTCAAGTGACCATCCAATTTCCTCTTGAAGTCATTGATTGTCTCCGCTTCCACCACCCTTGTGGACAGCAAGTTCCAAGTCATTATCACCCGCTATGTATAAAAGCTTTTACTCATATTCCCCCTGCTTCTCTTGCTCAAAACTTTCAATCTGTGTCCCCTAGCCCTTGTACCATGAGTTAATGGGAACAGTTTTTCCTTGTCTAACTTATCTTAGCCTGCCATAATCTTGTACAATTCTATTAAATCTCCCCTCAATTTCCTTTGTTCTAAGGAGAACAACCACTGTTTTTCCAACCTAACCTTGTGACTAAAATCCCCCATCCCTGGAACCATTCTTGTCAATCTCCTCTACACCCTCTCACATCCTTCCTAAAGTTTGGTGACCAGAACTGGACACAATAACTTGGTTGGGGCCTAACCAGAGCTTAATTGGCTGACATCCTATTAGGGACAGCGGCCCTCCCCCAAGAGCCCCCAGCTCAACAACACCAGCAATGCCACCGCCACAGCCAAGGCACCTGCAAAGAGAGGAATGTGGAGTTTCGGGCCCCTGCAATTGTGGGGGAAGACAGGTCACTGATGTTATGAGTTTGTGTTAAGCAACACAATGAGGTACGTGGATTCCAGTTCCTTGAAGATCTCTGGAAGGTTTATTAACAGCTAATCTAGTACATAAAATACAGAACAAACTATATACAGAACCTTTGTCCAGGGTGGTGCTGTACAGAGTGTCTATGGCTTCAAGTCGCATGATTACATCCTGGTACTTAGTTTATTTGGCATACTAAGTTCTTCAATGGACATCACTCTTAAAGTGATCCCCTTTCCAAAGATAAGTCTTGTACGCTACAAGTAAAAACACATAAAATTGGATAATATCAAAATTAGTTATACAGAGATAGAGATTATAAAATTTACGAGTATAAAGTTTAAGGATTGTGAAATTTGAGTGCAGAAGCTTCAGAGTCCATATATCATTTCGGTGGTTTGACAACTCTTCCAGATCTTGTTATGGTATAATCTGGGAATGTGAATTTCACCCTTGGCTGTTCTTGGCTTGCAGATGTGTTCTCAATGTGTTGGTTGTTGTCCTGTTGCTCCATCACACCCTCATCATCGGAGTGTGTTCTTTCGAGTCGGCTGTGCGCAATTGAAGTGTTGCGCACTTCTCTTAATTGGCTTCATTTCCTCCTTAACACTGTTCCGTTAGATGTTGTCACCTTGTAAAACCTAGGCTCACTGCATACTTTGGATACCTCTGTGGGCAACCATGTTCTCATTGTGAGGTGTATGACCCTGACCTTTCGTCCTACATGTAGTTAAAGTAGTTCGGCCCCTGCATGTCAGTCATGCACTATCTTCATTCACCCTTGTTTTTCGAGCAGTGACTCCTGCATCTCAGAGAATTTGGATACATGGTGGCTTGGCAGAACTGTTCTCACTTGCCTGCCAAACATGATCTCTTCTGGTGATGGCAAGCCCATATCTATAGGTGTAGCTCTGAGGTGTAACATGGCAACACAAAAATCTTGTTTCATTGTCTTACACTTCAGGATAAGTGATTTAACTGTGCAAACCATTCGCTCAGCTAGACCATTAGACCTAGGGTAATGTGGTGAGGACGTCACATGGTTTACATAAGAACTAGGAGCAGGAGTAGTCAATTCAGCCCCTCGGGCCTGCTCCGCCATTCAATACGATCATGGCTGATCTCATCTTGACCTCAACTCCACTTTCCTGCCCGTTCTCCATAACCCTTCAACCCATTTCTAAATAAAAATCAGTCTATCTCCTCCTTAAATTTACCCAATGTCCCAGCATCCACCGCACTCTGGGATAGTGAATTCCACAGATTCACGACCCTTTGAGAGAGGTAATTTCTCCTCATCTCTGTTTTAAATCTGCTACCCCTTATCCTAAAACTATGACCTTTCGTTCTAGATTGCCCCACAAGAGGAAACATTCTATGTCTACTTTGTCAATCCCCTTAATCATCTTGTATACCTCAATTAGATCTCCTCTCATTCTTCTTAATTCTAGAGAGTAAAGGCCTAAACTGCTCAATCTCTCTTCATAAGACAAGCCCCCCATCTCTGGAATCAATCTAGTGAACTAGAAAGGTCTGCCTGACACTGTGGCCTATTGTCAGAAATAATTTCTTCAGGTGCACCGAACAGATTGAATATGGCACTCAGTGTGTCTGCGCCAACCACGCTTGAAGTGTCTTTTACCTGTCTGACAATTGGAAATTTGGAGAAATAATTGGTAACTAAGATAACGTTGTCTCCATTCACGGTAAAAAGGTCAGTGGCGATTTTGGACCAAGGGACTGATGGAATCTTGTGCGGGTGTAGAGATTCTTTATGTTGTTGTGGCTGGTGGCTCTGGCATCCCTTGTCATCCTCATTAACTTTTCGATGTCACCGTTGATCCCTGGCCAATAAGCAGTGTCTTGTGCCAGTCGTCTTGTTTACTCTATACCAGTATGGCCTCGGTGAATTTGGGACAAGATGTCCTGTCAGAGAGCTGTGGGCATAATCACTTGTTTTCCCTTGAAGGTTACGCCTCTCGAGATACCACGTTCATCTCTATAAGGCCAAAAACATCTGATGGTTTCTGGCACCTCTTTTATCATATCAGGCCATCCTTCTATGATGACTCTCCACAGTGTTTTCAGTTGTGGGTCATTGACTGTTTCTGATTGCAGTTGGTCACATTTGTGCTGACCAAAATGCAATAGATCGATTTTGAGTACATCTTCCACCTTGATGTCCATGCTGACTACTTCTAGATTCAGTGGGATTTATTCATTCTTGTTAAGATTTGGCAATCTGCTCAGCGTATCTGAGGTGACCATTTTGGTACCTGGTTTGTAGCAGACGTCAAAATCGTTCCCCTGTACTTTCACTAAGAGTCGCTGTAGTCGAGGTGGTGCGCTTGTCAATAGTTTGTGCCAGATCATTTCCAATGGTTTGTGGTCGGTTTCCACAGTGAACTGCTTACTGAGCAGGTAGGTGTAGAAGCTTGTGATCCCAAATATCAGAACAAGTGTTTCATGCTGTATGTTTGAACAATTGGATTGTACTGAGGATAAACCTTTGGATCCGAATGCAATTGGTTTGCCATCCTAGCCCTTTCTGTGAGGCGTCAACTTTCAGGATTGTTTTCTTCCTTGAATCATAGTACTGCAGGGTACAGGTTTCTGCTGACAGTGCTTGTTTGAGAGACTCAAACGTATGCTGATGGTCCTCCTGCCATACATATGGTATATCTTTCTTTAAGAGCTCTCTCAGTGATGAAGCTTTGTCAGAAAAATTTGGAATGTATTGTGCCAAGAAGCTGAAGAATCCAAGACATTTCTGTAGATCTTCTTTGTCTTGTGGAGTAGGTATATACCTTACATCTTCGACTTTGCCTGGGTCAGGATGGATTCTGCAACCTGAATAGCTGGAGCCAAACAATGACCTCCATTTATCTGGCACTTCTTACTGTTGAAATGAGCCTTTCGTGACGAGCTACTGTCATAAGTGAATGAAGATTTTGATGGTACTCTTCTTTTTGTCCATGACCGCAATATCATCGGCATTGCATATACATCTAGACACGTTTTCGATAATTCTGCCCATATGCGGCTGAAACAGATCTTGACTGACAGATAAGCTGAAGGGTAGTCTCTGGAAGCAATATCTTTCAAATGGTGTTCTGAAGGTGATGACTTCCTGAGATTCCTTAGTTAGGTGTACCGACCAATATCCATGTTTAGCATCCAACTTGGAGAAGAATGTGACTCCTGTGAACCTGGGATTCAGTTCCTCTAGTGTTGGAATCTTGTGGGGACATCTCTTTAGGGAGAGGTTTAGATGCCACGGGTATAGACATACCCTGATTGCTACATCCCTCTTTAGCATGCATGTAATTGAGCTGCACCAGTCTGTATGATGATGCACACGATGGATAATGTCATTGCGTTCCATGTCATCCAACTCGCGCTTAAGCTTTTCTTGTATGTGCACGTTGCACTTTCTGGGAGGGCAATAATAGTTGGGAATTTCAACTACCCTAATATCAACTGGGATACAAACAGTGTGAAGGACACAAAGGGCACAAAATTTTTGAACTGCATTTAAGAGAACTTTTTTATCCAGCATGTAACAAGCCCAAGGAGAGGGGGTGCAATTCTAGATTTAGTCTTAGAAAATGCAGCTGGGTAAGTGGATGAAGTAGCAGTGGGTGACCATTTTGGAGATAGTGACCATAACACAGATTTAGCATTATTATGGAAAAGGACAAAGATAGAACAGGAGTAAAAGTTCTAAATTGGGGGAAGGCAAATTTGATGAAGTTGAGAGGTGATCTGGTGAAAGTGGACTGGATACAGCTACTTGAAGGAAAACTTATGACAGTCACAAAAGTCATAATACTTTAGAAAGCCTTGAGGAATGAGAAAGTACTAGAGGGTCTGATATCCTTGAAAGTGGATAAATCACCAGGGCCAGATGAATTGTATCCCAGGCTGTTAAAGGAAGCCAGGGAGGAAATAGTAGATGCACTGAGGCTCATTTTCAAATCCACACTCAGTACAGGCAAACTATCAGAGGATTGGAGGTCTGCGAACGTTGTACCATTGTTTAAAAAGGATGTGAGGGATAGGCCAAATAATTATAGGTTGGTCAGTCTGACCTCGGTGGTGGGCAAATTATTAGAATAAATTCTGAGAGATAGGATAAACTTTCACTTAGAAAGGCACGGATTTATCAGGGATAGTCAGCATGGATTTGTTAAGGGAAGGTCATGTCATACTAACTTAATTGAATTTTTTGGGTAAGTAATAAGGAAGATTGATGAGGGTAGTTCAGGGGATATTGCCTACATAGATTTTAGTAAGGCATTTGACAAGATCCCACATTTCAGACTGGTCAGAAAAGTAAAAGCCCATGGGATACAGGGGAATGTGGCGAGTTGGATCCAAAATTGGCTCAGTGACAGGAGACAAAAGGCAATGGTCGATGAATGTTTTTATGAATGGATGCAGTGGTGTTCCACAGGGCTCAGTGCTGGGTCCCTTGCTGTTTGTGTTATACATTAATGATTTGGACTTCAATGTGGGAGGCATGATTGAGAAATTTGCAGAAGACAGTAGGCAGAAGATAGTAGGCAGGCTGGGCAGGGGCAGGACAGGGAGCGTGGAAGGTCTGGTAGGCTAAACTGCACTTACTTTATTGCAAGAAGTCTTACAGGTAAGGCAGATGAACTCAGAGCATGGATCGGTACATGGGATTGTGATATTATAGCTATTACGGAAACGTGGTTGAGGGATGGGCAGGACTGGCAGCTCAATGTTCCGGGGTACCGATCCTTCCGGCATGACAGAGGTGGAGGTAAGAGAGGAAGGGGAGTTGCACTATTGATTAGGGAGGACATCACGGCAGTACTGAGAGAGGATATCCTGGGGGGAATATCCAGCGAGGCCATATGGGTAGAACTTAGAAATAAGAAAGGGGTGATCACTTTGATGGGATTATACTATAGGCCCCCCAATAGTCAGAGGGAGGTGGAGGAGCATATATGTGGGGAAATCACAGATAGGTGTAGGAATTATAGTGTTGTAATAGTAGGTGATTTTAACTTCCCTAATATTGACTGGGACTGCCTTAGTGCTAAGGGATCAGATGGGGAAGAATTTGTTAAGTGTGTCCAGGATAGTTTTCTGAAGCAGTATGTGGATGGCCCTACTAGAGAAGGGGCTACACTCGACCTCCTCTTAGGAAATGAGGATGGGCAGGTGGTTGATGTGTCAGTGGGAGAGCACTTTGGGACCAGTGACCATAACTCTATTAGCTTCAAGATAGTTATCGAAAAGGATAGGACTGGTCCTCAGGTTGAAGTCCTAAATTGGGGGAAGGCTAATTTCGATTGCATCAGACAGGAACTCTCAAAAGTTGAATGGGAGAGGCTGTTTACAGGTAAAGGGACGTCTGGCAAGTGGGAGGCTTTTTAAAGTGAGTTAGGAAGAGTTAAGAGCTGGCATGTTCCTGTTAGATGGAAGGGCAAGGCTGGCAAGTTTAGGGAACCTTGGTTGATGAGGGATATTGAGGGTCTGGTCAGGACAAAGAAGGAGGCATATGTCAGGTATAGGCAGCTGGGGTCGAGCGAAGGTACTGACCTTCATTGCCCCTCCACCACCATTCCCAGCGGTGGAGGGGCTTTAAAATCTAGCCCAATGTGTCAGGTTCACAATGTGAAACGCATCCTCATCTTCTGGCTGAGAATCTGTGCCTTGTCTCGGGTCTATTTCGCTGTGGACTTCGTGTATTGGCTTGTGTTCACACAGCTTCTTGCTGCTGTTGCCATGTTGCTGCGCCTATCTTCTGTTTGTTTGTGTCCTATTGTGACTTCTGGCTGCGTCTTTGGAGCTAGATTTCTTGCACAAGCGTCCCAGTATCCTTTTGCACAGCACGCCTTGCACTGATCTTGAAATGCAGGACAACCTCATGGTGAGTGGGACAAACCACACTTACCACAAAGCTTGCTTGCTTTTTGTGACCTGGTTACCATGTGAATACTGTCGGCTGTATCTAGTGCTTGCAGATGCTGTTGTCCAGCTACAATGGTTTCATATCAACATCAATGCTGTGACCTTTCTTTTTCCCCAAGAGATCTTTTTGAAATGCTTCAATAGGTATTGAAACAATCACCAGCTCTATTATTTGCTCCGACAGCTCAGTTTCTGAAAAATTGCATTCGTTGCCTTTACTACAGCATTTACTGATGAATTGATCTGTTGATTCCTGTGGCTGTTGCCTGTAGGACATCAAGTCGAGGTAATGTATTCTAAAATTCACTCTTACCCGAAGCTGATCTTCTAGCACTTGCCATATATTTGCAAGATCTTTCTTGTCCTCTTCAGATAAGCCAGAGGTATTGATTCTGTATAACCCCTCATTTTCCATTGCTGTCATTATATTCACAGCCTGCTTCTCTAGTTCTGCAACCACTTGGTCTATGAAGCATAACTGCATTCTCTGTTTAAAAAGTTTGAACTTGAACAAGAACAAAGAACAGGACAGCACAGGAACAGGCCATTCTGCCCTCCAAGCCTTCTCCGATCTTGATGCCTGCCTAAACTAAAACCTTCTGCACTTCCGGGGACCGTATCGCTCTATTCCCATCCTATTCGTGTATTTGTCAAGATGCCTCTTAAACTTGGATAGGATATCAATGGCCTTCCAGTTCATGCTGGGAAATTTGATATCCATCCTCTGCTGTTCTGTTGCTTTCTGCCCTGTATTTAACTTTGTGTGTGCCTTCAGCACTGTAATTATTCTGACTTTTTGATTTGTGGTTTCAAACTTGTTTTATTAGCTCTGTGCTGTTCCACCTTTAAGAAATTCGTTTATCCAGGCTATCTGCTTTGATGAGTGCAATAGGTGCTTGACAATGTTCTCTGTTTTTTCTCTTTCAGCACTTTGCCTATATGTTTACACAGCTGTTCGATAGGCAGCTCAAGGGTTTTCCCCTTTGCTTTTTTTTGCTAGAATTTATTTATCTTCTTCACACTCACTGGTTTAATGATTTTTTTCAGCTTGACGGTTTTAATTGAGATTCATGGGCTTCCCACGCTTTTTTCACTATCGGACTTTGTTCTTTTTCAGTTTGCGCACTTTTCAGGGTTTTCCCTTTTTTTCTCGTTCACATGGAGCAGTTAGAAAATAATTTTTTTTAAACCCTTCAAAGGCTTTGCTTTTTTTAAACCAGGATTTCTTGATTGCGGCACAATAACTCACCTGATCACTTGCTTTTCAGCCAGCTTCTGTTCTATGGAGCTTTTTTCAGCCTTCTAAGGTATGTAGCTTTCATTCACTCTTTTCAGGTACTTGCTTTAAAGTTTCTTCACTTGTTGCTTCAAGTTTTCTCTTCTGTTTTCTGTATTGTTTTTAAATTTTGCTTGCTGTTTTACCTGTGGTCTTCAAGCTACCATCTTGTCTTTTCCCACCACTGCCCCCATGTCATGAGTTTCTTTGTGTTATCTTAAGCAACACAATGAGGTGCGTGGATTCCAGTTCCTTGATCTCTAGAAGGTTTATTAACAGCTAAAATAGTATTTACAACACAGAGCAAACTATATACAGAACCTTTATGCATGGGGTTGTTGTGCAGAGTGACTATGGCTTCTAGTCACATGACTACATCCTGGTACTTAGCTCATTAGCATACTGAGTTCTTAAAGGGACATCACTCTTAAAGCGATCATACAACAGATGAGGTCAGGTGGTGCATTGCCACTGGGCCATTGCTGCCAGGGACCCCTCTGTGGGCCATAACATCCCTGGGAGGATGCCAAGTTTCACTGGGCGATTTCCCCCCGCGGCAGCAGCCACCCCCCCCCCCCCCGACAAGAGTAAAATGCCCATGGAGGCAGGAGGTAGGCCTTAATTGGCCCCGTAAGTGGCTCAATTGGGCTCCTGGCAGGTGGCCAAACTGCCACCTTTCCCGTCACTGGCAAAAAGGCATGGTGGCAGGAAGACGTCGTGCATGCCACCCTGGCCTTCTCAGACCATTTTGGAGAACCTTTGTGCCTCGCAGTCCATCACCAAAAGCCTGGTACAATTCCAGCCCATAGTTTTTGTCACACTTCGCCAAGCTAAGAAGCATATAATGCGAATGGAGATACCTATAGCCCTCGGCGCATGTACACTTTTTGAACTTGTTTGCCCTAACAGTTGCTTCGCTCAACCACAGGTCCAGGGGAGACACGGCCGGTCACTCTTGGTTGCGTTGCCTCTCTTCCTCGACTTTGTCCCTAACCGGTGAGGCACCAACGGAGGGACTAGTGTGCATTGGGACACCGGTAACAACATTATAATTCAATTGGATACATTTCCTTTGTTTTCATTTATATAATTTGCACATTTTTGTGTGTACCCCTTTAAAAAAGGGACTTTCAATAATTTGATTTTGATTGGTGATTGGTGATAGCCTTGACCGGCCAATCAGAAAACAGAAAAGCTCCGTTGCTAAGCAATGGAATAAATCAGGAAGTGACGATCGATGGAAGGGCGGTTGATAACCTGAAGGTGAAGCGGTTTGGCTGAAGGAGTTGTTAGGATGGGGGAAGGTAGGAGTAGTCGTAGCTACTGCATTACCTGCTTCAGTTAGGTAGAAGGTGATGTTGCGGAGCAACTCTCCCTGTCAAGTAAGTTCTGTTACAGCCATGTTTATATATTTTTAGGATTTGACCTTTTGTTGTGATCACTCCCCGAGTGATTGGAATGGAATCTGCGTGCAGTGGAACATGCGCGATGGTTAACGGTTCCCGGCGAGTCCTCGAGCTACAGCAACGCGCGAGTTCGGTTGTTGCAAAACAAAATAAAAATGTGCAGCCTCTGTCGCCGTGGTAAATGTGGTGCAGTTACGCTTTGTTTCTAATAGTGGACAGGTTATCACTCGCGTCTCTGAGTTGTTTATGTCTGTCTGTATTGAGGTGTAATGTCAGAGCAAATTTTAAGCAAAATAAATCTTGCATATGTTCTTGAAGGCTCAATTTTAAAGTATAAAATCTGAATATCACCCGAATTCGGGACATTTTCCAATGCCCAATTCTATCCGTCAATTTATGTAAGCTTCAAGGCAATTTTTGGTTCCAAGTCAGGATGGTGAGTGGCTTGGATGGGAACATGTGGTGTTCCCATGCATCTGCTGCCCTTGACCTTCTAGGTAGTAGAGGTTGTGGGTTTGGAAGGTGCCGTGGAAGGAGCCTTGGTGAGTTGCTGAATTGCATCTTATATATGGTACACGCTGCTGCCACTGTGCATCGGTGGCCAAGGGTGTGAATGTTGAAGGTAGTGGATGGAATGCCAGTCAAGTGAGCGGCTTTGTCCTGGATGGTGTCGAGCTTCTGGAGTATTGTTCCAGTTGTACTCATCCAGGCAAGTGGACAGTATTCCATCGCACTCCTGACTTGTGTCTTGTAGGTGGTGGACAAGCTTTTGGGGAGTCAGGAGGTGAGTTACTCGATGCAAATTTCCTAGCCTCTGACCTGCTCTTGGAGCCACAGTATTTATACGGCTGTCCAGTTTAGTTTCTGGTCAATGGCAACGCCCAGGATATTGACAGTGGGCGATTCAATGATGGTGATGCCATTGAATGTCATGGGGAGATAGTTAGATTCTCTCTTGTTGGAGATGATCATTGACTGACACTTGTGTAGCGTGAATGTTACTTGCCACTTATCAGCCCAAGCCTGACTGTTGCCCAGTCTTGCTGCATATGGACACAGACTGCTTCAGTATCTGAGGAGTTGCGAATGATGCTGAGTATTGTGCAATCATCAGTGAACATCTCGTTTCTGACCTTATGATGGAGGGAAGGCCATTGATGAAGCAGCTGAAGATGGTTGGACCTAGAACACTACCCTGAAGAACTCCTGCAGCAATGTTCTGGGACTGAGATGATTGATCGCCAACGACCACAACCATTTTCCTTTGTGTTGGGTATGAGGAAAAACTTTTTTTTATGCGAGTGGTTAAGGTCTGGAACGCACCGCCTGAGAGAGCGGTGGAGGCAGATTCAATTGAAGCATTCAAAAGGGAATTAGACGGTTATATTAAAAGGAAGAATGTGCAGGGTTATGGGAGAAGGCAGGGGAATGGATATGAGTGACTTCTTTCAGAGAGCTGGTGTGGACATGATGGGTCGAATGGCCTCCTTCTGCACTGTAATAATTGTGATTCTCTTTTTTTTTGGCTGAGCTTGATTTGTAAGGTACATGTGGCTATTCACTTGTAATCAGCGGTTAATGTTTGTACTTGACAGTGACTAAAATCCTGCTGTGTAAGTAATATAAATTATCGGCTCTGCTTTCAAACCAAAATTGACGGAATGGCAAAAGGGGCAGAGAAATTCAGAGATGATAGAGTTAAGTGAATGATATGCAGGTTCTGGTTGGAACAGGCATAACGGGACAATGAATAGGAAAAACAGGAAAAAAAAAATATTGTCCCGTTAAGCCTGTTCCATCCAGAGCATGCATATCATTGACTTACCTATCACCGGTTGATCCTTACTTGACAGAACACTAAGTTCCTCAGAAAAAAAAAAAAAAAAATCACCCCAAATCCCCTTACCAATTAACTAGAATTCTAAATTCTCCTGTTCACAAAATGAATGTTTTGTATTGTGTATGGATCATATTTGAAAATTATATTTATCCTGATTTATGCCTAACCCTGCTATAGTGATTTAAGGATTTATTACTGTCTTCAAAATTATTACTGCGTCCAGCTTTATTTGACTTATGATCTAAATTTTCCTCAGAAGGTATTAATTTTCTGAATTTTGAAATGGCTGCAAAGTCAGATGGGCTTGCAATTTCCTGCCACCAGCCATCATGCTGGTTTTCTGCCATATTCCTGCCTTCGAACCATTTTTTTGAACATGCTGGTTCAGGGGGTGGGATCGGCTACCTGTTTGCAAGTTCTCCCTATGACCGCGTGGGTTTCTGCCAGGTGCTCTGGTTTCCTCCCACAGCCAAAGACGTGCAGGTTGTTAGGTAAATTGGGCGGCACAGTGGCGCAGTGGTTAGCACTGCAGCCTCACAGCTCCAGTGACCCAGGTTCAGTTCTGGGTACTGCCTGTGTGGAGTTTGCAAGTTCTCCCTGTGACTGCATGGGTTTCCACCGGGTACTCTGGTTTCCTCCCACAGCCAAAGACTTGCAGGTTGATAGGTAAATTGGCCATTGTAAATTGTCCCTAATGTAGGTAGGTGGTAGGAGAATTGTGGGGATGTGGTAAGGAATATGGTGTTAATGTAGGATTAGTATAAATGGGTGGTTGATGGTCAGCACAGACTCAGTGGGCCGAAGGGTCTGTTTTAGTGCTGTATCTCTCTATGACTATGACTCTAAGCAGCATGTTGCCAATTCGAATTTTCTCCGCTAAGGCCAAAACCCAGTTGAGGGATGGAGGCAGGAGACCAGGGGCCAGCGCTCCATCATTAAAGCTCCTCCCCACAGTCTTAACCATAGTTATGGCCACAGGCTGTCCTGTGGAGGGGTTCAATAACAACCTGGCAGCTAAAGCCTCTTAAATTTAAAAAAAAAAAAAATTTAAAATGCATTCAGAGGATGCCTTCATCTTTAGGTGCCCTCTTTCATTTCTGACAGTGGAGCTGCTAATCTGTCAGTGCTGGAGGGCCTCCTATTGGCCCTCCAATCCAGGCAGCTTGCCCACCATCCTCAAAAATCACTTCCAGGGTCCCGCCGTCCCGCTAGAACTGCAAGGTTATACCCATCAGGAAAGGATGAGCAGGTTGACTCTTTTCTCTCATGAACAGGGAAGGCCTAATAGAGGTTTTTAAAATTATGAAAGGTTTGGCAACACCATCTGAAGTCCTGTAGAGTATGGCATCATGTACACTGACAACACCCACTCTAACTCACTGCTTCCGTAGTGTAAGACTACTTGTCCAAATCCAGTTTTAGGTAAGCAACAATTTCCTACAATTAAACATTGGCAAGAGCGAAGCCGTTATCTACAGTCACCACCATAAACTCCGTTCCCTCGGCACTGCTTGCATTCTCCATGGCCCCTCTCGGGCCGAACAAGACTGCTCGCAACCTCAACTTCCTATTTAACCCTGAACCGAGCTGCTGACGCCATATCCCTCCATAACCTCGCCCATCTTGCTCTTGCCTCAGCCCATCTGCTATGAAAACCCTCTTTTATGCTTTGGTTATCTCCAATCTTGATTTATTCCAATGTACTCCTGGTCGGCCTCCCATTGTTCACCATATGTTCACTCAAGCGCATCCAAAACACTGCTTGTTCTAACTCATTCACCCATCACCCTGTGTTCGCTAACCTATATTGGTTACCCCAACAGCACCTAAATTTTAAAATTTACACGCTCACGTACGAGGGCTACAAAGAATACACAAGTTTACATTGCATGTGTGGAAGCACACAAAATGTAGTGCATCACGTTGGTTAGCTTCAAGCATAAATAGCTGGGAATATGATGTAGTGGCAATAATGGAAATGTGGCTTAAAAATGTTGAGGACTGGGTGCTTAATATTCAAGGATCAAAGTGTTCAGAAAAGATAGGAAAGGAAAAAAGTGGGGTGGGATGGCAGTGCTGCTGGAAGACACTGTCGTGTTGGAAAGAGAGAATGTCCTTGGGGCAAAAACAAGCCGTTTGGTTAGAGTTGAGAATCAAAAAAGGGAATGGTTGTGCTACTGGGTGTATTCTACAAGTCATGCTGAGTGGGGTGGGGCGGAGTGTGAGATAGAGGAGCAAGTCTGCAGCAAAACCACAGATATACAATAACTATAGGAGTGGTGATTATTTAGTTACTCATATCGACTGGGCTAATGTTAGAATAAAGGGTAAGGATGGGGAGCAATTTCGGAATTGTGTTTAGGAGAACTTCCTTGACCAGCATATTCTCAGTCCAACTGGGAAGAAGGTATTGCTAGATCTGTTGCTGGGGAATGAGGTGGGCCAAGTGGACCTGTTGCCTGTGGGGGAATACTTGGGTAAGTGTTATTATCATAACTTTTTTAAATTAGTCATGGAGAAAAGCAAGGAACAATCTAAAATAGAATTTCTAAATTGGAAGCTTCAGTGGGATGAGAGGGGATCTAGCCAGGGTAAAATGGAACCAGAGATTGAGAGGAAAAGTTGCAACGGAACAAGGGGTGACCTTTTAAGGAAGAGATGTTTCAGGTACAAGCTAGGTACATTCCAACAAGGGCAAAAGGTAAGGGAGGGTGCATGATGTATATCAGGTGAATTCTTCAAGCAAAAACCAAGCCAAAGTACAATAAGTTCAGAGGGGAAGTGAAGACGAAAATACATTGTCTCAGCTGGAGTACTGTTTACAGTTCTGGGCACCACACTATAGGAAGGATGTGATTGCACTGGAGAAGGTGCAGAGGAGATTCACCAGGATGTTGCCTGGGCTGGAGCATTTCAGTTATGAAGAGACTGACCAGGCTAGGGTTGTTTTTCTTAGAACAGAGAAGGATGAGGGGGTACATGATTGAGTGTACAAAATTTATGAGGGGCATTGATAGGGTAGATAGGAAGAAACTTTTTCCCTTAGCGGAAGGGTCAATAAACATCGAGCATAGATTTAAAGTAAGGGGCATGAGGTTTAGAGGGGATTTGAGGAAAAAATTTTCACCTAGAAGGTGGTTGGAATCTGGAACACACTGCCTGAAGTGGTGGTAGAGGCAGGAACCCTCACAGCATTTAAGAAGTATTTAGATGAGCACTTGAAACACCATAGCATACAAGGCTACAGGCCAAGTGCTGGAAAATGGGACTAGAATAGTTAGGTGCTTGATGACCGGCACAGACATGATGGGCCGAAGGGCCTGTTTTTGTGCTGTATAACTGACTATGACTAAAGAGAGAATATGAGAATAGAATGGCAGTTAAGATAAAATAAAACCCAAAAATCTTTTACTGGCATGTAAATAATCGGGTAGTAAGAGGTGCTGTAGGCCTATTGCAGTCAAAGAGGGTAATATATGCTTAGAGGTGCAGTGCAAGGCTAGATTACTGGAATACAAGTACTTTATCTGTCTTTTCTAAGAAAGCGGATGCTGACAAAATATCCGGATTGCAGGTTGCTCAAGAAAGTGGGCGTGAAGATAGCGGAAGGGCTTGTCATAATCTTCCAATCTTCCCTAGAGATGGGGGGGATGGGGAGTGTCAGAGGATTGTCAGTTTAACATCTGTGGTGCGTTAGGTTTTTGAAACAATCGGGGTGGGGCGGTGGTGGGGGGTGAAAGCAAATCAACAGGCATTTGGAGAGGTTTGAGTTAATGAAGGAGAGCCAGCACAGATTCCTAAAAGGCAGATAGTGCTTTGCTAATCTGTTTGATTTTTTTTTTGATGAAGTAACAGAGAAGGTTGATGAAGGGAAAGCAATGGATGTTGTCTATAAGGATTTTAAGAAGGCCTTTGTCAAAAGTACCACCACAATTGAAGCTCGTGGAATAGGAGGGTCAGTATCAGCTTGGGTAATGTCAAAAACAAGAACTCCCCCTCACTTGGCAGCTTCTCGCATGGCACTTGTGGCAGGACCTGCATCTTAAGCATTGGTCTTCACAGCCATCAGCAAAGATGCACCAAGAAAAGACACCCACCTAAATGACTTGTTTGCTGCATATCCAGCATCTTTTGTGGACGGAAGGATGCCAACCAACCAGGTCTTGAGTAACACCTGCAGTGGTGATGTGCCATTTTGTAGTTGACTGTTCAATTTTATCCCTTTTAGAAATAAACCCAAGTGGCTGGTTTGCTTTTTTTTCCCAATAGTCTTATTAAACTGTTGCTAGTTTTATTTTGTAATTGTCCATGGGTGTTTATGACCTCGGGCTGCCAACTTGAACTTCCCAGTGACCGATGTAAAGAATCGTATGACAAGTTTTCACATTTTATGAACTAACCATAACAACTAAAATAAAAATTAACTAAAATATACTTGGGTAGATAATACACTAAAATACAGAGCAAGTTATTTCCCATTAACTTATTAATACACTCAAACCCCACACCACATTTGATATATTGTAGCGTTCTCATTGAAAAGGTATCATTGCAGTAAAAAGCCCTCAACTCCTCCCAGCTGCAGTTTGTTGGATATCCCAAGGTCCTTTTTTTTTTTTTTTTTTGAAGCTAATGTCCTCTTTGCTTGCGTCTTCTGCGCATATTCGACTGGACTAAAGTTAATAATGCAATCTCTGGTGACCCTGTTGGCCATTTCTCCTCCGCCAACCTTGAGCCTTTGAATTGGACTCCAATCTTAACTGCCTTTTGCTGTTTTCCCCCATAGAGTGTGCATTTCTCCGAGGAAAGTCCCTCAAATTGATCCAGATCTCCGATGTGCATTTTAGAGCCCCTGGCTCCCTGTTTACAATCTGAGAGCGAACCCATTGTCCTTTTTAACATATACCATTGTAAACTTTACAATCACTAACATGTTACCTATTACACAGATAACAACAGTATTTTCATCTGAGTTGTTTGCTTCTGTTATGCCCTTTAAATTCTGGGCAGAGCATTGGCAATTACATTTGCTTTTTTGCTGTAACATACAATTTTTAGGGTAAATGGTTGCAACATTAAACTGCACGGGAATAACCTGGTGTATTTGCATTTCTCTTTTTAAAAAAAAAAAAATTGTTATAGTTGGTATAAATGGATATTTCCACTTGATCATTATTGACAAATATACTTCAAAATGTTGAAGAGGCAGCAGTACGAGACCAAAGGTCTCCTTTTTCAATAATGGAGTACTTTTGGTACCTGGTGATTTTCTCACAGTAACTGACCAGATGTTCGATACCAGCATCATCTTGGAGTAACACTAGTCCTACTCCACTTTAAAGGGCTTGCTAAAATTTGGTGGTGCTAGAACAGGTTCATTCATTAAAATGGCCTTTAATTTCTCAAATACCATTTGACATGATTATGTCCACTCGACCCTCACGTTTTTCTTCAAAAAATAAATTCGTCAGTGGGTTAGCTACTGTACTGAAGTTGGGAGTAAGCTTTTTTTTTTGTCTTGGGACTGGAAAGTCCTGAACCTTGGCTTCTCTAGGCAACGCTTGACCTTGACCCACGAAATACCTCAAATAGGTGACCTTAACCTTGGCAAGCTTGCTCTTTGTTAAATTTATTACCACTTTGGTATTCTCTAATTGTCGAACAGAGCCTTTAAGTGTTCAACATAATCTTCCCAAGTGTCAGTATATACCAAATAAGTCATTAATATACACAACACAATTGCTTAGTCCAGGAATCACCTGGTTAATCAATCTTTGAAATGTGACTGTTGCATTTTTTCATACCAAACAGCATGACCTTAAATTGCAATAGGCTATGTAGGGTCATGAAGGCAGAAACTTCTTTGGCTTGGTTGGTCAAGGGGATTTGCCAATATCCTTTCAGCTAATAAAGGCTGAATTTCCCACTTTGTCAATATACTCCAAATTGTGGGATTGGATGAGAATCTGTTTTAGTTACTGAATTGACATTCTGATAATCAATGCAGAATCTTTTGGAACCATTGGGCTTTGGCTGCAGTAGAACTGGAGAATTCCCCCAGCAGTGTTGACTATATCCAGTTATATCGTTCTTTTAGCATATATTGAAACTCTTCTTTGACCTGAACCAATTTTAATGGGTGTGGTGGTCCCTACATCAACCCTGAATAGCCAGAGCAGTTTGACCTGACTTGTCTGCACAAACTACTTAAAAAGGACCTAGCTGAGCTAAGAGTTTAAAGTTGTTCAGAAAGATAGTTTAGATGCAGTTCTACACTAACATTTGTGTGTTTGTCAGTTTCACCACAGGGGGTCCAATTTGAGAGTTTTCTGTCTCTGCCTCTTCATCCAGCTCATTAGAAGTAACAGTGTATCCTTATCCTTGTCTATCATTTGGCATACATTTACTGGCTGACAATGTTCACGGTCATATCTTTTCAACATATTCGCAGGACACCACCTTTGACTTTTCCTTCTGGCTGGGGTACTAACCAAATAGTTCACCTCATTGAGTTTTCTCTTAATGCATTAAGGTCCACTGAACCTAACTTTCAGTGGTTCCCCAAGCAAAGGCAACAAAACTAGCATCCTATGTGCCTTAGCTTTTCTATTTGCCTGGGTTTTCATCATTTTTCTGAGAAAATTTGAGATGTTCTCTGGCCATCTCAAGCTTTTGAGAGTCTCTCTTAACTCTAACACACGATCGAAGAGTCGTTTCTTCCTCCTCCTGTGCTAAAAATCTCTCAATGAGTTTAAGAGGACCTCAACCTCATGACCATGGACCAATTAAAATGGACTGAAACCAGTAGATTCATTTGTGGCAACCCCTTATCCAAATCATGGGGATATTCAAACCAATAGGCCTTAATCATATTCTTTAGGGTTTGGTGATATCTTTCCAAAGAACCTTGTGACTGCAGATGGTAAGTGGATGATTTGGGCTGTGTCATGCCCAGTAAAAACATAGCATATTCCTAACTTT
The DNA here is from genome assembly GCF_036365525.1 of Heterodontus francisci. Classification (NCBI taxonomy): domain Eukaryota; kingdom Metazoa; phylum Chordata; class Chondrichthyes; order Heterodontiformes; family Heterodontidae; genus Heterodontus; species Heterodontus francisci. The sequence goes on along the minus strand of NC_090376.1, from coordinate 155,558,971 downwards.
TAAGATTCCAACTTTATTCAGTGTGGTCTTGAAATTGATTTTTGTCTTTTTTCTTCAAGGAAATGTGCTGCATAGATGGCTCTGAAGGTCAGATGACCTGGCCCCTGTATTCAAAAACTGCCTCACTGGCTTGAAAGGGCAAAAGGACACATTCCAGTCCAAGAGGTGTTAACTACACCCATCCTGAAATGATTGATACATTCCTGAATTGAATATCTCAGAAGAAAACCAAAGAAGGTGTGAAGTAGCCACATCATAACAGAATAGTAGCCATCCAGAATCCATAGAGAGCCATGGATTCCGCATCCTGGTACATTCTGTGGTCACACCAGGGGAGAAGGCCCTGTGTCAAATAACAAATACTAATGCAATGAATTTTTACCTTTTTTAAAAGGTAGCCCTCTGAGGAGAGGGGGGAGATTCACAACAATATCACAGAAAGCAGTCCAACCAATGGCTATGGAACGAAGTCCAGCCAAACAAGCAAGGACCCCTGCTGCTAATTCTACACTTCAGCTTGCTACAGCGAGAACTTAAAGTGACCACCACCTCCAGTATGAAATCTTAACCACCAGAAAATCGACAACATTTCAAATCCAAGGCTACAAACATGCAGTACAGCACCTTTTAAAATAGACTGTCCTGAGAAAATTCAACAGGTTTACTGTAAAACACGAACACCTACCTCACTTTAAACCACTTGCCCTTATCCTTTCTACTCTTGTGTATGTGTGCGTGAGTGAGGTTGAGACCATTTTGGGAATCATATAAAAATAGTTACCTTTTGGTTTTCCCATAGGTTAAAGAAGCCATTTGTTTGTTTATTTGACCCTTAAAAACACTCTGGCTAACTCATCATTTTAAAAGTTACATGATAGCCGTCAGTTGGGAGGTGAACAGTGGAACCACCCACACCCCCTTACCACCTGTCTGTAACAGCTGCTTCACTCCCAAATTACACATGACCTCTTGAAAGACCCCTGACATGAAATTTGGCCCCTGGTCCGATTGCTTCTCTTATTAAGGGTATGGGTTGCCAAGAGATTCAAAGAGAGAACATGAGAAGAGACTGGTAGCCAGCATTAAGGGAAATCACAATGTTTTCTATAGGCATGTTACTAGTAAAAAGGTGGTAAAAGAAGGAGTGGTGCCAATTAGGGACCAGAAAGGGGATTTATGCACTGAGGCAGAAAGCACAGCTGAGGTATTAGATGCAAAGTATTCATTTGTCTTTACCAAGGAAGAAGATGCAACCCAGGCAATGTTGAAAGGGGAGCTAAGTCAGACACTAGAGGGGTTTGAAATTGATAGAGGAAGTATTAGATAGGCTGTCTGGACTTAAAGTGGATAAGACACCAGGTCTAGATGAGATACATCCAAGGATATTGAGGGAAGTGAGGGTGGAAATGCGAGGCGCTGTCCATAATTTTTCAGTCTTCCTTAGACAGTGGGGTGGTGCCAGAGGACTGGAGAATTGCAAACGTTGCACCCTTGTTCAAAAAAGGGTGTAAAGATAAACCCAGCAACTACAGGCCAGTCAGTTTAACTTCAGTGGTGGGAAAACTTCTAGAAAAAATAATTTAGGACAAAATCAACAGTCACCTGGACAAATGCGAGTTAATTAAAGAAAGCTAGCATAGATTTCTTAAGGGAAAATCATGTTTAATTAACTTTCTGAAGTTTTTTGAGGAGATAAGAGAGGTTGATAAGGGCAATGTTGTTGATGTGTTGTACATGGACTTTCAAAAGGCATTTGATACAGTGCCACACAACAAATTTGTGAGCAAACTTACAGCTTATGTAATAAAAGCGACGATAGCAACATGGATACGAAATTGGCTGAGTGACAGGAATCAAAGAGTAGTGGTTAATGGATGTTTTTTGGGCTGGAGGAAGGTTTGTAGTGGAGTTCCCCAGGGATCAGTGTTGGCACCCTTGCTGTTCCTGATGTATATTAATGACTTAGACCTTGGTGTACACGGCACAATTTCAAAGTTTGCGGATGATACAAAACTTGAGAATTGTGTACTATGAGGAGGAAGAACATAGACAATTTGGTGGAATGGGCAGACAGGTAGCAGATGAAGTTCAATGCCGAGAAATGTGAAGTGATTCATTTTGGTAGGAAGAACATGGAGAGACAATACAGAATAAAGGGTACAATTCTAAAGGGGGTGCAGGAGCAGAGGGACCTAGGTGTATATGTGCATAAGTCTCATTGAAGGTGGCAGGACAGTATTAGTAAACAAAAAAAATAGTGTTGGGGAAATTAATGGGGTTAAAGGCTGACAAATCTCTACATCCCAGAAGTGGCCTTGGAAATAGTGGATGCATTGGTGGTCATCTTCCAAAATTCTATAGATTGGAGGGTGGCAAATATAACTCCGCTATTTAAAAAAGGGGGGAGAAAAAATGGGGAATTACAGACCAGTTATCCTTACGTCGGTAGTGGGGAAAATGCTAGAGTCTATTATAAAAGATGTGGTAGCAGAACACCTGGAAAGCATACACTGGATTGGACAAAATCAGCATGGGTTTACGAAAGGGAAATCATGCTTAACAAAACGACTGGAATTTTTTGAGGCTGTCACTTGTCGAATAGAGAAGGAAAAACCAGTGGATGTGGTGTATTTGGATTTTCAGAAGGCTTTTGATAAGGTCCCACATAAGAGGTTAGTGTGCAAAGTTAAAGCACAGGAGATTGGGGGTAATATACTGGCGTGGATTGAGAATTGGGTTGACAGACAGGAAACAGTAAGAGTAAACGGGTCTTTTTCCGGGTGGTAGGCAGTGACTAGTGGGGTACCGCAAGGATCAGTGCTTGGGCCCCAGTTATTCACAATATATATCTAATGACTTGGGTGAGGGAACTAGATGTAACATTTCCAAGTTTGCAGACGACACAAAACTGGGGAGGAAAGTGAGCTGTGAGGAGGATACAAAGAGGCTGCAATGTGATTTGGGCAAGTTGGGTGAGTGGGCAAATGCATGGCAGATGCAGTATAACGTGGATAAATGGGAGGTTATCCACTTTGGTTTTAAAAACAAAGTCAGTCAGATTATTATCTGAAAGGCGATAGATTGGGAAAGGGGGAGGTGCAGCGAGACCTGAGTATCCTTGTACACCAGTCGCTGTAAGCAAGAGTTAGGAAGGCGAATGGTATGTTAGCCTTCATTGCAAGAGGATTTGAATACAGGAGCAAGGATCTGTTACTGAAGTTCTACAGGGCCTTGGTGAAACCACATCTGGAGTATTGGTCTCCTTATCTGAGGAAGGATGTTCTTGCCATGGAAGGAGTGCAAAGAGGATTTACTAGGCTGATTCCTGGGTTGGTAGGATTGGCGTATGAGGAGAAATTGGGTCGACTAGGCCTATGTTCACTATAGTTTAGAAGAATGAGAGGGGATCTCATAGAAACCTGTAAAATTCTAACAGGACTAGACAGGCTAGATGCAGGGAGGATGTTCCTGATGGCTGGGGAGCCCAGAACCAGGGGTCACAGTTTCAGGATACAGGGTATGCCATTTAGAACCGAAATGAAGAGAAATTTCTTCATTTAGAGTTATACAGCACAGAAATTCCTTCTTCAGAGGATTTGAACGCATGTGAAAGCAGCAGGGAGAAGAAAATCCCAAAAAGTGTGGGTGCGAGAACACAGCCCCTTTCCTATCCTGAGTGGTGTGAAACAGGGCTGTGTTCTCGCACCCACACTTTTTGGGATTTTCTTCTCCCTGCTGCTTTCACATGCGTTCAAATCCTCTGAAGAAGGAATTTTCCTCCACACAAGATCAGGGGGCAGGTTGTTCAACCTTGCCCGTCTAAGAGCGAAGTCCAAAGTACGGAAAGTCCTCATCAGAGAACTCCTCTTTGCTGACGATGCTGCTTTAACATCTCACACTGAAGAATGCCTGCAGAGTCTCATCGACAGGTTTGCGTCTGCCTGCAATGAATTTGGCCTAACCATCAGCCTCAAGAAAACGAACATCATGGGGCAGGATGTCAGAAATGCTCCATCCATCAATATTGGCGACCACGCTCTGGAAGTGGTTCAAGAGTTCACCTACCTAGGCTCAACTATCACCAGTAACCTGTCTCTAGATGCAGAAATCAACAAGCGCATGGGTAAGGCTTCCACTGCTATGTCCAGACTGGCCAAGAGAGTGTGGGAAAATGGCGCACTGACACGGAACACAAAAGTCCGAGTGTATCAGGCCTGTGTCCTCAGTACCTTGCTCTACGGCAGCGAGGCCTGGTCAACGTATGCCAGCCAAGAGCGACGTCTCAATTCATTCCATCTTCGCTGCCTTCGGAGAATACTTGGCATCAGGTGGCAGGACTATATCTCCAACACAGAAGTCCTTGAAGCGGCCAACACCCCCAGCTTATTCACACTACTGAGTCAGCGGCGCTTGAGATGGCTTGGCCATGTGAGCCGCATGGAAGATGGCAGGATCCCCAAAGACACATTGTACAGCGAGCTCGCCACTGGTATCAGACCCACCGGCCGTCCATGTCTCCGTTATAAAGACGTCTGCAAACGCGACATGAAATCGTGTGACATTGATCACAAGTCGTGGGAGTCAGTTGCCAGCATTCGCCAGAGCTGGCGGGCAGCCATAAAGACAGGGCTAAACTGTGGCGAGTCGAAGAGACTTAGTAGTTGGCAGGAAAAAAGACAGGCGCAAGGGGAGAGCCAACTGTGCAACAGCCCCAACAAACAAATTTCTCTGCAGCACCTGTGGAAGAGCCTGTCACTCCAGAATTGGCCTTTATAGCCACTCCAGGCGCTGCTTCACAAACCACTGACCACCTCCAGGCGCGTATCCATTGTCTCTCGAGATAAGGAGGCCCAAAAGAAAAGAAAGAAACAGCACAGAAACAGGCCCTTTGGCCCATTGTGTCTGTGCAGGCCATCAAGCACCTAACTATTCTAATCCCAGAGGGTGGTGAACCTGTGGAATTATCTATCGAAGAAGGCAGTGGAGGCCAAGTCATTAAATCTATTCAAGAAGGCGATAGATATATTTCTTAATGCCACAGGGATCAAGGCGTATAGGGAGAAAGCAGGAAAAGGGTACTGAATTAGACGATTATCCATTATCTTTTTTGAATGGCGGAGCAGGCCCGAAGGGCCGAATGGCCTACTCCTCCTACTTCACTGTTTCTAGGCTGAGAGAGCAGTTAATAAAGCATACAGTATCCTGGGCTTTATTAATAGGGGCATAGACACTAGAGCAAGGAAGTTATGTTGAACTTGTATAAGACATTAGTTCGGCCTCAGCTGGAGTATTGCAGCCAGTTCTAGGTGCCGCAGTTAAGGAAAGACGTAAGAGTATAGAAAAAGATCCACGTGAATGGTTCCAGGGATGAGGAATTTCAGTTATGCAGATAAATTGGAGAAGTTAGGACTGTTCTGTTTTGTTGAAGAGAAGGCTGAGAGGTGATTTAATAGAGGTATTCAAAATCATGAGGGGTCTGGACAGAGTAGGTAGAGAGAAACTGTTCCCACTCATGAAAGGATCGAGAAGGAGAGGGCACAGATTTCAAGTATTTGGTAAAAGAAGCAAAAGTGATATGAGGAAAAACTTTTTCATGCGGCGAGTGGTTAAGGTCTGGAATGTGGTGGAGGCAGGTTCAATTGAAGCTTTCAAAAGGGAATTACAGTTTTATGAAACGGAAGAATGTGTAGGGTTATAGGGAGAAGGCAGGGGAATTGAACTGAGGGAACTGCTCTTTCAGAGAGCCAGTGTGGACACGATGGGGCGAATGGCTGCTTTCTGCACTGTAACGATTCTGTGGTAGTGAGTGAAAAACTGAATCAACTCCTCAATTACAACTTTCGCTGGGAGCTTTTTCAAGGGTGTTGTCTCTGGAAATCGAGTGGACAAAACTGGGAGAAAGCTGTGACCTGACTTAGTCCTGAGTAAGGGTCCAACACAATCTGGAAGAACCCTACTGAACAGTTCATCAAAAGCAGGTATCTGTCTTAATGGGGCTGGTTTAATTGAAAGCTGTGGCTTCTCAATCATCTGATGTGTGATATGTCTTACAGAAGCTGGCCACATCTTTGTGCAGCGTCAACCAGTCAACATGCATCGTTATCCCAGACTCTGTTTTCTGCATACCAAATAACCTACAACTGGAATCTTATGGGCAATTCTTAATCTTACTGCAGTAGCAAGGAGGGACAACAGTTTGATGGACTGTAGCCCAATCCTCCTCAGCAGGTGTCTGAGAGATCTTCACTTTCTCATTGTCATTCTTGACATAATAACACTTGGGGATTTCCTCCACCTCTGTCTCAGAACATGCTGTCTGAGATATTTTCTTTAAATTTGGGGTCTACCTGTTATGTCACAATCAAAGATGATCTGCTAAACAATTCATCCTTGTTACTCAAAATTCCTCAAAGTTTACAGCCAGCCAGATGTCCAGCTTGTCCTTTTTTTTAAAAATAAAAACTGACTCTGCTTTATCTTCTTCAACCTGGGACCTTGTCACTGCACAACAACCTGGGAACATTCCAGGAAATTCTCCCTGTAAACCTTCAGTTTCAGCAATCTCGACTAGCTTTTCCGAAATTACTGGAGATGTCAATATCTTATCGCCAGCAAAATCATTTTCTTGCAACAAATCCACCCCTTCAATGTGCAAGTCAGTGACGACATGCACTGTTGCGGAATTGGTCCATGTCTCAGTTGATATTAATTCAGACCTTCGAGAGAGACAGCACTGAAACAGGCCCTTCGGCCCACCGAGTCTGTGCTGACCATCAACCACCCATTTAAACTAATCCTACATTAATCCCATATTCCCTACCACATCCCCACCATTCTCCTACCACCTACCTACACTAGGGGCAATTTACAATTTACCTATCAACCTGCAAATCCTTGGCTGTGGGAGGAAACTGGAGCACTAGGTGGAAACCCACGCGCTCACAGGGAGATCTTGCAAACTCCACACAGGCGCAGTATCCAGAATCGAACCCGGGTCGCTGGAGCTGTGTGGCTGCAGTGCTAACCACTGCGCCACTGTTCCACCTGACTAAATCATGCAAATTAATAGTAAGTAACCTTCCTCATTGTCCCACACTAGGACTTTCTCATTCATTGATCTACTTGGAGGAAAATTCACTTCCTTTGCTACCATTAATGACTGGGTTGTCCCTGTATCTCTAAACAGAATAATCGACTTGCCTATGTCATCAGATGGATATAGGGACATCTTACCCTTGAACATGAACACACAATGTCTATAACCTTCAGGTACCTGATTTAATTCATCAGCACAGAGGGCACAACCCCGCTGCTCATTATTCAAAATCGCTAAGACCATTGGCTTGTCAGCAACTTCCGATTTGGGTATTCCTTTTAGGATGGGCTTTTGGAATCACAGTTACCAGTTTGCTTTTTAACTTCCAGCATTCTGATTTTATATGTCCTCTTTTATAACAATTACTTGTTGGTTCTTTTTGACAACCCTAGTCTCATGGTTATCTTTCTTAATACTCCTGAGGATTGCCTATATCCTCTCCCTAACCCTTTCTCACTAAAACCAGAGGCCTTTTCATTATCTTTCTTCTCAATCTCTCTTATCTCAAAGTTTCCAAACTAGAGCATGTAACTACTGTTTTCATGGGTCCGTTCATAATCATCTACCATTACTGCAGCATCCCTTATTTTACCAGTTCTCATCCCCTTGCATGAGGAAGGATATACTTGCCATCGAGGGAGTGCCAGAGAGGGGGTTCACCAGACTGATTCCTGGGATGGTGGGATTGCTCTCTGAAGAGAGATTGAGGAGATTGGAACTGTATTCCTGTGGAGTTTAGAAGAATGAGAGGCAATTTCATAGAAACTTATAAAATTCTGAAAGGGATTGACAGGGTAAATGCAGAAAGGATATTTCCCCGGGCTGTGGGGTCTAGAACGAGGGGACACAATCTTAGAATAAAGGACAAGCCATTTAGGACTGAGATGAGGAGGAACTTCTTCCCTCAGAGGGTGGTGAATCTTTAGAATTCTCTTCCTCAGAGAGTGCTGGAAGCTAAGTTACTGAGTAAGTTCAAGACAGAGTTTGATAGATTTCTAGTTGCTAATGACATCAAGGGATATGGGGATAGTGCGGGAATATGGCGTTGATGTAGATGATCAGCCATAATCTAGAATGGCAGAGCAGGCTCAAAGGGCTGAATGGCCTACTCCTGCTCCTATCTTCCTATTACCAACTTTTTTCGTCCAGGTGGAACAGTGGTGCAGTGGTTAGCACTGCAGCCTCACAGCTCCACCAACCTGGGTTCAGTTCTGGGTAGTGCCTGTGCGTAGTTTGCAAGTTCTCCCTATGACCGCATGGGTTTCCACTGGGTGCTCCGGTTTCCTCCCACAACCAAAGACTTGCAGGTTGATAGGTAAATTGTAAATTACCCCTAGTGTAGGTAGGTGGTAGGAGAATGATGGGGATGTGGTAAGGAATATGGGGTTTATGTAGGATTAGTATAAAATGTGTGGTTATTGGTTAGCACAGACTCGGTGGGCTGAAGGGCCTGTTTCATTGCTGTATCTCTTTTTAAAAAAATAAATAAAATATAAAAATAGAACCTTGTTCCTGAAGGGATGCTATTTTTAAATTATTCCATTAGGACGACATCCCGAAGGCTCTCAATTTTTCTCCATCTTTATTGACCTTTACCACCTATCAAACACCATTGCCTTTTCTCTAGAAAATTCCTTGATATGTCTGGCCGTGTTTCATTTTTAAATTCCTGAATTTTTGTTTGTAAACTTTGGTACCAATTCATAAGCTTTGAGAACTGCAAGTTTAACTATTTCATAGTAGCTTCACTGTTCCTCTGAGTGTGTTGAATCTATCTCTAACACTTTTCCCACTATCACTTTGCAATAAAGTTGCCCAGTTTTTTTTTCGGCCATTGCAACATCATAGCAATTTTTTCAAAAGATGCAAACTACACTTCAGCTCCTTCCTCACTGAATTTAGGCACTAAGGAAATAAAAAATCCAAATCAAAACCAGGAATTGAATTGGATTCCTCCTCAAGCCTTCCTGTCAACCGCTGTTCGTTATCCTAAGCCTTTCTTTGTCTAGTACAAATTTCCTGGCTTCTGTTTCTCTTTGTAAGTCTCTTTGTTTCTTCTTCTTTTTCCCTATGATATTCAAATTCAAGTTTTCTCATTTCAAATTGTAATTGCCGGTGTCTCATTTTATTCCCCATTTCTCTTTTGAATCTCATGTTCTCTAACTCCATTTTGTTAGTTTAACTTGAACATTAGTGCAAAGATCCTTTTTCTTCCTCAAGCTTCGTGAGGAACCAACTTTTGGACTATCTCAGCTTTCATAAAATCATAAGAGTTTTACAGCACAGAAACAGGCCCTTTGGCCCAACGCGTCTGCGCCGACCATCAACCATCCATCCTAACTAATCCTATTTCCCCGCACTTGGCCCGTAGCCTTGTGTGCTATGGCGTTTCATGTGCTCATCTAAATATTTCTTGAATGTCATGAGTGTTCCTGCCTCTACCACCCCTTCAGGTAGTGTGTTCCAGATTCCAACCACCCTCTGAGTGAAATAATTCCTCCTCAACTCTCCTCTAAACCTCCTGCCCCTTACCTTAAATCTATGCCTCCGAGTTAGTGACCTCTCCATTAATGGAATAAATCTCTTCCTATCTATCATATCAATACCCCTCAATCTTGTATACCTCAATCAGGTCCCCCCTCGGCCTTCTCCGCTTCAAGGAAAACAACCCCAGCCTATCTAGTCTGGCTTCACAAATGAAATGCTCCAGCCCAGGCAACATCCTGGTGAATCTCGTCTGCACCATCTCCATTGCAATCACATCCTTCCTATAGTGTAGCGACCAGAACTGTACACTATACTCCAACTGCGGCCTAACCAGCGTTTTATACGGCTCCATCATAACCTCCCTGCTCTTATATTCTGTGCCTCGGCTAATAAAAGCAAGTATCCCGTATGCCTTCCTAACCACCTTATCTACCTGTGCTGCTGCCTTCAGTGATCTTTGGACAAGCGGCCCAAGGTCCCTCTGACCCTCTGTACTCTCGAGTGTCCTACCATCCATTGGATATTCCCTTGCCTTGTTACACTTCCCAAAGTGCATCACCTCACACTTCTCAGGATTAAACTCCATTTGCCACTGCTCCGCCCATCTTACCAGCCCATCTATATCATCCTGTAGTCTAAGGCTTTCCTCCTCACTTGACGACACCACCAATTTTTGTGTCGTTTGTGAACTTACTGATCATACCTCCTATATTCATGTCTAAATCACTACAAACAGTAAGTGTCCCAGCACCGATCCCTGTGTTACACCACTGGTCACAGGCTTCCACTCGCAGAAACGACCCTCTACCATCACCCTCTGCCTCCTGCCACAAAGCCAATTTTGAATCCAGTTTGCCAAATTACCCTGGATCCCATGGGCCTTTACTTTCTTAACCAATCTCCCATGCGGGACCTTATCAAAAGCCTTAGAGTCATAGAGTCGTACAGCATAGAAACAGGCCCTTTGGCCCACCGCATCCATGCCGACCATAATGCCTATCTATACTATTCCCACCAGCCTGCTTTAATTCCATATCCCTTTATGCCTTGCTCATTCAAGTACCTGTCCAGATGCCTCTTAAATGTCGCTACTGTTCCTGCCTCCACCACCTCCTCAGGCAGCTCATTCTAGATACCCGCTATTCTTTGTGTGAAAAATTTACCCCTTTAATCCCCTTTAAACCTCCTCACTCTCACCTTAAATCTTTGCCCTCTACATTTAGTTACCCCGATCATGGAAAACCAACTCTGGCTATCTACCCTAGTTATGCCTCTCATAATTTTATCATTTTATCATGTCCCCTCTCAGCCTCCTTCGCTCCAGGGAAAACAGACCCAGCCTATCCAGTCTCTCTCTTTATAACTCAAGCCCTCCAAACCAGGCAACATCCTTGTGAATCTTTTCTGCACCCTCTCTAGCTTAATCACATCTTTCCTGTAGTGCGGCGACCAGAACTGCACACAGTACTCCGAATGCGGCCTAACCACCGTTATGTACAACTGTAACATGACGTCCCAACTCTTGTACTCAGTGCCTCGGCTGATGAAGGCAAGCATGCCATACGCCGCCTTCACCACCCTGTCTACCTGTGTTGCCACTTTTAGGGAACTATGTACTTGCACCCAAGGTCTCTCCTCAAGAACACTCCCCATGGCCCTGCCATTCATTGTATATGTCCTGCCCTGGTTTAACTTCCCAAAATGCATCACTTCACACTTGTCAGTGTTAAATTCCATTTGCCACTCCCTTGCCCACTTTCCCAGTTGATCTATATCCTGTTGTAACCTTAGACAACCTTCTTCACTGTCCACTATACCACCAATTTTGGTGTCATCTGCAAACTTACTAATCATGCCCCTTACATTCACATCCAAGTCATAATAAATATGACAAACAACAGAGGGCCCAGCACCGATCCCTGCGGCACACCACTGGTCACTGGCCTCCAATTTGAAAAACAATCCTCTACTACCACCCTCTGCCTCCTATCACCAAGCCAATTTTGTATCCAATTTGCTCGCTCACCCTGGATCCCATGTGTTCGAACCTTCTGGACCAGCCTAACATGCGGGAGCTTGTCAAAGTCCTTGCTAAAGTACATGTGGACAACGTCCATCGCCCTGCCCTTGTCAATCCTCTTGGTCACCTCCTTGAAAAACTCAAATCAAATTCATGAGACATGATTTCCTGCGCACAAAGCCATGCTGACTGTTCCTAATCAGACCATGCCTTTCCAGATGCATATAAGTCCATGTAGACTACATCAACTGCTTTACCCTCATCTACACTGCTAGTCAGCTCCTCGAAAAATTCAATCAAATTTGTTAGACAGGATCTCCCCCTTACAAAGCCATGCTGACTATTTCTGATTAATCCCTGCCTCTCCAAGTGGAGATTAATCCTGTCTCTCAGAATTTTTTCCAATAATTCTCCTACCACTGATGTTAGACTCACCGGCCTGTAATTACCTGGTTTATCCCTGCTACCCTTCTTGAATAATGGTACCACATTCACTGTCCTCCAGTCCTCTGGTATCTCTCCTTGGCCAGAGAGGATTTGAAGATTTGTATTAGAGCCCCTGCTATCTCCTCCCTTGCCTCACATAGCAATCTGGGATACATCTCATCTGGGCCTGGGGATTTATCCACCTTGAAGCTCGCAAATATTTCCTCCTTTTTCAATGCTAATTTGATCAAGTATATCACAATCCCTTTCCCTGATCACTACACCTACATCGTCCCTCTCCATAGTGAACACAGATGAAAAAGTTCAAAACCTCACCCATGTCCTCTGGCTCCACACACAGATTGTCTCTGATCCCTAATGGGGCCCGCTTTTTCCCTGGTTATCCTCTTGCCCCCAACATACTTACAAATCACCTTGGGATTTTCCTTTATGTTGTCTGCCAATGATTTTTCATGCCCTCTCTTCGCTCTCCTAATTACTTTTTAAAGTACTCCCCTACACTTTCTATACTCCTCTCGGGCCTCCGCTGTTTTCAGCGCTCTGAATCTGCCATAAGCCTCCTTTTTTTTTCCTTTTCCAATCCTCTATCTCCCTTGATATCCGGGGTTCCCTTGACCTGTTGGTCGTCCTGTCCACCTTTACAGGAACATGCTGCACCTGAACCCTCACAATTTCCCTTCTGAATGACTCCCACTGGTCTGATGTAGACTTTCCTATCAGAAGCTGCTCCCAGTTCACTTTGGCCAGATCCTGTTTTATCATATTGAAATCTGCCTTCCCCCAATTTAGTACTCTTATTTCTGGACCCTCTTTGTCCTTTTCCATAACAATCTTAAATCTTAGAGTTATGGTCACTATCCCCGAAATGCTCCCCCACTGCCACTTGTACCACTTGTCTGGCTTTATTCCCTAGGATTAGGTCCAGTACCGCTCCTCCTCTTGTAGGACTCTCTAGGTGGCTCAAAAAACTCTCCTGAATGCTCTTTAAGAATTCCGTCCCCTTTAAGCTTTTTGCACTAGTACTATCCCCTCTAATATAGGGGAAGTTGAAATCCCCTACTATTATTCCCCTATTATTATTGCACCTCTGAGATTTGCCTACATATTTGCTCCTCTACCACTGCCTGACTGCTTGGAGGCCTGTAGTACACTCCCAGCCAAGTAACAGCCGCCTTTTTGTTTTTAAGTTCTACCCATGTAGCCTCTTTTAGTTTAGTTTCGTTTAGAGATACAGCACTGAAACAGGCCCTTCGGCCCACCGAGTCTGTGCCGACCGTCAACCACCCATTTATACTAATCCCTTATTCCCACCACATCCCCACCTGTCCCTATATTTCCCTACCACCTACCTATACTAGGGGCAATTTATAATGGCCAATTTACCTACTACCCTGCAAGTCTTTTAGCTGTGGGGGGAAACCGGAGCACCCGGAGAAAACCCACGCAGACACAGGGAGAACTTGCAAACTCCACACAGGCAGTACCCAGAATTGAACCTGGATTGCTGGAGCTGTGAGGCTGCGGTGCTAACCACTGCGCCACTGACCCGCCTAAGAACCTTCTAAGATATCATCCCTCCTTTCTGCAGTATTTGTTTCTTTAATCAACAGTGCAATGCCACCTCTTCTTTTACCCCCTCCCCTATCACGTCGAAGCTTCTATGCCGTGGGATATTAAGCTGCCAGTCCTGCCCTTCCCTCAACCATGTCTCAGTAATAGCAATAATATCATATTCCCATGTGTTAATCAACGCCCTCAATCCATCTGCCGTACAAGTAAGACTCCTTGCATTAAAGTAGATACAATTCAGCCTTGCATTATTTGCCTGAGCCTTAACAGAGCTACATTTACTCTGTCCTCCGGACTGACTTAGCTTCACATTTATATTTGATTATACATCGTCCCCTATTGTGCTTCCACTCTGTATCTCGTCCCCCTACCAAATTAGTTTAAACCCCCCCCCACCCCCCCCAACCCCCAACAGCACTAGCAAACCTCCCAGAAAGGATGCTGATCCCGTTCTGGTTCAGGTGCAACCCGTCCATCTTATACAGATCCCACCTTCACCAGAAACAGGCCCAGTGATCCAAGAATCTAAAGCCCTCCCTCCTGCACCATCTCCCCAACCATGCATTCATCTACTCTAACCTATTCATATACTCACTAGCCTGTGGCACTGGAAGAAACCCAGAGATTACAACCTTTTGAGGTCCTACTTTTTTAATCTACTGCCTAGCTCCCTAAATTCTATTTGCAGGACCTCATCCCTCTTTCTCCCTATGTCATTGGTACCAACGTGGACCACGACCTCCAGCTGTGCACCCTCACCCGCCAGAATACTTTGTAGCCACTCAGTGATATCCAAGACACTTGCACCAGGGAGGCAACATACCATCCTGGAATTACGTCTGCGACCACGGAAACGCCTATCTGTTCCTCTAACCAGAGAATCCCCTACCACTATTACCCTCTTGTCCCTTTTTCTCCATCCCAGCACAGCTGAGTCAGCCATGACATACCGGTCATGATTCTCGGTGCATTCTCCAGAGGAACCCTCTCCTTCATCAGTACTCTGAACTGAATACCGGTTAGAAAGTGAGATGTCCTCTGGGGACTCCTGCACTATCTGCCCTAACTTCTTTGTCGGTCCGGCATCCACCAAGTCACCCCCCTCGACTGTGCTTGCCTAGTCACCGGCTTGACTACCCCCTGAAACGTGCCATCCACGTTGTCCTCCACCTCACGGATGCGCCACAGTAACTCCAGCCCCTTGAGCTTATACTAACCCCCACACTTGCTAATATAGTGACCAAATTGATCTTTTTCAACTGCTGCAATAAACTGGGAGTCAAATCTTTTTTCTTAAATTCCTGTACATTGATGGTACTTGGGCTGTGTTCAGTAGGAAAACAACATAAGTAAATGTGAAATTTTGTTTGTTTAAACTGGAAAATTCCAGCGAACTCATTTTATAGCCGTATCACGAAAGATCCTATACTGGACGAGCCCCCAGTTTGTTATGACCTCAGTAGAGACTGCCAACTTTAAAACAAGAGATGTGAACTTCTCAGACTGATTTTAAAGGATTACTGTTACGACCAGGTGAGAAAGGTGTCTAGGGGTCCCTTTTAGCCTTCACCTGGTCTTATTATAACAGGGTTTAATTTTAAACACACTGTTTTGAGCTCCCCCTTGGTGAATACTTGTTCACCACTTTCCAATTATAAGGCAAAGAAATGAGCACACCAGTTTAAAGAAGAAAAGCGAAATGTATTAAACCTTAAACTTGAACTCTAATTTGGTTAACGCACCCCATGCTAGCATGCGTACATGCATGCAAATGGACGCCGAAAAAGGCAGAAAAAAAATAAAGTAAAAAAGTTTGAGGCAATCTCTGAAGAGGGGTTTTTACTGTGCTTTGAGCTCGCTGTAGTCCTTGATTGTACGTAGTTTTGCTTTTTGTTGGGGCCCAGTATTCTTCTTGAACTTTGTTCACTGTAAGAGACTTTTCTCTCTTGGGGTTCATGTGTCTTCAATGGGTCTTCAGTTCTGTGAAAAAAAGATGGGAGCAGTCAGGAGAGAGGTGTTCTCAGTCTAGTAGAAAAGAGCTTTCTGCCTTTCAAACACTCTGTGACAAGTTCAAATTCAAACAGCCAATTAGTATGTGTCCAAACTGACTTGACCAGGTGTTCTGTGTATTGGAGAGGCAGGGACTGGGTCCTTTGTTCCAACGCTGTTTGCCAGTATGTGAAAAAAGGTCTTTCCGTCGAGGGGCCTGGCAATTCTTTGTCATAGGCCCTCTTTTCTTCCCAGCAACGTTTTAAAGTTTTTTAATGTTCATGTGGCAAAATGTGTACCTCATTCTTGGCGGGGTGGGGGTTGGTGGTGGGGTGGCTTGCCTGACAATTACACAAAAAGATTTCATGTTTTAAGGCAACTAAATTTTAAAAAGTCAACATTACCTACTAAATGCTGTTTAGTTAGCTAATACAATAAATTACAGAGAGGCATTTCCCATTAATTTATTAACACACTTAAAATCTCACACCACATCTATACGTTGATATTTTCATCAAAAACGTATCCTTGCAGTTAAAAGTCCCAAACTCCTCCCAGCTGCAATAGGTTCGATCGCTTCTCGAAGTGGACATCCTCTTCACTCACTTCTGAGCACATTCAGCTGGACTTCATTAATAAGGAAACCTCTGGTGCGCCACTGGTCTTTTCTCCTCCGTAGACCTCTGGCCTTTGAACCGGGTTGAAAGCTTAGGAGCGTTTTGCTATATCTGTGATCTGAGAGGCTGAAACAGCTCACTAGTGTCTCTGCCTGTAGGTAGAGAAAGTGAGTTTTTTGGTCTTCGTTTGTTACTTTCAGCTTCCAGACCTAGGTAAGTCTCTCTAATTTATCCAGCTCAAAAGTCAACAGTTGTTTGCCTTTGAGAATTTTCAGAGACTGTAATTTGGACCATAGCAAAACTACCTGGGCCTTCCTTTGTTTCCAGGGGTTAACCCTGTTTACAGTCTGGGAGAGTGAAATCCATTGCCCTTTAGGTGTTCTAACTTTGCACCATGCTTTCAAAAAGGTCTTTGTTCTTGGTTCCTTGTTCTCATGTTAACCAAGACCTCTGTCTTGTCTATGGGCAGATTTTGTATGACTTCACATGTCTCCTCTGAATGTTCATATTATGCTGCTTTAAAGATGACCATTTTAAAAACCTAACCATACTACAAAGTCCAGCGTTCATTACAATGGGATATGGGTGTCCCTGACAACACCAGCATTTATTGTCCTTTGGAAAATAACGATAAGCTGCCGCCTTTAATTGCTGAGGTAGTGTGGTACACCCACAGTGCTGTTGGGTAGAGATTTTGATACAGTGATGATGAATGGGGATTTATTTCCAAGTCAGCATGGTATGTGACTTGGAGGGGATCTTGCAGGTCATAATGTTCCTACATGCTTGCTTCCCTTATTCTTAGAATCATAGGAAGTTTAAGACACAGAAAGAGGCCACTTGGCCCATTGTGTCTGTGCCAGCCGAAAAATTATCCACCTATTCTAATCCCATTTTCCAGCATTTGGTCCATAGCGTATCCAGACCTCTTTTGAAAGAGTTGAGGGTCTCTGCCTCAACTACCCTTTTGAGGCAGTGAGTTTCAGACCCCCACCACCCTCTGGGTGAAGAAGATTTTCCTCATCTCCCCTCTAATCTTTCTACCAATCACGTTAAATCTATGTCCCCTCATCACTGACCTCTCTGCTAAGATGAATAGACCCTTCTCTATCCAGGCCCCTCACAATTTTGTACATTTCAATCAGATCTCCCCTCAGCCTTCTCTGTTCCAAGGAGAACAACCCCAGCCTATCCAATTTTTCCTCATTGCTGCATTTTTCCAGTCCTGGCAATGTCCTTGTCAATCTCCCCTGTACTCTCTCTCTAGTGCAATTACATCCTTTCTGTAATGAGGTAACCAGAACTGCACACAGTACTCGCTTACTTTCTGGGAGAGGAACGGACCTGCGGGAAGAATACGAAGCAAGGAGCAGATAAATAGAGCCCAAGGATCACAGCCTGGATCACTTATCTTCCAGGAGAGCAGCAGAGAGGAGTCCAGGTGGCCCGGAGTTTGAAAACAGTGAGCAGTGACATGGTGATTGGTTGGTGAGTATCTGCTGTGAGGGAATAACTCTAAATAGCTGAGTTATTTCACCAGTGTTAGGGTTTGTGTGTGTAAATAACTTAATAATAAGGAACAAGTGAGTAACATTTTTTTTGAGTAAGGTTCACTTTAACTAGTGAACTGTATTGATTTTTAGTAGGATTTGTCAGTAGCTTCAAAAGTAAAGGTAAGGACTTTAGATTGTAATGGGTAGTGTTTGGAGTAGAACAAGGCCCCTAGCGTAGTGAGTATTTTTTAATTAAAAGGAGTAACTAATCTAAAGGTAAGTCATGGCAGGAGAGCTCACACCCATGATATGCTCTTCCTGCGCTATGTGGGAAATCAGGGACGCTTCCAGTGTCCCTGACAACCATGTGTGCAGGAAGTGTATCCATCTGCAGCTACTGGCTACCCGTATTACGGATGCTGTGAAGCATCCGCGATGCTCAGATCATTGTGGATAGCATGTTTAGCGAGGTGGTCACACCGCAGGCAAATGCTGCAAAGGCAGAAAGGGAATGGGTGATCACCAGGCTGAGTAGAGGAAGGCAGATACTGCAGGAGTCCTCTGTGGCCATCCTCCTCTGTAACAGATATACTGCTTTAGATATTGTTGGGGGAGATGGCTCAGGGGCAAGCAGCAAGAGCTAAGTTCATGGCATCATGGGTGGCTTTGCTGCACAGGAGGGGAGGAAGAAGAGTGGCAGGGCTATAGTGATAGGGGATTCGGTCGTAAGGGGAACAGACAAGCGTTTCTGCAGCTGCAAAAGAGACTCCAGGATGGTATGTTGTCTCCCTGGTGCCACGGTCAAGGATGTCTGAGTGGCTGCAGGGCATTGAGGGGGGAGGGCGAGCAGCCAGTTGTCGTGGTACATATCGGTACGAACGACATAGCTTTTAAAAAAAAAAAAGGGATGAGGTCCTATCAGCTGAGTATAGAGCATTGGGCCATAAATTTAAAAAGTAGGACCTCAAAGGTAGTAATCTCACGATTACTACCAGTGCCACGTGCTAGTGAGAGCAGAAATAGCAGGATATATCAGATGAATACATGGCTGGAGAAATGGTGTAGGGGGGGAGGGATTCAGATTCCTAGGACATTGGGACCGGTTCTGGGGAAGGTGGGACCAGTACAAGCTGGACGGGTTGCAGCTGGGCAGAACCAGGACCAATTTCCTCGGGGGCTGCGGGGGGGGGTGGTGGTTGGTGGGTGTTTGCTAGTGCTGTCGGGGAGGGTTTAAACTAGAATGGCAGGGGATTGGAATCTGAGCAAGGAGACAGGAGGGGGAAAACGAGGATAGAAATGAAAGACAGAAAGGCGAGAAGCAAAAGTGGAAGGCAGAAAAAACAAAGGCGAGAAACAAATGGGGCCGTAGTGCAAAATAAAGCTCAAGATAACTAACAATGTTAAAAAGACAAGTCTAAAGGCATTGTGTCTTAATGTGTGGAGCATTCACAATAAGGTAGATGAATTAACAGCGTAAATAGATATAAACCGTTATGATATAGTTGCGATTATGGAGACATGGCTGCAGGGTGACCAAGGATGGGGACTGAACATCCAGGGGTATTCAATATTTAGGAAGGACAGGCAAAAAGGGAAAGGAGGTGGGGTAGCATTGTTCGTAAAGGAGGAGATCAATGCAATATTAAAGGATATTGGCTTGGAAAATCATGGTGTGGAATCTGTATGGGTGGAGCTAAGAAACATCAAGGGGCAGAAAACGTTGGGGGTTGTCGAAAGGCACCCAAACAGTAGTGATGATGTAAGGGATGGTATTAAAACAGGAAATTAGAGACGCATGCAATAGGGGTACAACTGTAATCGTGGGTGAATTTAATCTACATATAGATTGGTCAAACCAAATTAACAATAATACTATGGAGGAGGATTTCCTGGAGTGTGTACCTGATGGTTTTTTAGACCAATACATTGAGGAGCCAACTAGAGAACAGGCTATCCTAGACTGGGTATTGTGCATTGAGAAAGGATTAATTAACAATCTTGTTGTGCGGTGTCCCTTGGGGAGGAGTGACGATAACATGATAGAATTCTTCATTAAGATGGAGAGTGAAGTAGTTGAATCTGAAACTAGGGTCCTGAATCTAAGTAAAGGAATCTACGAAGGTATGAGACGCGAGTTGGCTATGGTAGATTGGGGAACTTTACAAAAAGGGTTGACGGTGGATAGGCAATGGATAATAATATTTAACGAACGTGTACGTGAATTACAACAATTATTCCTGTCTGGTGCAAAAATAAAACTGGAAAGGTGGCTCAACGGTGGCTTACAAAAGAAATTAGGGATAGTATTAGATCCAAAGAAGAGGTACATAAAATTGCCAGAAAAAGCAGCATGTCTGAGGATTGGGAGCAGTTTAAAATTCAGCAAAGGAGGATAAAGAGGTTGATTTAAGTGGGGCAAAATAGCATATGAGAGCAAACTTGCTGGGAACATAAAAACTCAATGTAAAAGCTTCTGTAAATATGTGAAGAGAAAAAGATTAGTTAAGACTAATGTCTTGCAGCCAGAAATGGCAGAACAATTAAACATGTACTTTGGTTCTGCCTTCACAAAGGAGGACACAAATAACCTCCCAGAAATGTTAGGGAACCAAGGGTCTAATGAGAGGGAGGAACTGAAGGAAATCAGTATTAGTAAAAAAAAAAAATAGTGGAAGGGAAATTAATGGGGTTGAAGGCTGACAAAGTCCCAGGTCCTGATCTACATCCCAAAGAACTAAAGGAAGTGGCCCTGGAAATAGTGGATGCATTGGTGGTCATCCTCCAAAATTCTATACACTCTGGAGCAGTTCCTACAGATTGGAGGGTGGCAAATGTAACCCCACCATTTGAAAAAGGAGGGAGAAAAAACAAGGAATCATAGACCAGTTGGCCTTGTATCAGTAGTGGGGAAAATGCTAGAGTCTATTATAAAGGATGTGATAGGGGAACACCTGGAATGTATAAACTGGATTGGACAAAGTCAGCATGAGTTTACTATTGACCAGAAACTGAACTGGAATAGCCATATAAATACCGTGGTTACAATAGCAGGTCAGAAGCTAGGAATCCTGCAGCGAGTAACTCACCACCTGACTCCCCAAAGCCTGTCCACCATCTACAAGTCAGGAGTGTGATGGAATACTTTCCATTTGCCTGGATGAGTGCAGCTCCAACAACACTCAAGAAGCTTGACACCATCCAGGACAAAGCAGCCCCTTGATTTACTCCCTCCACCACCGACTCTCAGTGGCAACAGTGTGTACCATCTATAAGATGCACTGCAACAAAGCACCAAGGCTCCTTAGACAGCACCTTCCAAACCCACGACCTCTGCCACCCAGAAGGACCAAAGCAGCAGATGCATGGGAACTCCAGCACCTGCAAGTTTCCTTCCAAGCCACCTGCCATCCTGACTTGGAACTATATCGCCATTCCTTCACTGTCGCTGGGGCTAAATCCTGGAACTCTTCCTTACCGCACTGTGGGTGTACCTACCCCACATCGACTGCAGCATTTCAAGAAGGCAGAAGAAAGCACCTTCTGTAGGGCAATTAGGGATGGCTTAGCTAGCGATGCCCACATCCCTTGAACAAATAAAAATAATCTCCTTTTCTGATATTGTATCCGCCTGACTTGTGTCCCTAGTAAATACTAAAGCAGAATAATATTTCTGCCTGAAAATATCTGACACCAAACATGAATTACTGTAATGTCTCTGAGCCCAACATTCATCAGTTGCAGATTTCAATGTATAGATATCTTGTGCTAGATAAAGGCTCAATGAGTTTGCGATAATATATTAGCATGGATGAGGGCTTAAGTAGTAGAAGACCTGAGGCTGGGCGGAGTTGGATGATATTACAGAGGTGGAAGCGGACAGTCTTGGTGAAGGCGAGGTTATGTGGTTGAAAACTCATATGATACCAAGGTTTCAAACGGTCTGGTTCCAAGTGAAAATATAAGAACATAAGCAATGAGAGTAGGCTGTGTGGCCCCTTGAGACTGCTCTGCCATTCAATAAGATCATGGCTGATGATCTACCTCAACTCGACTTTCTTGCATGATCCCCATATCCCTTGATTCCCTGGGAGGTGCAAAAAACTATTGATCTCAGCCTTTAATATATTCAACAACTGAGCATTCACATTCCTCTGGGGTAGGGAATTCCAAAGATTCATGACCCTCTGAGTGAAGAAATTTCTCCCCCTCTCATTTTGAAATGGCTGATCCCTTATCCTGAGATGACATCCTCAAAAGACTCAATACATTTGTTAAACACTATTTCCCTTTCATAAAACCATGTTGACTATGCCTAATCATATTATGATTTTCTAGGTGCCCTGTTAACACTTTCTTAATGGATGGCAGCATTTTCCCAGTAACTGGAACAAGGGGATTAGAACTGGGCTTGTTTACAATATACAGAAATTATTTGGAATTGGGGACAGAAACGAAACTAAATTTGCAGATTATTCCAAATTGTGAAAAGCTGCAATTGGAAACAGGCTGATCAAATTCAGATGGAACAAGATAGATTGGGAAGCTGTTCTCATGACTGGCAGTATGGACAAATGTATTGAGAAGGGGTGGGGGGGGGGGGTGGGGGGGTTGGTGAGGAAGCATCATTCTACAAGAGAGGGCACAGAAAGGGATTTGGGGTTGTTGGTGGATAGATTGTCAAAATCAACAGCACAGTGGTGAGAGAACAAGTAGTATCTTTGGTCTGTATTATCTAGTTGACCAGAGGAAGTGATTGTGAATTTGCACACAGTGCTTGTCAGGCCCCACTGTAGACACAAAGCTCTGAAAGTTTCAAAGAACAGTACAGCACAGGAACAGGCCATTCGGCCCTCCAAACCTCCGCCGATCTTGATGCCTGTCGAAACAAAAACCTGCTGCACTTCCGGGGACCGTATCCCTCTATTCCCATCCTATTCATGTATTTGTCAAGATGCCTCTTAAACGTCGCTATCGTACATGCTTTCACCACCTCCCCCGGCAGCAAGTTCCAGGCACCCACCACCCTTTGTGTAAAGAACTTGCCTCGCACATCCCCTCTAAACTTTGCCCCTCGCACCTTAAACCTATGTCCAATAGTAACTGACTCTTCCACCCTGGGAACAAGCTTCTGACTATCCACTCTGTCCATGCCGCTCATAACTTTGTAAACCTCTATCATGCTGCCCCTCCACCTCTGTCGTTCCAGTGAAAACAATCAGAGTTTCTCCAACCTTTCCTCCAGACCTGGCAACATCCTGGTAAATCTCTTCTGTACCCTTTCCAAAGCCTCCACGTCCTTCTGGTAGTGTGGCGACCAGAATTGCACGCAATATTCTAAGTGTGGCCGAACTAAAGTTCTGTACAGCTGCAGCATGACTTGCCAATTTTTATACTCTATGCCCCGACCGATGAAGGCAAGCATGCATATGCCTTCTTGACTGCCTTATCCACCTGTGTTGCCACTTTCAGTGACCTGTGGACCTGTACGCCCAGATCTCTCTGCCTGTCAATACCCCTAAGGGCTCTGCCATTTACTGTATACTTCCCACCTGCATTAGACCTTCCAAAATGTATTACCTCACATTTGTCCAGATTAAACTCCATCTGCCATTTCTCCGCCCAAGTCTCCAACTGATCTATATCCTGCTGTATCCTCTGACAATCCTCAACACTATCCGCAACTCCGCCAACCTTTGTGTCGTCCGCAAACTTACTAATCAGACCAGCTACATTTTCCTCCAAATCATTTATATATAATACAAACAGCAAAGGTCCCAGCACTGATCCCTGCGGAACACCACTAGTCATAGCCCTCCATTCAGAAAAGCACCCTTCCACTGCTACCCTCTGTCTTCCATGACCGAGCCAGTTCTGTATCCATCTTGCCAGCTCACCTCTGATCCCGTGTGACTTCACCTTTTGTACCAGTCTGCCATGAGGGACCTTGTCAAAGGCTTTACTGAAGTCCATATAGACAACATCCACTGCCCTTCCTTCATCAATCATCTTCATCACTTCCTCAAAGAACTCAATCAAGTTAGTGAGACACGACCTCCCCTTCACAAAACCATGCTGCCTCTTGCTAATAAGTTCGTTTGTTTTCAAATGGGAGTAAATCCTGTTCCGAAGAATCCTCTCTAATAATTTCCCTACCACTGACGTAAGGCTCACCGGCTTATAATTTCCTGGATTATCCTTGCTACCCTTAAACAAAGGAACAACGTTGGCTATTCTCTAGTCCTCTGGGACCTCACCTGTAGCCAATGAGGATGCAAAGATGTCTGTCAAGGCCCCAGCAATTTCTTCCCTTGCCTCCCTCAGTGTTCTGGGGTAGATCCCATCTGGCCCTGGGGACATATCTACCTAATGCTATGCAAGACGCCCAACACCACCTCCTTTTTGATAACGACATGAATGAGAATATCTACACTCCCTTCCCTAGGCTGCTCATCCACCAAGTCCTTCTCTTTGGTGAATACTGATGCAAAGTACTCATTTAGTACCTCTCCCATTTCCTCTGGCTCCACATATAGATTCCCTCCTCTGTCCTTGAGTGGGCCAACCCTTTCCCTGGTTACCCTCTTGCTCTTTATATATGTATAAAAAGCCTTGGGATTTTCCTTAATCCTGTTTGCCAATGACTTTTCATGACCCCTTTTCGCACTCCTGACTCCTTGCTTAAGTTCCTTCCTACTGTCTTTATGTTCCTCAAGGGCTTCGTCTGTTTCTAGCCTTCCAGCCCTTACAAATGCTTCCTTTT
Organism: Heterodontus francisci; assembly: GCF_036365525.1. Classification (NCBI taxonomy): domain Eukaryota; kingdom Metazoa; phylum Chordata; class Chondrichthyes; order Heterodontiformes; family Heterodontidae; genus Heterodontus; species Heterodontus francisci. The sequence continues at coordinate 155,534,493 of NC_090376.1, read as the reverse complement.
TCTTTTTGACTAGGCTGACAATATCCCGCGTTATCCAAGGTTCCCGAAACTTGCCAAACTTATCCTCCTTCTTCACTGGAACATACTGGTCCTGGATTCTAATCAACTGACGTTTGAAAGATTCACACATGTCAGATGTTGATTTACCCTCAAACAGCCGCCCCCAATCTAAATTCTTCAGTTGCTGCCTAATATTGTTATAATTAGCCTTCCCCCAATTTAGCACCTTCACCCGAGGACTACTGTTATCCTTATCCACAAGTACCTTAAAACTTATGGAATTATGGTCACTGCACCCGAAATGCTCCCCTACTGAAACTTAGACCACCTGGCCGGGGTCCTTCCCCAATACCAGGTCCAGTACAGCCCCATCCCTAGCTGGACTATCTACATATTGTTTCAAGAAGCCCTCCTGGATGCTCCTTACAAATTCTGCCCCATCCAAGCCCCTAGCACTAAGTGAGTCCCAGTCAATATAGGGGAAGTTAAAATCACCCACCACTACAACCCTGTTACCTTTACATCTTTCCAAAATCTGTCTACATATCTGCTCCTCTACCTCCCGCTGGCTGTTGGGAGGCCTGTAGTAAACCCCCAACATCGTGACTGCACCCTTCCTATTCCTGAGCTCCACCTTTGATTCCCTTGCCTAACAAGAATCTCCACCTTAAAAATATTCAATGATCCTGCCTCCACCAGCTTCTGGGGCATAGAATTCCAAAGTCGCACAACCCTCAGAGAAAAAAAAATTCTCCTCATCTTTGTCCTAAAAGGGTGACCTTAAACACTGCCCCCTAGTTCTGGACCCACCCACAAGAGGAAACATCCTTTCCACATTCACCTGGTCAAGACCGTTCAAGATCTTCTATGCTTCAATATATACTCCCTCACTCTTCTAAACTCCAGTGAAAACGAGCCCAGTCTGTCTAACCGTTTCTTCATAAGACAACCCGCTCATTCCAGCTATCAATCTAGTAAACCTCCTCTGAACCATCCTTCCTTAAATAAGGAGACCAAAACTGCACACAGTATTCGAGATGTGGTCTCACCAATGCACTGTATAATTGAAGCATAACATTCTTACTTTTATTTTTCAGTTTTTTTTTAATTTGTTCATGGGATGTGGGTGTCGCTGGCCAAGCCAGCATTTATTGCCCATCCCTAATTGCCCTTGACTGAGGGCTTGCTAGGCCATTTCAGAGTTCCTCTCGAAATAAAGGATAGCATTTCATTAGCCTTCTTTCTGACTTGCTTTATCTGTATACTAACTTTTTGTGACCCGTGCACTGGAACACCTAGATCCCTCTGCATCTTGGAGTTCTGCAGTCGTTCTCCATTTAAGTAATACTCCGCTTTGGCAGGAAGAATAAAAAAGCAAACAACTTCACACTTTCCCACATTATACTCCATCTGTCAGATTTTTGCCCACTCACTCAACCTCATTCCGCCGGGTGCTCCGGTTTCCTCCCACAGCCAAAGACTTGCAGGTTGATAGGTAAATTGGCCATTGTAAATTGCCCCTAGTGTAGGTAGGTGGTAGGAGAATGGTGGGGATGTGGTCGGGAATATGGGATTAATATAGGATTAGTATAAATGGGTGGTTGTTGGTCAGCACAGACTCGGTGGGCCGAAGGGCCTGTTTCAGTGCTGTATCTTTCTATGACTCTATCTATATCCGTCTGCAAGCCCCTTACGTCCTCTTCACAACATACTTTCCTACCTATAGTTGTGTCATCTGCAAATTTAGCTACCATGACATCGCTGCCCCCATCTAATTGATTGATATAAATTGTAAGAAGTTGAGGCCCCAGCACAGACTCACATCCTGCTAATCAGAAAAGGACCCATTTAAGCATACTTTCTGTTTTCTGCCAGCCAACCAATCTTCTATCCATACCAGTATGTTACTCCCGACACCATGAGCTCCTACTTTACGCAATAACCTTTTTATGTGGCACCTTGTCAAATGCCTTCTGGAAATTCAATTATAGTACTTTAACAGGCACCCCTTTATCCACAGCACATGTTACTCCAATAAATTGGTTAAACATGATTTCTCTTTCACAAAACCATGCTGACTGTTCCTGATTACCTTGAGTTTTTAAGTGTCCAGCTATAGCCTCCTTAATGATTGATTCTAACACCGTCCCCACAACAGAAGTCAAGCTAACTGGCCTATAGAGAACAGAGAAGGCTGAGCGGAGATCTGTTTGAGATGTACAAAATTTTGAGGGGCCTGGATAGAGTGGAGGTGAATGGTCTCTTCACGTTAGCAGAAAGGTCGATGACCAGGGGGCATAGATGTAGAAAAATTAGATTGGTAGAAAAATTAGAGGGGAGATGAGGAAAAACTTTTTCACCCAGAGGATGGTGGGGAGTCTGGATCTCACTGCCTGAAAGGGTAGAGAACCTCAACTCATTCAAAAGGAGTCTGGATATGCACCTCGAGTGTTGTAATCTGCAGGGCTACGGACTAAATGCTGGAAGGTGGGATTAGAATAGGTGGATCGTTTTTCGGTCGGCACAGACAAGATGGGCCAAATGTCGTCTTTTTGTGCCTTAAACTTTCTATGGTTCTATAGTTACCTGTTTTCTGACGACTCCTTTCCCCCCCCCCCCCCACCTTCTTGAATAGGGGGTTATATTTGCTATTTTCCAGTCTGATGGAACCTTTCCAGAATCTAGTGAATTTTGAAAAATTAACACCAATGCATCTGTACTTCATTAGCCACCTCTTTTAAGACCCTAGGCTGAAGCCGAGCAGGACCCGATGACTTGTCAGCCTGCAGCTCCATCAGTTTGGTCGGTACCCCTTCCCTGGTGTTGTGATTTCACCAAGTTCCTCTCTTCCTTCCACCTTCTGATTTACAGCTATTACTGCAGTGTCTTTTGTATCCTCTATAGTGAAGACAGAAGCAAATATTTGTTCATTTCATCTGCCGTTTCCTTATTGTCTACTGTTAAGTCCCCATTCTCACTCTGGAGGACCAACACTCACTTTATTTACTCTTTTCCTTTTTTAATTTTTTTTTAATTCATTCATGGGATGTGGGCATTGCTGGCCAGGCCAGCATTTATTGCCCATCCCTAATTGCCCTAACTGAGTGGCTTGCTAGGCCATTTCAGAGGGCATGTAAGCGTCAACCACATTGCTGTGGGTCTGGAGTCACATGTGGGCCAGACCAGGTAAGGACAGCAGATTTCCTTCCCTAAAGGACATTAGTGAACCAGATGGGTTTTTTACAACAATCGACAATGGCTTCATGGCCAGCTTTAATTCCAGATTTATTCCAGAAATACCCGTAGAAACTCTTCCTATCCGTTTTTACATTTCTCGCTAGCTTCCTTTCATGCTCTAATTTCTTTCTTCTAATTAACCTTTTAGCCCTGCTCTGTTCTTTATATTCTGACCTATCATCTGACCAGCCACTCATCTTAGTAAATAATTCGTGGCGTACCTATCTTAGTGCTCTGATAAGGCACATTATTATGAGAAAGACATGCAGGTATTGGGGAGGATGCAGGGATAGATAGTTGGAGTAAGGCATCTAATTAATGAACTCTTTACACCAAAGAGAAATTTCACTGATCTTATTCAAATATTCAAGATCCTGGAAATAATTGTCAATGGAGCCAGATCTGGGGATTGAATGGAGTTGGACCTGGGCTTATATTTGGAGCTGTCCAGGTGCAGGCATATTGCATTGCTGCAAAAGGGAACAGAGGTTGTTGTTGGCCTTCCTGTACAATTTCATGTTCCTGTTCCCATGTGGCACCCAGATGCAGGGGTCCCACAAATTTGGCCTTGAGGCTTGTGCTGAGACCTTCCTCGGAGCTAAGTTGATAGCACAATCATGCAAATTTATTGAACTCCAGGAATCTTTCTACCTTTGGGCGGCACAGTGGCGTAGTGGTTAGCACCGCAGCCTCACAGCTCCAGGGACCCGGGTTCGATTCTGGGTACTGCCTGTGCGGAGTTTGCAAGTTCTCCCTGTGTCTGCGTGGGTTTCCTCCGGGTGCTCCGGTTTCCTCCCACATGCCAAAGACTTGCAGGTTGATAGGTTAATTGGCCATTATAAATTGCCCCTAGTATAGGTAGGTGGTAGGGAAATATATAGGGATAGGTGGGGATGTGATAGGAATATGGGATTAGTGTAGGATTAGTATAAATGGGTGGTTGATGGTCGGCACAGACTCGGTGGGCCGAAGGGCCTGTTTCAGTGCTGCATCTCTAAACTTTACCTACTATCCTCCATGTTTGTCTCCATAGTGTTTTGAATCCAAATTGTATTTGAGCCCATGCGTATTTTACACGTCCCTAAAAAGTCATAATGCCAACTGTGCTGTACCTTGAAGGTATTTCTCAATTATTACAGGTTATTTTTCAGCAGTATGCCAGTTTCATTTTATGCTATTCAGTGGTTCTGCCTTTGAACTGATGTTGATTCCATCTGTACTAGTAGGATGAGAGCACACTTAATTTCTAATGTAGTTGAATTTTGCCTCTACAGGTTCCTTCTTTATGGTGATTAATATTGGATGCTTATTTTCTCCCTTGCATTTGTTTATTTTTGTATTGCCCTGTTCAATGTCGGGATTGTAATTTTATTCTATTTAATTGGTGGCTTGTAGCTGATGATAACCAAAGAGGGCACTATGAAGATGGGAGGGACATCCTGCCAGATTGAACAACAGCCGAGAGTAGAGAGGGGTATCGAATGGAGTTACCTGAAGCAACAATAGATCTTTGTAGCCTTGGCAGTCTCATCAATAATCATTATGAAAGAGGATTTTCATAACATGGCAAGGGAATTCAGATCTGTAAATCACTAGGAAGTGTGCCATTAACTAGGTTTTGTGTGATAAGTGAGTGATATTTAGTGTATTTCAATTGCATGTTATGTCTGTTTGTAATGTTTTGGGCTCTGTTTTTAACAATACTTAAATGCATTTACATTTTTGACCTTGCCATGAATATAAAGGTCCAAAGCAATGTTGGTATGTATTTTTAATCTATCAGTAGTTTAGCCATTCCATAGTTCTAATCCTTTTCTGACCTCCAGTTCTAGGATGTGGTTGAATGGGATATCGGCAGTACATTATTCTCACAGTCCGCTTTCAGACAGCATCCCACTGCAGTCAGCATTAACAGCAAGTGTGTGCAGAGGTCCACTTCCTTTCTTTAAATTCAAAAATCGTCATGAAAGTGTTGACTGGAGGCGAATTAGTGCCATTGATGTGGACAGAGTGGCCAATGAACTGGATTTTATCACGTTGCAGGAAAATATAATGAATATCACCTTTTGCAACATGGATTGTGAGAAATGCCCTTATTGCCAAAATCCGCTGGATCCCACCCTGCTGAAAATGTTCAGATTAGCACAGCTCACTATAGAATATCTACTTCATTCTCAGGAGTATCTTGCATCTAATTTGCAGATGTGTGAAGAAAAATTGCAAGTGTCAGAATTTGGAAAAGAACAAATTAAAAAAGAGCTTTGCAAATTAACTGATGAGATGAAGTCTCAGAAAGAGGAATGTAAACGCAGGAAGCGGATAATTTCTACCCAACAGATGATGATCCAGTCTGGTGCTAATAATTATTATAAGGTATGAAATTGTATTCATTTAATTTAAAATCATAGTTACAAGCTAGGAGTAATGCTTATTAATAAGGTGTAATAGACAAAAATAGCTTAAGATGCAAAGGTTTGATCTTCAGTTTGAAATATAATCATCTTTTAATATAATTCAGCATAAGTATACTAGCATCAATTGTGTAAGGATAGTTTGACCAGATGGTCTCTAGATATCTCTTTCCCCTTTATAATCCAGATTTAAATGATAAAAGCAATGACAAGCATTTAGGCCTATACTTAATCATTTTTGTCTGTTTTCTTTATATGCTAATAATTACACTATCTTGTGCTTTTTTTCTTGTAGTGCAGTGGATACACAGACTTTATCGTTTTTGTTATTGGTATTTATGTACTTGCTACTTGCATGTACGCACACACACTTTTCACTGAAAAAGGAAAATTTTGTTTTACCATTCACAAAGAGAAATAAAAGTGAATTGAGTGGTGGACACTTCTTTTACCTATGGGATTCTGACAAGTTTAAAGAGATGCAATTTTCTGTTATCTGATTTGGCTCCTAAATGCTGCAGGTTCACAGCATAGAATCTTTCACAATTCGACCCCTCACTCTCAGGCACAACAAGGTGCTGATGTGGAACTAGTAGTGCCAAAATGGTATCTTCAGAGATTGACATTCTGGCAAATTGTTGGTACAGAATAGAAGGAGCACATATCATCTACCATAAACTGCAATGTGCAGTTACCTTTCGAATCAGGAATGAAAACCTCTATTTTCAATGGAAGAGTGAACCATAGACCTGAGAAGAGAATTATCAGAAGGACTGCAGAATATAAAGCTATTTTATCCAATATAAATTTCTCCCACATGCGACTTTATGTAGGTGGAGCTGAACACGAAAAACAACTTGTACTTGTATAGTGTCTTTAATGTAATAAAATGCTTCACAGGAGTATGAAATTTTATAAAATGGAATTGGCCTTAGACCTTTGTTCATCTTCATCTGTATAGCAACACAGCAAAGAATATACAAAAGAATTGGTGCCTTGAAATCTGAATTGAACAATTTGTAGAAGGTGGAGGTTAACAAAGGTCTTGAGTAATTCATTCTCTGAAACTTCTCATCAAGGACAATGAATCAAAAATAAAGGTTTGCTACCAAGAACTGTTAGATTCAGAACTTTCATTGTTTTGAAAAATTATATTGCTTTAAGTGAAACAAAATGCTGTAATGTAACCCAAGTTTATAGGGGTTAATCTTGCTTCTGTTGACTTTAATTTGAATTGTAACTTTAGACTGAGATATCTGCTAGTCAGAGACTACGATGTTATGATGAAACCCACACACTTTACAGTAGTAAGAGGTATTCAGTGCAGAGCAAACAGTCGATCAGATTGCTTTACATAGAAACATAGAAAATAGGAGCAGGGGTAGGCCATTTGGCCCTTCGAGCCTGCTGCGCTATTCTGGTCAGCTATTCTGTGACCTTGCCCGATCTACACCTTCTCCTTTGTTATCTCTTGACTCACCCCCACTTTACTAGCTTATAACCTTTTACATTTCCAATATTTGCCAGTTCTGAAGAAGGGTCACTGACCTGAAACGTTAACTCTGCTTCTCTCTCCACAGATGCTGCCAGACCTGCTGAGTATTTCCAGCATTTCTTGTTTTTATTTAGGAATTTGAGCAAGTTCCACTCGTTGAATGAATGGAGGATGATAGTTGGGAGAGGGATGAAATATAGAACTGGCTAATCTGGAAAGGGAAGAAAAAGCATTCCAGTGTGGAGGGAAGGAAGGTGCCTTTTGTGCATGTTCATTAGAAATAGCTGGCTAGAGGTGGCAAAGTCCAGAGGTCTGGAGTGGGTTATGGGGAATATAAGGGGTCCATCGTTTGGTAGTATGGTTTGGTAGCATAAGGTGAGCCAGTGTGTGGAGATGTTGAGGAAAAGGCAAGGGTCTGACAGGATTGAGGGGGATAGGCACACTTTCACTCCATAGGGCTCACAGCTCTGTCATGGCTTCTTCTGGGGCCATCAGGGGAGGCAGTGGTGTAGTGGTAATGTTACTGGACTAGTACTCCAGACCCCAGGCTAATGCTCTGGGGACATGGGTTTGAATCTCACCTTGGCAGATGGTGAAATTTGAATTCAATTAATAAATCTGGAATTAAAAAGCTGGTCTAATGGTGACCATGAAACCATTGTTGATTTTTGCAAAAACCCATTTGGTTCACTAATGTCCTTTTAGGGAAGGAAATCTGCTGTCTTTATCTGGTCTGGCGTACATGTGACAGCAATATGTTTGACTCTTGAATACCCTTTGAAATGGCCTAGCCAGCTTCTCAATTCAAGGGCAGTGAGGGATGGGCAATAACTGCTGGCCTAGTCAGCGATGCCCACATCCCACAAACGAATTGGAAAAAAAAAAATCAGGACTTCTTGGATACAGCTGTCAGCCAGTTCTATTTTGATATTAAATTGTAAAGTTTGCTATTGCAGTTTGCCAAGTGTGTAAAACTAATCAGAGGAACACTAAATGGTAAAGCAGGTGATGGGCTGTGGTAACAATTGGGGTCAGCCTATGTGGAAAATCAGGGGCTGGGTGGCGTGTGTTGGGGGAGAACCTTGGAAGCACTAAGAAGGGAGTCTGAGACCTGACATTACTGGGATGAGATTCGCAGTCCAGCAATACCTGGAGTTCCATTAAAAACTTGGAGATTCTGGGAGCAATGGGGTGGGATTTAGGATCTGTAGAAAGGAGCCCTACAATTGGGAGCATTACATAGAATGTACAATATGCAAACAGGTCATTTGGTCCAATTGGTCTATGCCAGTGCTTAAACTCCACATGAGCATCCGTCCATCCCTTTTCACTTGATCCTATCAGCAGATTGTTCCAATCCTTTCTCCCTTATGTTTATCTAGCTTTCCCTTTAAATGCATGCATTCTATTTGCCTCAACTACTCCATGTGGTAGTGAGTTCCAAATTCTTGCCATTCTCTGGGTAAATAGTTTGTCCTGAATTCTTTATTCGATTTATTAGTGGCTACCTTTCATTTATTGCCTTTAGTTTTGGACTTCCTCAGAAGTGGAAACATCTCTGTCCATCCTATCAAATCCTAATCTAATTTTTAAAAACCTCTATTGGGTCACCCCACAGCATTTTTCTTCAGGAACGAGCTCAAGTCTATTCAGTCTTTCCTGATTAGTTATAACCTCTCAGTTCTGGTATTAACTTTGTAAAAGGAAGTGGATAAATATTTGAAAAATGTAATGGGGGTATGGGACTAAGGGCTAAGGACTAAGCTCTTTCAAAGTGCCAGAACAGATGTGATGGGCTGATTGACCTCCCTTTTCGCTATACCTCTAGGTCCCTGAAACTCCAAGAGTTCCAGTGTCAACTCGGTGAACCCCAAATGTCTCGGGTGGCAACGATTGATATGACTGCTTGGTGCCTGCTCGGTCTGGGTCCCTATGGGGAAGGAGTTCTCTGGTTTGAGCATATTGGGTTAGTTCAGGGATTAGAGGGCACTGGGAATTCAATGTAGAATTCAGTATAACTTTATGAGCACTTAAATGGATGCAGGGTGCTGGGTGGATGGTGTCCTAAGATCCAGTAGGACTGAGGAGAATGTTGGAGCTTGCATTTGGGAAGGTGGGGGCATGGGGTGCGTAAGGGTCTTGCAACATTGTGGAGGAATACGTCCAGGGGAATGCCATTAGACGCATCAGGTGCCAATCCCCACCATGTTCCTGTGGATCAGCATCCTGCTCACATTTTCTGTGACCCCTTTTAAATAGTCATGTACCCCTCTATTGTTTTCTTGTCAACCAGCACCTTGTTGCTGCCTTACAATCATTTAATGCATATTCGTGAGATTTCCTGACGTTAGTAAGCTCTGATTTCCATAAACAAAAATGCCTCACAAAACGCTAAAAGGTTAATAGTTTTTATTTAAAAAAATTACTTTAACTCTTAAAAATGGTTCACAGAATGCTTTGTAACTGAATTTTCAGCTTCAGTAAAGGCTGGGCGGAGCTTGTTGTGATTGACATGATAGCCAATTGCTAAGATTGTAATACTTAAAATTTATCCACCAGCTGGGTTTAATTTTACTAGAAGAACAGTGATAGAAAATCAAATGCATTCTTGACAAAAAAAAAGGGGTGTATTTCACCCCAGATGGAAAGCTCGTAGTATTCAGTAGAAAGGAAAATTGTGCAGGGTGCAAAACGGCTGGCTGATCTGCTACTTAACTTTCTGCCTGCCATTGTAAACTTAAAATCTGCCCCCAGTTTATTTTCTGTCACTGAAGAAACCACAGGTGATAATCCCAGCTGTTTACTAAGCAAGTTGTTACATAGTGTTATACCATCTGTAAAGTGTTAGGAACTAATTAGCTAGGAACTAGGTGTTAAATGTCAGTGTTCCAGTTTGGGGGGAGGGGGCACATTCACGGCTGCACTGGGGAGTCCTGCTATATGTAACACAAGAACCAGTTGAATCAGGTGCGATAGCACAGAGCATGATGCTGTAATAAACAAGACTGACTCCAGCCTTTTTCAAGTTTAAAGTGTGATTCTTTCCAACATCTGGGAACCAGAAACAATGTAAAGACGAAACATGGTGGCAGCGAGTGTCTGCGTAAACCTACAACATTTTTAAAAGCGTCAAATTGAGAAAAGTGACCCAAATTGGTCCCAGAGAGAGAAAGAAAAACTGACTCGTACGAAAACTCTGACACTTTTAAAAAAAAAAGTGTCAGTTGGGACAGGAATGAATGCACAGCTACAACCGATCATGAATTGGGAAGCTAATGATGTCGTGGAGGCATTTGAGAAGTTTAAACAAAAGTGCAATTTGGCATTCAGTAGTTTCCTAAAAGGCATTAGCGAAGAGGATAGGGTCAGCTTTATCCTTCTGTGAGCTGGAGATAAAGGATTAAGTTTATTTAACAGCTGGGACCTAACCGAAGAGGACAACAGAAATCCAGACACAATTTTTGAAAGATTCAGCACCCATCTCCAGCCAAAATCAAATCCTCGGATATACCAATATGAATTTCAAGGCCTCAGACACGAACTGGGAGAGCCTATTAACAATTTTGTAGCAAGATTGAAAAATTCAGCCAGAAAATATAAATTTAAGGACAGATGAACAGCTGATAGATCAGCTCATTTGGGTTCTGTACATCCTGAAGTACAGAAAGCTCTAAGTGGACAGGACAAGCTCACAATATCGCAGGCTGTAGACACTGCCAGAGCACATGAAGCCACGAGCAACCAGATGAAGACTCTGACCTCCCAAATGGCTAGCCTTCAGTTAAGCCAAGAGACAGGCAGCAGGGTCGATGCAGTGAAACAACAACTAAAGAATGTACACCAAACACAGAAAGACGTGCAGGAGCTGTGGATGACCACGTGAATTGACAGATAGAAGGAAATGTCCCGTATATGGATAAATCTGCAGAGCTTGCGGAAAGACCAATCACTGGGAAAAGATGTGCAGAACAAGGCAAGAAGGTGGTGGAGATTCATCAGAGCCAGAGTAACAGGGTGAAGGAATAGTGAAAGAAACCAAAACATCCATACCCTGGAAGATGGCAATGGGTTTGAGAACATGATAGACATAGGAACCATAGAATTGCACAAAATGTCTGGATGTGACAGTTGCCAGAGAAAAGAAATTCTTACAAGCATTCAGATCAGAAAGAAGCTAAGAAATAAGCCCACAACGATAAATCTGAAGGTGAAGGTTGATACTGGAGCGCAGAGTAACATCATCCCGCTCAGACTATACCAGAAGATCTTTCCTGAAAATTTGGAGAAAAATGGTTATCCGAGGGAAGGTGCTCTGAAACCAAACAACGTCATGCTATCAGCTTACGGGGGAACTGAGATTCGACAGCTCGGAACAACCCAAATCAGAGGGACAAACAATGGAAAAGATGTTAACTGTACGTTGTATGTCACAGAAACAGATGGTCCAGCTGTCCTGGGATTGAGCAGTTGTGAAGAGCTGTAGATATCTGCGTAAACCATGAGGTGAAGGAGGTGACACTGAGGGCTGAAGATAGTACACCCGTTGAAAAGCGCCCTCCGATAAGAAGCAAAGAAGATCTGGTACAAATGTACCCAGAGTGTTTTGATGAGACGGTTGGATGCTTCGAAGATTTTGCGCATCACATCACTATTAACTCAGCGATGAAACCAGTGATTCGTCCCCCAAGTAAAGTACCAGTAGAATTGAAAGGAAAGCTTGAAAGAGAGCTCCAAGAAGTGGAAGAAAAGAAGGTGATCGCCAGAGTCTCAGAGCCTACAGATTGGGTAAATCCCATCATGGTGAGAGAGAAGCCAAATGGACAGCTAAGAATTTGCCTAGATCCCAAAGATCTTAACCAAGCAATAAAGTGGGATCACTACCCTATTCCAACATTGGAAGAAATCACACCAGCACTGGCAGGGGCAAAAGTTTTCAGCAAGCTTGATGCCAGAAATGGCTAATGGAATGTGAAGCTAGATGCAGAATCTTCACTGTTAACAACATTCAACACATCCTTTGGACAGTAAAAATTCCTGCATCTACCCTTTGGCCTCAAAGTGAGCCAGGATGTGTTCCAACAGAAAGTAGACGAGATATACAGGGGATGCAAAGGAGCAGTTGGCATAGCTGATGATATCCAGATGTATGATATAGATGGAAAAGATCATGACGACCATCTGCATGAAGCCATGAAGAGAATCAGGAAAGCTGGGATTAAGCTAAACACAGACAAATGCATTGTGAAAGTGACAATGCCAGTTCTTCGGAATGGTGTACATACCTGACGGAGTTAAGCCGAGCCCTGAAAGAATCTCAGCCATCTCGGGATGGAAGCCCCAAGAAATGAGAGTTGAGAAGTTTCCTTGGTTTGATGCAATACATGAGCTCCTTTTATTTCACACATGTCAAACACACCGCAGACCTGCGGGAGCTGATGAAAGAAGATGTAGAGTACCAGTGGTCAGAGTCACATGACAGGAGTTTCAATAAACTCAAATGTAGTATGCACAGAGACAAGTCTGTCGTACTCTGACAGAAAGAAACCTGTCACTCTGCAAGTAGATGCTTCCACAAAAGGACTGGGAACAGCCCTGGTACAAGAGGGAAAGCCAATAGCATTTGCGTCCAAAGCTCTGACATCAGCTGAGACAATATATGGCAACGTAGAGAGAGAGCTTTTGGCAGTCGTGTATGGATGTAAGAAGTTCCACACATATCTCTATGGGAGGAAGTTCACAGTGGAGAGTGATCATCGTCCACTGGAGCAGATCTACAAGAAAAATCTATGTAAAACACCAGCAAGACTTCAGATGTTACTCTTGAGGCTTCAGAGTTATGATTTCATTCTGAAATATAAGCCAGGAAGAGAAATGGTACTGGCAGACATCCTATTTCGGTTGTCACCATAGGAGAAACATGAGATAGAAGATCTAGGCATAAAGATTCATCACCTAGTGACCCCACCGAAACTGAGTCAAATTAGAGAGGAGACCAACAAAGACTCAGAGTTACAGATGCTATCTCAGCAAGTGATTCACGGATGGCCTGATAGGATACAGCACACACTGCCAGCAATAAGGCAGTACTGGTCTATCAGAGATGACATCTCACTAGAAGGGTGGCGCAGTGGTTAGCACCGCAGACTCACAGCTCCAGCGACCCGGGTTCAATTCTGGGTACTGCCTGGGCGGAGTGTGCAAGTTCTCCCTGTGACCAAGAGGGTTTTCGCCGGGTGCTCCGGTTTCCTCCCACAGCCAAAGACTTACAGGTTGATAGGTAAATTGGCCATTATAAATTGCCCCTAGTATAGGTAGGTGGTAGGGGAAGGTGGGGAAGTGGTAGGAATATGGGATTAATGTAGGATTAGTATAAATGAGTGGTTGATGGTCGGCACAGACTTGTTGGGCTGAAGGGCCTGTTTCAGTGCTGTATCAATAAATAAATAAGATGGTGTTCTGCTGGCCGGATCCAGAATAATCACACCCAAAACAATGCAGGAAGAACCTCTACAAAACATACACAAAGGCCATATGGGAATGGAGAAGTGTAAGCTCAGAGCCAAATCAGCTGTGTACTGGATAGACATATACAAAGAGATCGAAAATATGGTATCTACATGCAATGCATGCCAGAAGTACAGAAACTCCCAACAGAAAGAGATGATTGCTACTGAAGTACCACCCAGACCATGGCATACTGTAGGAGTCGATTTATTCACACATAATCAAGAATGATATCTCATAGTTGCAGACTACTACTCAAAATTCCCTTTTATCCGGAAGATGAAAGACTTGAGAGCCACAACAATAATCTTAGCAGTAAGAGTTCTATTCGCTGAGCAAGGGATTCCTGAAAGGTTAATATGTGACAATGGCACCCAGTTTACATCCAGAGAATTTAAGGAATTCACTGACCAGTATAAGTTCAACGCCATCATCTCATCACACTTCCCACAGGGACATGGATTTACAGAAAGACACATCCAGATGGTCAAAAGAACACTTGTGAAATGCCAAGAGACGAAGGAAGACCCAAATCTGGCCTTATTGTCACTTTGATTCACAACTCTCGAGGCTGACATGAAATCACCTGCACAGCTGTTAAATGGAAGAAAATATAAGACACTCTGTCAAGCAAAATGTACACTTCAAGTGACCAGAAGGAAGTGAGACAGCAACTCTCTGAAGCACAGATAAGACAGCAACACTTCAACAAATATGTTAAATCCCTACCCAAGCTGTTGAAAGCACCAAATGTACACATACAGGATCCAATCATGAAAACCTGGAGCCCAGCAAAAATCGTTGGTGAAGCTGAGACTCCTAGGTCATATATCATTGAGACTGAAACCAGTAACCAAATGAGAAGAAACAGAATCCATATTCGACCTACACCTGAGCTGGAACAACAGAAAAGACCATCAACAACACTGGAAATATCACTGTCCAGTGAGATAACATTAACAACATCAGCAAGTGACACAACATCGCCTGTACAGCGTGCCAACTCACCACCGAGAGCAACAAATGCCAAATCTACAAGATGGAGGCACAACATCTTGCCACCCAAGCGATACCGTGAATAATAAAAAAAAAATACACGCTATAAAAGACTCTTAAAAGGAGGTTCAGATTATTTCCATAAGTCGGATGATATTCTTTATTTATATTTATATAGGAGCATTATATTTTAAAGAAAGAGGGATTTTATATATGTATATACTATCTGTAAAGTGTTAGGAACTAATAGTTAGGAACTAGTTGTTATGTGTAAGTGTTCCAGTGGGGGGGCCACATTCACAGCTGCACTGGGGAGTCATGTTATATGTAACACAAGAACCAGTTGAATCATCTCCGATAGCACAGAGCTGGTGCTGTCATAAACAAGACTGACTCCAGCCTTTTCCAAGTTTAAAATGTGATTCTTTCCAACATCTGGGAACCAGAAACAACATAGACGAAACACAAGTAGTTCATAATGATAGAAAAGGAACAGCTCCCATTTTAAATGTGAGATTTGCCTGAAGTAATGCTTTGAGAATTTATTTTCCAAATCTTTTGAACAAGCATATTAAGAGCTCAGATCCTCACAATAAGGGCACATACCCTTTAACAAAGAAATTGGCTGATGTACAGTTCTGGATTGTGCACATTTTTATAGTGCACAGATGTGGTTGGCAATTCTTTACAACCTTTCTGGAGAAAAATATTGAGTGAAATCCTGCACTTTTGAGAGCAACTGAGGCCTTGAAGAAAAAAGCTTCAAGCGGGCATTAAATGCAGAAGACAACTTTATGGGTAAATGTAATCGTTAACTGATGAAATATGTAACTTCTTGTTGGTACTATTGTACATTTTGCATTCGAAATTTTGATTATTTATTTATCAAAGGCAGTGATCTCAACATGGGACTTCCCCTAACTTTGTATTGGGCTATTGTAATTTCCATCTACCACAAATCCAGAACTGCCTGTTATCTGTTTTTATTTGCAATAATTTTTTTCACAAGATGACCTCAAATTCTGTTCAACCATGAGAAAGTAAAACCACTCGAACCCTCCAAAGTAATTTTTTCCTTCAAATCTGCAAAGGACGACACAAAGAGCTTTCAGCGGAGTGTTTGTTCATTTAAACGGCTGCTTCCTATCTCTTTGGTTCTGGTTAGTTAAAAATAAAAGAGCAACCAACAACAAAGTAGTGAAAAATCTATGCATTATAAATGTTGGCAAACAAAGTGTTTCTCTTATTTTCTGTGCCATGATTTTTGAGTAGGTAAGACTTGTAGTATATTACAAGTCAAATTCCGATGGTGTCCCAACTGGTAGGTCAGAGAATCTCATCACACCCTTGCCTATCCCTGTATATTTATATATTTTTTTGTGTCTGTTTCTTTATTCCTACCTTACCACTCTTAATTCTTTCTACTTCTCTCTGTTATCATCTTATTTGTTTCCTTTAGATGGAGAGTGTAGTTAGTACAATGTGATGTGGCAGAGAAAGGAGTCACATAGCTACAGCTACATTTTGGGGTGGGTATCCTGGGGGAAATGTGGCTTTCAGTGGCATCCTTGCATCTCCTCACTCAGTTATCCTGCCTTCTCAACCCCTTGCTACCATTGCATCCTCTGCTTGTTCAGCTTGCCACTGATCATTTCCCTTCCTTGCACCCATCATTAACCCTACTCTTCCCTTCTGAACAACATGATCAAGCCCAGTCTTCTGTCTTCCCTTTTCTCTGCCACTCACCTGTTGCTTCTTGTGTTCTGGACAACCATGCGAGCAGGAAGTGTCAGCTGAAGGTGCTCAAGCTCCAGGTTTCAGAGCTTTAACAGCAACTGGTGTCACTGTGGTGCATCCGCAAGGCTGAGAACTACAGGGCTAGCACATTTCTGGAGGTGGTCACTCCACAGCTTAACAGGGTGCAGGCAAAGGGGGAATGGGTGTCCGTCAGGCAGAAAGTGAGGATCAGGCGGGTAATACAAGAGTCCTCTGACCTCTCTAACCAGCAGTCAGTTTTAAATACTGTTAAGGGTGATGGTTCCTCTGGGAAGTACTGCCAGAGCAAGCAGCACGGCAGCAGTGGTAGCTGAACTGTACAGGGGTTGGTTTGGGAAGAATGTGGCCGGGAAAGCAATAATTAGGGGAACTGATGGGCATTTCTGTGGCCGCAGACGTGACTCAGGGATGGCATGCTGCATCCCTGGTGCCAGGGTGAAGGATGTTGCAGAGCATTCTGAGGGAGAAGGTTGAATAACTAGAGGTTGTTCATGTTGATTCCAATGAGATATGTAGAAAGGAGGATGAGGCCCTGCAGGCAGATTTTAGTGAGCTAAGAAAAAAAACAAAATGTAGGACCTCAAAGGTAGTAATCTCTGGATTACTCCTGGTGCTATGTGCTGGTGACTATAGAAATAGGCAGATAGTGCAGGAGGGAGGGCTTTAGATTCCTGGGGCATTGGGATGATTCTGGGAGAGATAGCAACCTGGTTGCGCTTCAGTAGGGCTGGGACCAATATTGTAGTCCGGTGGTTTGCTAGTGCCATTGGGGAGGGTTTAAACTAATTTGGCAGGGCGTTGGGCAGCTGAGCAAAAGGGAGAGAAGAAAAGCTGGAAATAGAAGACCGGATTAAGGTCCAATTAAGGACAGTGGAGAGACTAGTGAAGTGTGAGGGCCAAAGGGAGGGCGTGCAGCAATGTCTGGCTGGTAGCCCCACTGGGAGAGGTGAACGTTGCCGAGACAAGCAGGAGACAGCGAGGGTGTCTCAAAATGGAGCCACTCTCGGTCATGGCCATAGCTGTCAAGCCATCATTGTGGAGGGGAAAGCCCCTGCATAGGATGGCCTGCAGCTGTGACCATCGTACCCCAGTGGGTCAATGCTGTGATGAGAGGAGTCATGGATGGCTTGCCGGCCTGCTGCTGGGAGGCTGCCTCCAGTTAAATGACAGGCTCCAGCCTCGGGGGGCTGGCCTTTGTCGGGAGAATCCCAGCGACGGCTTCTCTTCCACGTTGCCAGCAGGAAGATTGGTGGGGAGCTTACCTGACATTCTCTTTTCTGATTTTGCTCCCAGTCTCTCCTCCTAACCTGCCACACAGGACTGGGGGAATTCAGCCCAATAGGACAGCAATAGTAGGAGATTTCAACTATCCTCATACTAACTCGGATAAAATCAGTGTGAAAGTTATAAAAGGTGCAGATTTCTTAAAATGCATTCAGGAGCACTTTTTTAGCCAGTACAGAGCAAATCTAACAACAGGGCAATTCTGGATTTAGTTTTAAGAACTGAAGCAGGGCAAGTGTAGAGCTGTAGAGCTGTCAGTGGGAGAGCATTTTTGTGCTAGTGATCATAATTCAGGTAGATTTAACATAATTACGGAAAAGGAAAAATACGGATCAAGAGTAAAAGTTTTTTAAATTGGAAAGGCCAATTTTACTAAGTTGAGATGTAATTTGGCAAAAGTGGGCTGGAAATAGCTATTTGAAGGTAAATCAGTTTCAGGGCAGTGGGAAGTATTGAAGGAGAAGATACAGTGGGTTTAGGGCAAATATGTTCCCACAAAGTAAAAGGATGGAACTCCCAAATCTAAAACCCCTGAATGTCAAACAGCATGCAAAGCGGGATAAGTTTTTTTAAAAAAAAGGGAAGCTTATGTCAGATGCTGCGAGCTCAGTATTGCAGAAAGCCTAGTGTATAGAAAGCATGGTGGTGAAGTTAAAAACGAAACTAGGAAAAAAAAAGGGAGGACATGAAAAAACATTGACCAGTAAAATCAAGGAAAACCCAAAGGTATTTTATAAATATATAAAGAGCAAGAGGATAATTAAGGAAAGAGTAGGGCTGATAGACTAAAAAGCTAAC
Organism: Heterodontus francisci; assembly: GCF_036365525.1. Taxonomy (NCBI): domain Eukaryota; kingdom Metazoa; phylum Chordata; class Chondrichthyes; order Heterodontiformes; family Heterodontidae; genus Heterodontus; species Heterodontus francisci. The sequence goes on along the minus strand of NC_090376.1, from coordinate 155,515,992 downwards.
ATGCGTGTGGAGGTGGAAGACGTGAGCGTGGTTCTTGATGAATACTTGCGTCTGTTTTCACAAAAGAGAAGGACGATGCAGATGTTGTTTAAGAGGAGTGTGAAATATTGGATTGTATAAGCATTGTGAGAGAGGGATTTAGAATTTTTGAAAGTGGAGAAATTGCCAGACCTGGATGAAATGTATTCTGGGCTGCCAAGAGAAGCAAGGGAGGAAAAAGCGGCAGCTCTGACCCTCATTTTCAAATCCTCTTTGGTTACAGGCGTGGTGCTGGAGCACTGGAGGACTGCTAACATTGTACTGTTGTTTAAAAAGGGAGGAAGGGATAGACTGAGTATTTACAGGCCAGGCAGCTTAACCTTGGTGGTGGGTAAATTGTTGGAAAAAATTGTGAGGGACAGTATAAATGGTTATTTAGAAAGGCACTGATTAACTAAGTACAGTCAACATGAATTTAAGGGAAGGTCGTGTTTGACTAACTTGACTGGATTTTTTGAGGAAGGTGGATGAGGGGAGCGTCTTTGTAGTCTGCATGGATTTTAGCAAGGCTTTTGACAAGGACCCACGTGACGGACTGGTCATAACTATAAGAGCTCTTGGGATCCAAGGGCAAGTATCAAGATAGATCCAAGATTGGTTCAGTGGCAGGAAGCAAAGCATAATGTTTGGGTGTTTTTGTAACTTGAAGGCTGTTTCCATTGGGGTTCTGCAGGGCTCACTACTAGCTTCCTTGCTCTTTGTGATGTATAACAGATTTAGACTGAAACGTAGAGTTCATGATTATGAATTTTGCAGATCATACAAAAACTGGTTGTGTGATTGATAGGAAGGAGCCTGGAGGAAAGTACTGACAGACTGGTCAGGTGGGCAGAAAAGTGAATTAGAATAGAATTCAGTCTGGAGAAGTGAGGTAATGCATGTGGAGAGGCCAAGCAAGGCAAAGGAATACACAAATTGTAGGATGCTGAGAAATCTAGCCCACACATCCCTGAAGGCAACCGGACAGGTGGTTAAAAGGCATATGGGATGCTTTCTTTTATGAGTCAAGGTATAGTACGTAAGAGCAGGTAGGTTATGCTGGAACTGTATGGAACACTAGTTAGGCCACAGATAGAGTACTGCATAAATTCTGGTCATCGCATTACCGAAAGGATGTGATCACATTAGAGATTTATGACGATGATGCCAGGCATGAAAAATTTTAGCTCTGAGGAAGGATTGGATCGGCTGGTCTGTTTTCTTTGGCATGGAGTGTCTGAGGGGAGGTTTAACTGACATATAAAAATGAGGGGCCTAGATTGAGTGGACATGAGAGACCTATTTCCTGTAGCAGAGAGGTCAATAACCAGGAGGCATAGATTTAAACTAATTGACAGGAGGATTAGAGGGTAATTGAGAGGAACTTCTTTCACCCAGAAGGTTGTAAGGGTCTGGAACTCATTTGCCTGAAAGGGCGGTAGAGGCAGAAGCCCTCATTGCATTTAAAATATATTTGAATACGTGCTTGAAGTGCATCGACGTACAGGGCTATGGGCCAAGAGCTTGAAATTGGGATTAGACTGGATAGCTTTTTTGGCTGGCAGTGACACAATGGGCCGAATAGGCTCATTCTGTGCAATAAATTTTCTATTCCTCTCTCTCATTTCTCAATCCATCAGCACTCACTTGTACACATTATCCCTATGTTTGCAGATGGCCAGAGGTACCTAATCCTAAATCAGTTTCCCATCACAGCTCCATAGGAACAGGAGTAGACCAGCAACCCATCAAACCTGCTCCGCTATTCACTTTGATCATGGCTGATCTATACCTCAACTCAATTTGACTATCTTTGCTCCATATCCTTTGATACCGTAACCTAACACAAATCTACCATTCTCAGTCTCAGAAGATCCAATTATCCCTGCATCCACAGCCTTTTGAATTCCAGATTTCCAATGCTCTTTGTATGGAAAAAGTGTTTCCCGCTGAATGGCCTAACTCCAATTTTAAGATTATGGCAGCAATTTTAAGCTCCAACGCAGTGGGTTTGCTTTAGGTGGAAAGATAAAATTTCAAACTAAATGGGGCCAAGAATGAGTTCCTTGCATGGCAATTTGCTAATGCTATTGAGGAGGGTTTGAACTAACTTGGCAGGGGTGTGGGAACCTGGATGAAATGTCAGAGAGGAATACCAAGGTGCACAGAATACTAGGCGAGATAGATGGCACTAGAGCAGGGAATAGTAAGCTATTAGGTGGGGCCCAAGTAAGGGAGAAATAAAGTCTAAATCAGGGTTAATGTGCACGTATGTGAATGCACGGAGTCTGATAAATAAGATTGGTGAGTTACAGGCACAGATTGACGTGGAAATATGATGATGTGGCTATAACAGGAACCTGGCTGAAAGAAGCACAGGACTGGGTATTAAATATTCCTGCATACAAGGTGTTCAGGAAAGATAGGAAAGGAAGAAAAGGGGGAGGAGTGGCAGTATTGATTAAAGGAGAGCATTACAGTGCTGGAGAGAGAGGATATTGCAGAGGGGTCAAGGACAAAATCTATTTGGCTAGAGCTAAGGAGCTAAATCGGTGCAATTACATTGCTCGGTGTAGTCTATAGGCCACCAATTAATGGAAAGGATGTGGAGGAACAAATTCGCAAGGAACTTAGAGAGGTGCAAGAGTTATAGAGTAGTTATAATGGGGGCATTTAATTATCTGAACATAGACTGGGATGTTAGTGTAAAGGGCAGTGAGGAGCAAGAGTTCCGAGAGTGTGTTCAGGAAATTTTTCTACAGTATGTTTCCAGTCCAATGAGAGAGGAAGCTCAAATAAAAAACAAAGTGCTGGAAATACTCAGCAGGTCTGGCAGCATCTGTGGAGAGAGAAGCAGAGTTAACGTTTCAGGTCGGTGACCTTTTGTCAGAACTGGCAAAGGTTAGAAATGTAATAGAGGAAGCACTGCTGGACCTGTTATTGGGAATGAGGTGGGCCAAGTGGATCCAATATCAGTAGGAGACCATTGAGGGGACAGTGATCATTGTATCATAAGGTTTATGTTGGCTATGGAAAAGGACAAGGAACAATGTAGAGTAAGAATAATTAACTGTGGCAATGACAACTTCAATGGAATATGAATGGATCTGGGCTGAATAAATTGGGATCAAAGGTTCACAGGAAAAACGGTAGTTGAAAAATGGGCTACCCTAAAAGAAGTGAGAGTTCGGGCTCAGTCAAGGTATATTCCCGCGAAGGGTAAAGGTAGGGCAAACAAATCCAGAGCTCCCTGGATGACAAAAGAGCTAGAGATTAAGATGAAGAAGAAAGTGTGCTTGTGACAGATGTCAGTTAGATAATACAATGGAGAACCAGGCTGAATATAGAAAGTTCAAAGGGGAAGTGAAAAAACAAATAAGAGTCACTTTTCATACCCCCTCTTTGCTTCTATCAGCTAACATAAAATTGAATCCCAAAGCCTTCTATAGGCATTTCAATGGTAAAAAGGTGGTAAAAGGAGGAGTTGGGCCAATTAGGGACCAAAAAGAGGATTAATGCATGAAGGCAGGGGAAATAGCTGAGGTGAGAAATGAATACTTTGCATCTGTCTTTATCAAGGAAGAAGATGCAACCCAGGTCACAGTGAAAGAGGTGGTAATTAATACAGTCGAAGGATTTAAAATTGATAAGGAGGAGGTATTAGATAGGCTGTCTATACTTAAAGTTGATAAGCAGCAGGACCGGATGAGATGCATCCAAGGATACTGAGGAAAATGGAAATTGTGGAAGCACTGGCCATGATTTTTCAGTCTTCCTTAGACTTGGATGGTGCCAGAGGACTGGAGAATTGCAAACATTACACCCTTGATCAGAAAAGGGAGTAAAGATAAGCCCAGCAACTACAGGCCAGTCAGTTTAACATCGGTGGTGGGGAAACTTCTAGAAAGAATAGTCTGGGACAAAATTAATAGGTACGTGGACAAATGTAAGTTAATTAAGGAAATCCAGCATGGATTTGTGAAGGGAAAATCATGTTTAACTAATTTGCTGGAGTTTTCTGAAGAGGTAATAAAGAGGGTTGATGAGGGAAATGCTATTGATGGACTTCCAGAAGGCATTTGATACAGTGCCCCACAACAGAATTGTGAACAAAGTTGTAGCTCGTGGAATAAAAGGGACAGTAGCAACATGGATACTGTCATAAGAGTTTTGTTTTTTAAAACTGGGAGGTCTGTGCGTCTTTAAGACCTGATGCTATTTTCTGTGACCAGTGACTGAAGGTTGACGTTTGGTGTTTGCAGTGCAAGCTGCAAGGCAATTTGTATCCAAGCAACAGGAAGATTTTATGATCGTCTTGTGATCTTGTTGAAAAAGGCTTTCAGTTTCATTTTGGCAGTGAAAAAGTGACCAGAGGAGCTGTGAGCAGCTCAAAGAGTTACTGCTGGAAACTGGCCAAGAATATAGCCTTGAAAAATAATTCCTGGATCAAGTAAAAGTCTAATTTCTTAGTGAAGTCAAAAGAACTTTGAAGGAGTTGCAAAAATCTAATGTATGGGAGTTAAAACCCTTGTTGCTGTTTATGCTTGAAGACAGGAAGGGACCCAGTGAACAGAGGAATTGCTATACTCTGTGGAGAAACAGTGCTTTGGAGAAAGAAAGCCTGTGTTTTGGGTGTGGCAGGTTGCTGTTGCCTCCAGTTAGGAATCCCTGTCTCAAGAGTGAGTTCTGTAATTGCTGTGCTCTGTGGACAAGGCTCCTTTGCTGAGAGTAAGTTCTGTTGACTTTTGTGTTTTGGAAGTTCCTGAATTCTCAAGGAAGTTTCTAGTGTTCAACTGGTACTTTAACATTTAAATAGACCTGTTGCGACAACCTGTTGCTGAAAGATCTGTGTGATGCCTGCTGTAGACGAACTACCTTAAACACCTATCCACTGCAGACTGTTCATTAATTTCACCTGGAGAAACATTGAGTGGCATCTGACTATTTGACTCTGGGACACCTCAGCGATCCAGGAAAATACTACCAGAAGATCCAACCCAGTTATTTTTTTATACCTAAGAAACTGTTATAAAATCAATAGAACACTTTTCCCCGGTTAACGGTTGATTTTTGAATGTTTGGGTGTGCATGAGGGTTAGGAAGATTAAGGAGTTATAAAATCTTTTCATACATATAGATTCATTTCATTATCGTTTAAAACTTGGTTTATTAATAAATAGTTAATTTTGTTGTCGTTTAAAGAAACCTGATTTGGCGTGCTTTATTCTGGGGATAAATAAAGTAATTAATTTGGCTATTTTTCCAGTAGGTGGGAATCTTTACTAATATGCTGTGGCCTGTGGAGTGGTGGGACTGAATTAATAGTGCATTACTCCTGCCTCGGTCGTAACAATACAAAATTGGCTGTGTGACAGAAAACAGAGAGTACTGATTAACAGCTGTTTTTTGGGCTGGAGGAGGTTTGTAGTGGAGTTACCGAGGGGTCAATGTTGGGACCCTTGCTCTTCCTGATATATATTAATAACCTAGACTTTGGTGTACAGGGCATAATTACAAAATTTGCGGATGATAAGAAACTTGGAAGCATTGTGAACTGTGAGGAGGATAGTGTAGAACTTCAAAAGGACATAGACAAGTTGGTGGAATGGGTGGACAAGTGGCAGATGAGTTCAATGTAGAGAAATGAGAAATGATTCATTTTTGTAGGAAGAACATGGAGAGATAATATAAAATAAAGTGTACAACTCTAAAGGGGGTGCAGGACCTTTAGTATATATGTATATATGTGCATAAGCCATTGAAGGTGGCAGGACAGGTTGAAAGAGTGGTTAATAAAGCATACAGTACACTTGGCTTTATTAATAGGGGCATAGGGTACAAGAGCAAGGAGGTTACGCTGAACTTGTATATGGTCTCGGTTAGAGTATTGCATCAAGTTCTGGGCACTGCACTTCAGGAAAGATGTGAGGGCATTGGAGAGACTGCAGAAAAGATTCATGAGAATGGCTCCAGGGCTGAGGAACTTCAGTTATGAAGATAGATTGGAGAAGTTGGGACTGTTCTGTTTTCCTTGGAAAGGAGAAGGCCGAGAGGTGATTTGATAGAGGTATTCAAAATCATGAGGGGTCTGGACAGAGTAGATATGGAAAAACTGTTCCTACTCATGAAAAATCTGTACCCTCTCATTCTTGATGGTAAGGTAATTGGCAAAAGAAGCAACAGCAACATGAGAAAAAACCTTTTCATGCAGCAAGTGGTTAAGGTCTGGAATGCACTGCCTGAGAGTGTGGTGGAGGCAGGTTCAATCGAGGCATTCAAAAGGGAATTAGACTCTTATCTAAAAAGGAAGAATGTGCAGGGTTATGGGAAGAAGACGAGGGAATGGCACTAGGTGAATTGCTCATTCAGAGAGCTGGTACAGACATGATGAGCTGAATGGCCTCCTTCTGTCTTGTAATAATTCTGTGAGAATGGGAATGCGTGTGACGAATCCACTTTCCAGAGTTGCATCAGTCGGTTAAAGCTTTTCAGGAGGCTGCGCGTCTTCATTTTAAGAAACTTTCTATTTTTAAGTGTTGTTCACTGGGTTTCCCTACCCTCAGGAAACCTGGTGAGTAAAAGGAAGCCAGAAAGGACAGATCCATAAGTGCCTTTACAGTCTTGCTTGTGGGCCAGGAAGAGCAGGAGTGTTTTCTTCAAGCCCAACAAGTTACTCTGCAATTAAAAAATAAATCATAGGAGATCAATCCAACCCCCACCTCCTGCTTGATCATGCTGCACGTCTGCCCCACCCTACGCCCTGTTGAGAAAACATTCTGATTTAGGTCCAAAGTGGATGAACTTGCACCTTTTCCCAACTTCCCACTCCATTCCTAACTGTTTACTTTTTTGAAGAAATTACATTAAAATGAGGGAAGTTTTCCTGCCTCCTTTTCATCGTTTATCATTCTCCCCTTATTTTGCTCATCTTCCTCGTTCTCTAATGCTTCTTGTGCTTATTTCTCTCA